>NW_027069613.1:1158940-1295530 GCF_002906115.3 Quercus suber
AAAAACGTGGCTAGGGTTTTGTTTATATACCTAGGGTAAAAACATAAAACCCTAAACGTTTAATGAAGTAGGGCTGAGTTGGAAATTCTGCAGAAAAAAACAACCTGTGCGATTTTCGATCGATCGAGTCTATTCTTCGATCGATCGAGCCAGGCCGAAAGTCCCAAGTACTTCTGCAGCCACTCGATTCCAACTTTACAATAATAAACCAATTTTGAGCAAGCCTAAACAAGACTAAATACATTGTTTTGATCATGGTTTGCCAACATTACAAATTAGAGTTCTAAATACATAAAATCCTAAGACCTTAGAACCTAACAACATAAAAATTTTAAGTTACCTTAGGTAGCTAAGTCCAAAAAACAACCCCACCTTCCAAATTAGTCTAGAGCAGAATCTGTACCCATAGTGGGTTTTGGTGCAAGCTCTAAAAAGGAAAAAAAAATTGTATATAAATAATAACTCACAAATAAATAAATAACCCCAAAAAAAAAAAATACAAGAGAATTTATAAATAACAAAAGTAGAAAATTAGAAAAGAACATAAACACATTACCCGATTCAAGTTCATAGTTTTCCACTTCATCCATTGCCTCTCGTAGGTTAATTTGTTAAGTTGAATCCTTGGACCTCAACCAATTTTGCATACAAATCAAAGTTTCAATAGTATTGGGAGACAATGAGCTATGGAAAGGATCCAAGACACGACCCCTTGTGCTAAATGCAGATTCTGATGCAACGGTAGAGATGAGAATTGCCAAAGCATCACAGGCAACTTGAGAAAGGATCCCTTATCTTGAAGAATTCACCCTCCACCAATCAAGAATATCAAAGTCTTCCGTCTCTAGATCTACACTAGCTTCTAACAAGTATCAGTCCCATTCAGATTTGCATTTTACACTATCCTAATCTGCTAAATGTTGTTTGTAAATGTTATTGTACTTCTTCATCCTCTCCTCTGCACTACCAAATCCATTTAGCATGGAGGACATGGTAGCAACATCACTACTACCAAACTCACTAGTCCTAATAGCACTAGCACCACATGGGGTTCCCATTGCTCCACTATAGTGCTTGTACAATTTATTCAAAACTTCCCAAACTCTCAATCCTAACTCATTAGCCTTCTCTTTGTCATACAATTACAACGATGAGCCCAATAAGGCTAGTCTCATTCCCAGATGGTCTAGAACCCGGCGATGATCGAAATGATACTATTAAGCTGATCAATAGTTTTCTAGAAATTATGCCAGGTCATTTCAAGAACTTGATTGAGAAAATTAACGAGTCTGATGATGAGTGTATCAGTTGTGTCATTACTGATGGAATGGTTGTGCCGGCACTCGAAGTAGCTGAGAAGATGGGAATTAAAATGGCTATATTTTGGCCTGCTGGACCAGCAACCTTGGCCATCATACTAAGTATCCCAAAGCTTATTCAAGATGGAATTATAGATACTCAAGGTAATAATTAACTACTATTTTGCCAATGACCCTATGTCAATTAACATTTCATGGTTAAGATTTTATTTTAAATGAAAAGAAAAATGCAAAAGGGGATAAAGTTCATATATATGTTATTTTTATATTAAACAATTGATATATTATATGGTACTTGTTTGATTTTGATAAAAATAATTTGGCCCTGTAGGAACTCCATTAAAAAATGAGTCGGTTTGGCTGTCAAAGGAAATCCCTGCATGGACAAGCACAAAGTTGCCATGGAGCTGCCCTGAAGACTCAGAGTGTCAAGAATTTTTATTTGGACATGTTTTCAAGATGAACCATTTTGTCAAACAATGCAACTGGCTTCTCTGCAACTCAGTCTATGAACTTGACTCATTGGCCTTAAATTTAATTCCTGAAATCATGCCCGTTGGCCCATTACTTTTGGCCAATCAATCAGGCAGTCATATTGGAAGCTTTTGGCCAGAGGATTCAACTTGCCTAAGTTGGCTTGATAAACAACCTGTGGATTCAGTCATTTATGCTTCCTTTGGTAGCACATCAACCTTCAACCAACAACAATTGGATGAACTTGCACTTGGACTTGAACACGTAGGCCAACCATTTTTGTGGGTTTTTCGGTCAGATATCATCAATGAAGCACTTTCTGAATTCCTGGATGGGTTTAGAACAAGAATAGCTGATCGTGGAAGGATTGTTAATTGGGCACCTCAAGAGCAGGTGCTAGCTCACCCTTCTACTACATGTTTTCTAAGCCATTGTGGATGGAATTCAACCTTGGAGGGTATAAGCATGGGAGTCCCATTTCTATGCTGGCCTTACTTTACAGATCAATTCCAAAATAAGAGTTACATATGTGATGTTTGGAAGGTTGGTTTAGGGTTGAACCCAGATGAAAATGGGATTATCACCAGGCATGAAATCAACACAAAGATAAAAACATTGCTCTTTGATGATGGTATAAAAACAAGTGCATTGAAGCTGAAGGAGATGGCTAAAAAGAGTGTTATCGAAGGTGATTCTTCTTTTAAGAATTTAGAAAGCTTTATTGAACAAATAAAGCATTAAGATGTTTTTGGAGTGTTTATGTTTTATTGCTTCTATAGATGTGAACAGGTGTTTAAAGATTTGAATTGCCATAATGGCTTGCAAAGTTGGCATCATGAATTGCAATTAGCCTTAATTCTGTTCAAGCTTAATTAACCTACTTATTGAATATTTTACTTCCCCTTTTTTCTGTTCTTTTTTGGTAAGCAAAAAGGCTAAGTGCTTCAAAGTGGCAATTTATCAATTATGACTAAAGTTTTAGCAAACATTATTGCTTCTAAAGTACACAAGTGAAAATGCTAGCTTAACTACAAACTATATTTAACATTTCTATCTTTTTGCAAAAAACATTTCTGAGTTAGCAACTTAGACACAGAAACTATGAGTTATAAGGATGGAAACAAGGAAAGTTTGGGACGGGGATCTCATTCCCAACCATTTCTACTACATACGAGTCAATAGCATCTTAGAAAACACTTTTAAGTTAATTGCAACAATTTTTTTTTTTTTTTTTGTAACCTAAACAAAATTAAAAAATGACATGGCATTATTTTAGTGAATAAACTAAACACGTGTGGTAAGCTTATGTGGCACTTAATGGAAAATATGGATGAACGAATCGCTAATGCAAGTGGAATAAAAACTTTATAAAAACTTTAGCAACTAAACGAATCGCAAATCCAAATTTTAGCAGTGTTGTTTTCAATTTAGCCTTAGTTTTTTATAAAAACTTTTTTTTTTAAAGAAAAGCTAATCCTATCATCATTAATTAGTAGAGTCTACATCAATCAATAATTGCTAGGCAAGAAATTAGGGAGGATCTTTGATCTAAACCTGTTTAGATGCAAATATCTAGTTTAAAAATGATGCAGCATCAAGCATGGCAAGTTTATGTGACATTTAATGGAAAATATAGATGGATTGATTGCACTTTAGTTTATGTAAGGTTGAATTTTATCAACCATTTTGTTGGTTTTATTCAATGCCAATTTGCTTGTAATTCAGCATTTAGAAACCCTGTATTTATGTGGGAATCATGTAAGGATAATGTGTGAGAAAGTGTGAAGAAAAGCTCAAAAGTATGCACTGGAATAGGGCCTCGTGACTAGATCTCGCGACTAACTTGAGGCTTGCAAGTCGCCAAAGCTAGCACACGAGTGAAGCATGCAAGGGAGCTGAAGAGTCATGCCAGCTGTTGCACTACAAGACAAAAGTCCTAGGCTGGCCAGGTCGTTAGCTCACGACTCAGTCCAGTCGCGATGCCAAGTCACCAGACTACTCTGTTTGGAAAAAACTGACTTTTCGCATTCCAAACACACACCAGTATAAATACCACTTATACCCATGAAATATAGAGAGCTTCTAGAAAGAAACCCTAGAGAAAAACAAGATTGACTCATCCACAATCTTCATCCCTATTTCTCCAAATTCCTCTACTCTCACCTTCTCCATTGTTACATCCTTGAGAGGTACATTAGCCAAATCCTTTTCTCATCATACTCATATCTGTGAGAAGGCTTTTTGATGTTTGGGAAGCAGTTAGGAAGGGACTAATTAATATTGGTTGATGCTATAGGCTATAGTGAAATCTGATAAGCTAAAGAAGACAAATGTTTGGCGCAACCTCGTTGGAGCAAGAAGTTTGGAGGGCTTAGGTACACTGGGTAGATTAGGCTTGGAGGGTTTTTTGCTATTCATGTATCCCAACTTGATTCTCTAGTGGATTATTGACCGCTTAGAAGGCGGCAGAGAGGTTATACTCCGAGGACTTTGGTTTCCTCTTCGATAACACATCACTATGTTGTCTTTGTATTTGCATCTCTCTTCCCTTAATCTTTACCATTTAATTTCTGTTGTTGTTGTGGTTTTATTTGGTTTAGATTGTCTTATCAATTCTATTTTAACTTGTTCTCATTTTTCGCACGTACATTGTCTGATAATAAGCCTGAATTGGTAATTTGTAAATTGGGAATCTAAACGTTTAAAGGTGTTTTACACACATTTTGAACATTCAATTGGTATCAGAGCGGTTGCACTTGTTATGGTTTAATTACCTTAGTGCGATCCTTGGCCCTGTTTGAGATAGATTAGTCTAAATCTTTAAATGTTCCACCATATTTTGATAGTAGCAACTATACCTTTTGGAAAGTCTGGATGAGGGCATTCTTATATTCAATTGATGATACTGTTTGGGATGCTATAAAAGTAGGATGGACTAGGCTGGAGGCCACTAAATCCACTCAGGATAAGGTAGCCCTTGCGACAGCTATCGCTAACAGTAAAGCTTTGAATGCAATTTTCTGTAGTGTTTCTTTAGATGAGTTTCACAGGATTTCTCACATAATAGTTGCCAAGGAGGTATGAGAGATATTGGAGACCACCTATGAAGGTACGAAGAAGGTGAAAGATACTAAGTTGCAAATGCTAACCACTCTATTTGAAGAGCTGAAAATGAATGAAGACAAGTCGTTCGACTCATTCTATAGCAAGCTGAATGAGATTGTTGTTGGCAAGTTCAACTTGGGTGAGAAGACAAAGAACTCAAAGATGGTGAGGAAAATCCTTCGATCATTGCCAAAGAGCTTCCGTGCAAAGATTACAGCAATTGAAGAGAGCAAGGACCTTGATGATATCAAAGTTCAAGAACTAATTGGCTTACTTCAAACATATAAGCTGTCATTGCCATCACAAAGGAAGAGCAAATCCCTTGCTCCTAAGACAATTAATGAGAGGGTAGAAGCTCACGACTCATTAGATGAGAATGTTGTCGATAAAGATGTAGTATGTCTTGTGAAGAATTTCCGAAAGTTCTTGAAGTTCAAGAAGAATGGAAAGTTTTCTAAGAAAGGAAAATTCCCAAGTATCGGAAAAGAGAAAAAGGATTTCAAGAGGAAAGATGGGAAAGACTCTCAATCCTCTCAAGGAATCACTTGCTTTGAATGCAACGGATACGGACATTTTAAGAAAGGGTATCCCAATTATTTGAAATCAAAGGGCAAGGTGTATGCCACTACTCTTAGTGATTCCGACTCCTTTAATTTAGATTTAGATGAAAGCTGTGATGGAGAGGGAAACTTCTTTGTATTCATGAACATTGCTCATGTGGAATCTTCGGATGATTTTAGTACTCTAGTGGAAGAGATTGGTGAGCACACTAAATTGGAGCCAATTGGGTTAGTTGAGGAATCCAAATATGAGGAAGATGAAGAAGAAGTGGAACTGCAAGAGACTTACAATTCCCTCCTTGAGAAGACCGGTGAATATGCCAAAGTGGCTAACGCAGCCATTAAAAAGATGAAGAGGGCAGAGGAAGATTATAGAAGTCTTCTAGTGCAAAACAAGGAGACCAAATGTGAAATGGGGACACTGAATGAAGAGTTAATTGAAGCCTACTCAAAAATAAAATTTCTTGAGCTAGAGGTGGTTCAAGCCAATGCTAATGTAGAGCGAGTTTCCTCTAAGAAGCTTGATGAAGTACTTGCTCATCAAAAACCTTTCTCCGACAAAAGTGGATTGGGATACACCAGAGAGAGTAGTTCAAGTGTTAAAGTGTCCAAAGATATGAAGTTCGTGAAAGCTAAGGAACCAGTGGTAGAAACTTCAGTTGTTGAGAAAGTGAAACCAAAAAAGAAGCAGAATGTGACTGACCAATGGTTTTTGAATAAACCTCATAACTAATCAGTGGTCAAGCCTAAGGCTCAAGGGAAATCACTTCCAAAGTCACAAAGAGGTCCAAGAACTCAACATTTCTGCCATCATTGTGGACTTCAAGGACACATTAGACCAAATTTTCATAAGCTTAGAGCATTGAAAAATACTATTAATCAGAGGTTAAGAGGACCAAGAAACGGCAAAAGGAATTGGGCTATTGAGCAAGCAAGAGGTCAAGATGGTGATTCCGGAATGATAGATGTGATGAAGATGATTGATGCATTCACCACCTGTTTAACAAGATTCTCAAGAAGGTTTGACAGCCATAACTCTCGTACCCAATTCTCTAAGGATATCACCCCAAACGCACGTGTCGTGTGGGTGAAAAAGGGTACTTATGCATAAGCATTACAACATGTCTATGAATTAATACTTCCTATGCTTTGTGACTTTGGTTGGTTGTTTGCTTTTTGTTTTTGTTCTAGCTTGTGCTGAAAATTTTGTGTTTGTTTATTCGCTATTTGCTTTAAATGTTTTTTACATTGTTTCTGATCAATATTTTCTTACTTTTGTGTCAAAAATTCAAAAACACATAAAAAGTAGAAAATCCAAAATTTTGATCGACATTATTGTGTTTTGTCACCACCATGTTTTGCCTTGTACCATTGTGCTAATGGCTTTGTGCATTTACAAGCGTAGCTTGTTCTTTATGCACTCATATCATTGTGGAAGAAATCTTGACATCTATGTAATTGTTGTAAATAGATCTTCAAACTTGTCATGAATGATTAGTCAATGGTTTTGTTGGTATTGAGACATGCATAGACTTGTGCCTATATATCTTCCCACTCTTTTATTTTCTTTTATTAAAGAGCTCAAAAAATGTTAATCTCAAAATGAAAAGAGATAATGAGCTACAAAAGTCTTCGCACATACTAGTATTTGACTAGGAAAAAGGGAAAGCGAATTTTGTAAAAATGTATGATGCCCAAGAAGCCAAAGACTTACCCATCAAATTGCAATGTTAAAAATTTTAGGCATCGATCTCAAAATGAGATGTATTGATTCAAAAAGATCAAATGATATGTTGAATATGTAGCCAAATGAAAAGCTTCAATGTTATGTAATCAAGTTTTGGGAGAGGTCATATATGCATTTTTCTATAATTGAGATAGGTAACTTTTCCTAATACTAATTGTGTATGTCTTGGTTGAATTGATTATTGAAGCTTCACATTGGACTATGGATTATCTCATTTTGAGTACCCACACACATTACACATGTCTATGTTCAATGAATGCCTTATTCATTTGTGTAATTGTACTTGATTAAATGTGTTTCACATGCTTAATTTTTGTTGATCAAACACGAAAATATTTTTGAGTGTTTTAATTGTTTTTGGAAAGAGTCTTATTTTTGCAAAAATATCAGAAATTTCAAAAACATTGTTGCCCTGTTCTGGCGACTTAGTTGCAGGTAAAACCAGTCGTATATCCTCAGTCGCGAGCTTACTCAATAGGTTCACGTGACTCACTGGCGAGTAAAAGTTTCAATCACCAAAAAGACTTAGAAATTTTTTTTTTAAATGATTTTTAGATTTCTCGCTACTTAGTTTGGTGACTTGTACGTGGATGGTGTTAGGGTTTGTGCCCTAAAATCCAATTTATTGGCATATCAAGAATAATTAAGTTGTTTAATTATATGAGACTATTTATGAACTAGTGGGACATTATCTTAGTCCATGAGATGCATAGTATGTGATTTATGTGATTTAGTCACAGAAGATATAAATCGCAAGTTCTTTGTAAACTCAGAATTTTAGTTCGTAGTCGGTGATGAAATTGGGCATTTCATTTGCAAAGACTATAACATGTCAACTAAGATGATTTGTCTTGATCATGGAAGTGGAGACTTCTAGTTGATATGTTGATATGTTTTAAGAGTTAAGACATATTGAACTAGACCATCGTGAGATTTATTATTATTCTAATGACTGTCAAATGAATAATAAATCTCACGACTTCTATTTACATCAACTCTAAATCCTGAGAGGATAATGGACCTGATCATTAAATGTAGGTTGTTTTGATATATCAGGAGTGAGATCTATAAATTATGGTCAAAACCTCAGTATGTTGGGCAGCCGCATTTAGTGTTGATGGAACATATATTCTCAAGATAGAATTCATAATCTCTTAACGAAGATATAAAATATTCCCTTGAGATAAGTTTAATGGATTTAGTTATTCAGAGTGTTGGGCCCAACCACTTTAGTAAGGAGTTACTAAAGTATATATTTATGGAATTGGATTTCATAAATATATGATGAATAACATAAAGGATTAAACCGGGTACTCAAGGATTAAGATGTAGTAATTTACAAAGTGGCAGTCTATATTTATGACTTTGTATTACTACGAATATTTTAATGAAGGGGTTGAATGTATAATAAAGTCATGGGATATAATTTATTAATAAGGCCTAGAGTGCAATTATATTCTTATAGTGGTATTGAATATAATTAATGGTAACTTTGGACTTGTCAAGAGTTGACAGAAAAGTCCAAGGCCCATTGGAGCTAGAGTCTTATTTGTTCCCTTTGGTCCCATCTCAAGCCAAAAACTAAAGCCCAATTGGGTAGGCCCAAAAGGTAACCCAATTAGATAATCAGTCATTATTTAATAAGAGTTATTAAATAAAGAAACTAAGAGAATAGTGAAAAACGTACGTATGAGAAAAAGAAGAAAAATCAGTTTTTCTCCACAAGGAGAAGAAGAAGGATTTTTTCTTTGAGTGTCTATGTACAAAGGACTGATTGAGAGACCACACATCTTGGGCACCATGTGGAATTGAGATGAAGATTGAAGGTATTCTCAAGTCAAGTTTTGAAATTCACAGCACCAAGGTACGCATCTTATTCTTTATTCTAGAATTCATAGTTACATGTTTATCTTTCATGATTTGAAGTAGATCCGATTATTTGTTGCTTCCGCTGCGTGTGTGTTTTGTATGAGATACAAAACCAGATTTATCCAACAAATGGTATTAGAGCCAGGTTTTCAATATCATGATTGTATGGCATGTGATTGGATTTTAGAATAAAAGAAAAAAAAAAAACGTTCTCTTGGTGATTTAATTTTCTGCAGTAAATTTTCTGCATAATTTTGTTTCAGAATCACTAATTGTTTAAACCAGATGCCATGATTAATATATATGATATATTGATTGTTGATTGTTGATTCGGAAACCGTTGACATGATACGGTGCCAAGTTTTCATAGTATTGATTCACGTTTAACACAGTGGTCCATGATGATGCTTCTTTGATACGGTGCCGTGTCTTGCTTTAATATTTCTATTCAATCCTATAAGAACATTGCAAGTCAGCACAATCATAAAAGGATATACTGTAAATTGGTTTATAGTATATTAAATATGAACCACTTGATCTTATATATAAACGTTTTGAATATTGAATCCGTATATATATTTATATGTAATCAAGGATTCAAGGCCTAACTTCATGAATTGATTAATATGTATATTTATATATATATTAAAGTGCGGATGTACAAACCATGATATTAGTTCATGTTTATTTGTATTAAGATCTGAATGTTGAACGAGTATTGTTGCTTGCCTTGCATTCTATTATTTTATGATCAAACAGTATTTTAAATGCTAGGATTATGAAATTTATTCCTAATGAGATTAGGATTATGTTTTCAAGGTTTCTAGCATATTATGGTTCTTGATCTAGATATTGAAAACCCTTATGTTTGATCTGTAAATCTTCGTTGATAAAATCAAAAAGTGTTTTTGATAGAGAACAATGAAGATGTCAAAAACTGTTAGTTGTTTGTTCAAAAAAAAAAAAAAAAAAAACATAGAAAACTGCCTTAGAGAATTTCTGGAAATTTGAGTTTCACGAGTTTCGATCGATCGAAAATCACTTTCGATCGATCGAGTGAAACAGTGATCAGACTTTTTAAGTAGATTGATTTTCGATTGATAGTCGATCGATCCAATTTGTTTTTCGATCGATCGAGAGACAATTAAGTATCAATCGAACAAGTCAGGAGGTCAAGTTTGAATTTTTAATTTTTTCGATCAATCGAGGGATACATTCGATCGATCGAAAGAAAGAAAATTAGAATTTTTTCTAAGTGTTTTCAAGTTTTTTTAAGAGCAAGGTTATGTGTGATTAGATTACACATGGTTCTAACTAAAAGACCTAATGAGATCAAAGATGTTAGTTAAATAGAACTCTTGGTACTAAATCATTTTATGATTAAAAGTCCTTAATTTATTTTAATTGGAGGTTTTTAATGAGATTAAAATTCTAATTAAAGTTATACAGTTTCTAATGAGATTAGAATACTTCATCTAGTAAATTAAGGATAGAGTTCTATATAACTAATTTTTGATTCATTAGTGTTTAAGGAATCCTAAATAGTTTAGGACTTCCATTTTAGTTAGTGATTCTAATAAGATTAGAGTCTTCAACAAGTGCAAGGTTATTAGTTGTGATGGGATCACAATTATTTAAGAGAAACCCAAATAATGAGTGGGAGTGTTGAAATAACCCTTTTGTTAAGTTTATTGTAATGTGAATAGATACCTGTTAGGATTAATGCCCTTAAATCCTATTGTATGATGCTATGTATGACATTATGTATGACTTAATGTTGTGATTAATAAAGTTGTTTTATTATTATCTGAGATAATGGTAACGTGAATATTTGGACATTATCATATAGTCCATGAGATGCATAGTATGTGATTTATGTGATTTAGTCACAGAAGATATAAGTCACAAGTTCTTTGTAAACTCAGAATTTTAGTTCATAGTCGGTGGTGAAATTGGGCATTTCATCTGCGAAGATTATAACATATCAACTAAGATGATTTGTCTTGATCATGGAAGTGGAGACTTCTAGTTGATGTGTTAATATGTTTAAGAGTTAAGACATATTGAACTGGACCGCTGTGAGATTTATTATTCTCCTAACGACTGTCAATTGAAAAATAAATCTCACAACTTATATTTACATGAACTCTTAATCCTGAGAGAATAATGGACCTAATCATGAAGTGTAGGTTGTTTTGATATATCAGGAGTGAGATCTAAAGTAACGGTCAAAACCTTAGTATGTTGGGCAGCCACATTTCGTGTTGATGGAACATATATTCTCAAGATGGAATTCATAGTCTCTTAACAGAGATATAAAATATTCCCTTGAGATAAGTTTAATGAGTTTAGTTATTCAGAGAGTTAGGCCTAACCACTTTGGTAAGAAATTACTAAAGTATATATTTATGAAATTGGATTTCATAAATATATAATGAATAACTTAAAAGGATTAAACCGGGTACTCAAGGATTAAGACGTAGTAATCTTCAAAGTGACAATTATATTTATGACTTTGAATTACTACGAATATTTTATGAAGGGGTTGCATGTATAATAAAGTTTTTGGATATAATTTATTAATAAGGCCTAGAGTGCAATTATATTTATATAGTGGTATTAAATATAATTAATGGTAACTTTGGACTTGTCAAGAGTTGACAGAAAAGCCCAAGGCCCATTGGAGCTAGTGTCTTATTGGTCCTTTTGGTCCCACTCCAAGCCACATATTAAAGCCCAATTGGAAAGGCCCAATAGGCCGCCCAATTAGATAATCAATTATATATAAAGGGAGAGACATACAGAATTTTTATTAGTGATTAGAGAAAAAGTGAGACACCATTGTAAAGTGGTGTGTATGTGCGAGTGAAACCACTCAATTATTCTCCCTTGGAAATTGATTGAGAGACCACACTTCTTGAGCGTAAAGTGGAATTGGAGTGAAGATTAAAAGCGTTCCCAAGTACTTATAATCTTTTGTTTTGAATTTCTCCACACCAAGGTACGCTATTTTGTTCTTAAATTCTAGAATTCATATAGTGCAAGTTATCAATCATGAATGAAATAGATCTTTGTTTATTGCTTCCGCTATGTGTTTTGTATGAGATACAAAACCAGATATAACCAACAATACCTTGTCTTGACTTCGAGTCTTGCATTCCATGCGGAGGGTATTTACTTCACGGATTACAAGGTTAAACTTCTTTGTGATTGCGCGAATGTTCGTTACTCTATTGTGACGTGACTTAGTTACATCACATTGAATTTAAACAATTAAACACATTTAATGTGTAGGGTTAAAATAGTGATTAGATCACAATGATTTCAAGATAATCCACTTGTTTTAAAATTTCTAGTGGGAGAGAGATACAAGAGTTGGATCTCACGGCCTCCATTATCGGTTCATAGTAGTATGGGTAAGCACCTCGTCTTGGCGTATATGCCTTGCAATCCCAAAGGAGGGTGTTTACTTCATGGTACTACAAGATTGAACTTACCCGTTAAAGTAGTGTGAACAAGCACCTCGTCTTGGCGTATATGCCTCGCGATCCCAAAGGAGGGTGTTTTGTTTCATGGTACTACAAGTTTAAATACTATAAAGGGAGATGAAATATGGCTACATATGATTTTAGATAATGGTGTACACTAGACTAAGTGTAATGTTAACCTCCCAAAGGAGCTATGTCATTATTACTTAGAGGCTGAAGGTAATACGGCATATTATTAGTGTATGATAAGAGTTATCATGATAGCACTAATAATGAGAATATTTCTCAACCAATTAATGTGTTTATAATAAACTTGCTACCAAGGAATTATAGACATGGATTGGGTTGTCGTTTGCACCTAATATAATATGTTTTATGGGTTCCATATTATATGGTTATGGATGCAAAATGATAATGTCCTGTATTTAAGTTCATAGTCTCAATATAAAGTTGTCATAAATTTTGTCCTCTAGCTACTATTTTAGTTGAATCACATTAACTAAGAAATAATTTTGGACATGGTGCTTAAAGGAGCTGAAGTACATATTTATGTATTTGATTCAGCATTGTCATAATTTCCTATACATGATGCATTTATGGAAGATAGCTTATGATGTGATCATAGTTTCCATTGAAATGCTAATATGTTACATTGGCTTCTATCTCAATTGTGCTACAGCATGAGATGTAAGAGTTAGTACTAGATTTAGACTTTATATTAAGTCTAAATGAGATGTTTGGTATGAATCATATTGAGTGCTAAGATAGGCTTAAGGAGTTTCAATTCTATATCAATTTATGAAAATATTTTATTTTTAAAATGAATTGGAATTCTTGGATGTAGAGATTAAATGTTAATCTCATGTGGATATGATCCACAAGTCCTTGTTAGAATCATTTGATCAATTCAGATTGTTTTGAAAATAAATTCTTTTTATATTATCTGAATTTGATGAGTGAGTTCTACACAACGGAAGACATCCTAAAAGCTAAAGCTAAGATCAATATGATTTAATTCAAATTCTTAGCTTGAACCGAAAGGTAAGGGTGATAAGAAGAAGAATTATAATTCCAAACGGTTGGGTAAGCAAGTTGCCCTAGTAGTTGCCAAAAGGAAATTAGACTCATAAGCATGACCAAAAGGAAAGTGTTTCTAATTTTGGTAAAGCTAAGCATTGTCCATGATTGTCTTCTAGATGGATATTTACATGTTTTACTTTTTAAAGAGAAAGTTTCCCTTCTTTGTAATTGTATGTTTTGGAACTTATGTCTAGATCTTATTAATCTAAGTGTTATTCAAGATTGGTGAAAGATGGGCTTTTAGAACCATTATTTTGTTATATTCACAATCTATGAATTCTATTTAGAGGATAATATGATCTAGGGCTCCTTTTTGTAAAGGAATAAAGTTCCAATGACTTCTTTAAATTAGTACATACATAAAGGAGGAATAGGGCGCTTTTAAAGGTAGAATTAAAGGTAGATTGTTCTAAAAGAAAAATGTCATAATTTGTTGTAGGACAACTATAAAATACATTTAGAAATGAGATGGTTGTATTAGATACGCCACAAGGCATTATTCTAGATATATAGCTACTACACGGGTACAATATCGTAGTGGGAGGATTATAAATTCATATTGGAATAAACTTTTGTAGTTATTCCACAAGGATATGAATTTGATCCTCGGAACTACATAAAGGCAATAGATGATATGAATATGGATTACTAGTTCAAGGTTATGTAAATAGAATTAGATTCTATTTTAAGTCTAGTACTTGTAGAGGAGCCTAATGGCATTAAGCCTATTGTTCTCAAATAGGTCTAAAAGAAAATGAGATTCATAGTTTTGAAGGTGCAAACCTTCAAAGTCAAGACTAGTGGCGAAAAGATTTATTCAGAAAGAAATGGTTCGATTATGAAAAGATTTTTTCACCATAGTCAAGTTTGACTTTATCTAGATTCTCTTATCTATTATATTTCATTTGGATGAAATATGACAATGGATATCAAAGAAAGCTTCTTTTAGTAGCAATCTTGAGGAAGACATCTGTATGATGTAACTAGACTAGTTCATAGCAAAGAACCAGTAGAGTTTAGTATGCAAGTTGCTTAAAGTCCATTTATGGACTAAAGCAAGCATCTAAATCATAAAATATCATATTTGATCAAGCAATCAAATTATTTGATTTTGATCAAGTATTAAAAGGCCTTAAGTGTGTAAAAGCTATATAGAATAATAAATTTCTTAATGTATGTTGATGACGTTCTAATCATTTAGAATGATGTAGAGTTATTGTCATCAAAGGAGGTTTTTGGTTGTCTCGTCTAGTTTGATATAAAAGTACTTGAGAAAGAATTGTCACATCCTAAGAATTTAACCTTGCTAAAATTCAAAAATTAGGATGTTGGGTCTATCTCAAACTGCTTAAATAGATTAGATTCTAGCCAAGTATAGCATGTAATACTTCAAGAAAGGATTCTTTCCTTTTAAGTTTAAAGTTCCTTTATAAAGGACTATGGTCCTAAGACATATAAAAGGAAGAGCATATAAGACGGTTCCTTATATTAAATCGATAGGAAGTCTTTATGCTATGCTAAATACTAGGCTAAATGTCTATTTTGTGGTGGGCATAGTAAGCAAATATCAAGTGAATCAAAGATCACTTATTTTAGTGGGAGTAAAGCATATACTCAAATATCTTAGGAGAATGAGGGATTATATGCTTTTCCACAAAAGTGAGGTTTTGATAGTTACTGGACGTACAAATACTGACTCGTAGTTTGATTGTGATTCATGAAGTCGGACTTCAAGATATGTGTTCATCCTAGGTGGTGAAGATGCACATCAAGCGTAAGTATCATCTCATTAGAGAAGATATGACTACGTGAGTAGTAGTAGTAGTAGAAAAGATAATTTATGCAATAAATCTGGCTGAAACTTGTTTCCAAGCCTTGCCTTAGAGTGACTGTGAATTACTCTAACGGAAGATAAGTGTCGGATATATGGTAAATTGTCTTTGAGGGCAAGTGGGAGATTGTTAGGGTTTGTGCCCTAAAATCCAATTTATTGGCATATCATGAATAATTAAGTTGTTTAATTATATGAGACTATTTATGAACTAGTGGGACATTATCTTAGTCCATGAGATGCATAGTATGTGATTTATGTGATTTAGTCACAGAAGATATAAATCGCAAGTTCTTTGTAAACTCAGAATTTTAGTTCGTAGTCGGTGATGAAATTGGGCATTTCATTTGCAAAGACTATAACATGTCAACTAAGATGATTTGTCTTGATCATGGAAGTGGAGACTTCTAGTTGATATGTTGATATGTTTTAAGAGTTAAGACATATTGAACTGGACCATCGTGAGATTTATTATTATTCTAATGACTGTCAAATGAATAATAAATCTCACGACTTCTATTTACATCAACTCTAAATCCTGAGAGGATAATGGACCTGATCATTAGATGTAGGTTGCTTTGATATATCAGAAGTGAGATCTATAAATTATGGTCAAAACCTCAGTATGTTAGGCAGCCGCATTTAGTGTTGATGGAACATATATTCTCAAGATGGAATTCATAATCTCTTAACGGAGATATAAAATATTCCCTTGAGATAAGTTTAATGGGTTTAGTTATTCAGAGTGTTGGGCCAACCACTTTAGTAAGGAGTTACTAAAGTATATATTTATGGAATTGGATTTCATAAATATATGATGAATAACATAAAGGATTAAACCGGGTACTCAAGAATTAAGATGTAGTAATTTACAAAGTGGCAATCTATATTTATGACTTTGTATTACTACGAATATTTTAATGAAGGGGTTGAATGTATAATAAAGTCATGGGATATAATTTATTAATAAGGCCTAGAGTACAATTATATTCTTATAGTAGTATTGAATATAATTAATGGTAACTTTGGACTTGTCAAGAGTTGACAGAAAAGCCCAAGACCCATTGGAGGTAGAGTCTTATTTGTTCCTTTGGTCCCATCTCAAGCCAAAAACTAAAGCCCAATTGAGTAGGCCCAAAAGGCTAACCCAATTAGATAATCAGTCATTATTTAATAAGAGTTATTAAATAAAGAAACTATGAGAATAGTGAAAAACGTACGTATGAGAAAAAGAAGAAAAATCAGTTTTTCTCCACAAGGAGAAGAAGAAGGATTTTTTCTTTGAGTGTCTATGTACAAAGGACTGATTGAGAGACCACACATCTTGGGCACCATGTGGAATTGAGATGAAGATTGAAGGTATTCTCAAGTCAAGTTTTGAAATTCACTGCACCAAGGTACGCATCTTATTCTTTATTCTAGAATTCATGGTTACATGTTTATCTTTCATGATTTGAAGTAGATCCGATTATTTGTTGCTTCCGCTGCGTGTGTGTTTTGTATGAGATACAAAACCAGATTTATCCAACATTATGTTCATAGTTGGGATTTTCTCAAATGAGAGTTGGAAAACTTAATTTTTGTCAATCTTTTTGACTGAGCTTTGTTTTAAATGATGATTTGCTTTAGATGTTGGCCCCTTGTGGCATAAATAACATTTATTTAGGCAAGATTTTCATATGTTCTTGTATTGTTTATCATACATGTATAATGTGTGCACTTTAAGTGTTTGATAAAATGCCCAAATGTCATTTTCTCGCTGTTTTGGACTTCGATGAGTACCAAACTTTGGGGATCACCATAATTATTCATGTTTATCATGTTTTAATAATTGGTTGTGTGTTTTATACACCTTGCCCCGTGAGTGCTTATTCATGCATTGGTCATGCATCTCACATGCACACTAGATGTACTTTTGCTGCACACACTTAAACACTTGACATGTTTTTGCACTCATTCATGCTAGTTAAGTCTTTTTAGACCTTTTAGCACATATAACATGTTCTTGTGTCTACGTCATGCCTAGGTCGATACATGTTTCATCATCCTTAGCATGTCATGTTCTTTATGCTTTGTAGTATTTTTTTAAAGATGTTTCATTTTGCGTTTGCGCTTCATTTTCTCATACATCTTACACCCCTCATGCATCATCTTGTTCATATTTTTTTTCTCTTCTTCCTCTTGATTAATTTGTCTATTCATGACAAAAAGGGGAAGAGTATCGTCATTTCTATATGACTCATGTGCACATTCTTAGGGGGAAAAATCATACCTTGTGCACATTCGTAGGGGGAGAAAGTCATAGGAGAGATGCATATAACAAAGGGGAGAAGACATTTTTTTTTATAGAAAACCTTGATTTACTTTATGCTTGTTTTCTCGTTGCTTTATGATGCTTTGATATGCTTTATTGATCTTATTGCATTGTTTTTATGTGTTGGAACACACTTGTGCCCTTGTTGGATCTTGTATCCTTAATGAAAATACTTCGGTGTTTTGCATTGGTTATGTTTTGGACATGCATTTATCTTTATGCTATTGTGCTTTATTGGTTGCATGTTCGGATGATCATTTGCTTTGCTATATGATCATTGTGGTCATTTCCATATGATTGTTTGGTGTTTGATTAAGTTGCTCACATGTTTCATATCATGTTTACTTGATCGCATTTTACTTGTTACATTATCCTTGTCCTTTTATCACTTGATTTACCTTGAAGGTCTAATGTGTTTTGTGCAAGTGTTTCAAGTTACAGGTATATATGTTCCAAGTGCATCACAGCTTTTAGATTTAGGTGTGAGTGAGTTTTGTCATTGTTCCCAAACTCACGTTTAAGTCTAGAGTCTGTTATAGGGTGTTTTGTCACGGAATAGCCAAATGAGGAGATTGTAAAGTTGTGATTTACAACTATGTTTTATGTTAGCTTTATTCTATGACAAAATGTGTTGTAATTGCTTTAATTTTATTTCTTGTATTTTGTGGGATTTTATTGTATTGGGTTTAGTATCAAGTTGGTGAAGACTTAAGCTTAAATGAAGAATCAGTGGATCTCGCGAGTGTCTTGCTGGAAGCTAACCTGCGACAAAGCCACGTGAGGAGCACATGACTGGAAGCTGAAGAGTCATGCCAGGCTGTCATTTTTGGGAGTGTCTTATGGGTAAGGCCTTCTCGCGAGACAGTCACGAAACATTTTGTCTAGAGGATTTTTAAGAGTGACTTTCTTACCCTTCACCTATACTATATATACCCTCATTACCCACAAATGTATATGAGGCCAATTCAAAGATGTAAAGTTGTTGGCTTTTATTCCGTGCCAAATTTGATTGTAATATTTTTCAATCGTTCATACCCCGTATCTAGTGTGGGATTTATTGTAAGGGTTGTGTGATAGAGAGTGTGTGAAGACTCAAGCATTTGGAGGCTGAAGGATTATCGCGGGTATGTCGCGACTTAGCTTCCTGCGAAGTGAAACGTGTGCCATGCACATGCTGGAATGCGAAGAGTCAGGTTAGGTGGAGATAGCTGTGTCTCGCAAGTATTTCGCGAGTAAGGCCTTCCCGCGAGACACCCGCGAGACAATCTGTTCTGCCAGCCTGTACTGAATGACTCACACTTTTTGTACCTATCTTATATATACCCTCATTACCCACAAATGTTGAGGAATGCTTCAGAGAGAAAACCTTAGTCAAACACATTGGGAATTAGAGATTGTCATCCCCACCTTTCTCTGTACACTTACTTGTGGTATCTCCTTAACCCTTTCCTCTCCATTTTTCTACACCATTGAGAGGTTGATAGTCCAAACACTTACCAGACCCTTTGAGAGTGCAGTGTGACGTTTTGGTGTTGCTGGGAAGCATTGGAAGAAGTCTGAAATGCTAGATGCAACATAGAGCTTGTTGCGGGATCCGGAGAGTTAGACAAGACACAGTTCCGAGAAGCCTTGTTGGAGTAGGAGCTTAGAGGGCTTAGCTGCATCGGGTAGATTAGGCTTGGAGGGTCTTTTGCTAACCCATGTATCTCAACTGATTGTCTATTGGATCGATTTTCGCTTGGAGGGCGGCGGAAAGGTTTTTCACCGAGTTCTTCGGTTTCCTTTTCGAAAACACGTCTTGGTGTTTTCTATGTTTGCATCTCTCTTCCCTACTCTTTTATATTACATTACTACTGTGTTGCTTAGTTTATGGATTAGAGTAGCTTATTTGTTCATCCGCTCGCATTTACACTATTTCGCACTTTGTATTAAGTTAGTGTAAAATCTTTCGAGCCGTAATTTTAATTGGGGGGTCTAAATTGCTCTTGTGTTTTCAACACTTTTTCGAGCTTTCAATTGGTATTAGAGCGGGTACACTCGCTGTGGTTTAAATACCTGAGTGTGATCCTTGTCCCTTTTTGAGATGGACCAGTCTCAATCACTCAATGTTCCACCATTTTTCGATGGGAAAAATTATGCTGTTTGGAAAGTCAAAATGAGAGCATTTTATGCTCTATAGATGATACCATTTGGGATGCGGTTAAGATTGGTTAAACCAAGCCGACGGATCCTAAGTCCACTTGGGATAAGGCAGCTCTTGCAGCAGCCAATGCTAATAGTAAAGCGTTAAATGCTATTTTTTGTGGTGTGTCTCCTGATAAATTCCACAGGATCTCTCATATGATGGTAGCCAAGGAAGCTTGGGGGATTTTGGAGATGACATATGAGGGTACGAAGAAAGTTAAGGACACAAAGCTTCAGATGCTTACCACAAAATTTGAAGAGCTCAAGATGGGGGACGATGAACTATTTGATTCATTTTATGGGAAGCTCAATGAAATTGTAATTGCTAAACTCAATCTTGGGGAGATGATTAAAGATACTAAGGTGGTGAGAAAAATTTTGAGGTCCTTATCGGAGAGCTTTCAGGCAAAAGTCACAGCCATAGAGGAAAGCAAGGATTTGGATGAAATTAAGATCCAAGAGCTCATTGGATCACTTCAAAAGTATGAGCTTGGACTACCTTTCCATAAGACGAGTAAATCGCTTACTCTTAAAACCATCACCGAAAGAATTGATGATCCTTCCAAAGAAGATGGAGTGGAGAAGGAAGTAGTATATCTTACGAAAAACTTCCGAAAATTCCTGAAGATGAAGAACAGTGGAAAACCATTCAATAGAGGGAAATTTTCATCTTCAAGCGGTGATAGGAAAGAGTTTACGAGGAAAGAAGGGAAGGATTCTCAACCTTCTTCAGACATTGTTTGCTATGAGTGTAATGGCCATGGACATCTAAAGAAGGAGTGTCCAAATTTTCTGAGGGGAAAAGGCAAGGCTTATGCAACGACGCTTAGTGATTCAGAATCTTCTAATTCTGACTCAAAAGAGAGCTGTGACGGAGAGGAAAACTACTTCGCCTTCATGACCATTGCTTATGTGGAGTCATCGAATGATTTGAGTGCTCTTGTGAAGGAGCTTGGTGAGCATTCTGATTCAGATTCTATTAGGATTGTGGAAAAATCAGATGTTGAAGAGGAAGAGAATACAGCTAATCTTCAAGAAAATTACTCCTTACTACTTGAAAAGTCGGGAGAGTATTCCAGAGTAACTAAGGCAGCTGTAAGGAAAATGAAGAAAGTTGAGGAAGATTACAGAAGTCTCTTGATCAGATATAAAGAAGCAAAGTGTGAGATTAAGACACTGAATGGCGAGCTGTCTGAAGCATATACGAAGGTGAGATTTCTTGAGCAAGAGGTTGTGCAAGCTCATGCTAAGATAGAGAGAGTCTCATCTCAGAAATTAGAAAATGTTATATCATCTCAAAAACCTTCTTCAGACAAGTCCGAGCTGGGATACACCGGAGGAAGCTGCTCATCAGCCAAAGTCACCAAAGAAGTAAAGTTCGTGAAGGCAAATGAGACAGTTGTTGAAAAGCCCATTCTTGAGAAAGTTGAGGATGTACAGAAGAAGAATGTGGTTGAGAATGTAATGGTGAATAAGCCCCGAGATCAATCTGTGGTTAAATATGAAACCAGAGGAAGATCTCTCCCAAGATCACAACGGGGTCCTAGAACGGATTATGTTTGTCATTATTGCGGACTGCAAGGACATACCAGACCCAATTGTCAAAAGCTGAGATTAGACAACAATGCAAGCGCACCTCGGTCACGAGGAAGGAGAAATGACATGAGGTCTTGGGGTGGTGAGCAACCAAGAAGTCAAAATCGTGATCTCGGTATGACGGACGTGATGAAAATGATCGATGCTTTCACCACTTGCTTGGAGAGTTTCACCAGAAGGTTTGAAATTCCAAACTCTCGTACCTAATCTGTCAAGGATATCACCCCAAATGCACGTGACGTGTGGGTGAAGAGGGGCACTCATGCATAAGCATTATAACATGTCCATGCATAAATTCTTTCAATGTTTATAGACATTTGTTGTTGCATCATTTCATGCATTGCTTTCTTCTTGCTGTTGTTCTTTTATCTGGTTGGTTTGTACCAGTTGTTTTTGTTGATCTTACTTTTCTTGTTCTGTTTTGGGTGTGTTCAAAAAATTCAAAAAACCATAGAAATTGAAAAATCTCAAAAGTTTAGTCACTTGTTTTGTGTATGTCACATGTGAGTTTGGCCTAATACCTTCGTACTTATGGCGTAGTGCATTTACGATTGTGTCTTGTCTTATATGCACTCTTTTCTATGTGGAAGAAATCTTGACCATTATGTGTGACTGTTGTAAATAGATCTTCAAGCTTGTCATGAATGATTGATCAATAGTCTTGTTGGTCTTGATACTTGCATAGACTTGTGTCTATATCTCTTCTCACTTTATTTTTATGTTTTTGCAAAAAGAGTTCACCAAATGTAAATCTCCAAATGAATAGAGATATTGAGCTGCAAAAGCCTGTCGCACACACTAGTATTCGACTAGGAAAAAGGGAAAACGACTCTTCTTAATGTGTTCTATATGATGCTCAAAAAGCCAAAGGCTAATCATCAATGTTGAAATATCATAAATTTCAAGCACCAATCTAAAAAATGAGATGCTTTTTGTCCAAACAAAATTAATTGGACCAATTGCCATGCCTTATGCAGAAGCCAAATGAAAAGCTTCTAAGTTTTGTATTCAATGTGTGGGAGGTCATATATACTCATTTCTATAATGGAGATAGTCCTCTTGATTTCATATCAGTTGTGTGTGACTTGATTGAATTGATCATTGAAGTTTCGCTTTGGTCTATAGACCATTCCACATTTGATACTCACACACAACACACAAGTTTTTGATTCAATCAATGCCTATCTCATTTGTGTGATTGTATATGTTCAAATGTGATGTGTATGCTCAAGAACTGGTTGATCAAACCCAAAAAGATTTTTGAGTGTTTTATTTGTTTTTGGAAGTGATTTTATACTTTCGTGTTTTTTTTTTTTTTGTTCAAAATGCATTTTTGTGTTTTTCTTCAAAAACTGGTTCAAGGGCTATTTCGCGAGAAGCTCGCGACTTAGAGCTTCCCGCAAAAAGGGCTTGAGGGGAATAATTTTTCAATCATGTCACATAGAAACTCTCGCGACTATATTGCAATTGTCTCGTGACCAACAGTTTCTCGCGAAATGCTGTTTGGCTAAAAATTGGATTTTTCAAAATTCAGATAGAAGTTACCGCAACTGTCTCGCGACCCAGTGCTTCTCGCGAAAATTTTTGTGCTTCAGTGGCCATCTTCGCGATTGTCTCGCTACTCTCTAACCCGTGAAAAACGCGTGTTCTCAGTTTTATATTGCTGATGTGACAATTTTTTTTCAAATAAAAAATTCTTCCCTCGCATAAACTCCTTCGAACCCTTTTCAACCCAAATCACTATTCCATTCAATCCCCTTCAATCCAAACATCTTTTCTGCATGTTCCTCTTCAAGGTATGTTTTATAAACAATTATTTTCTAGTTTTTGCTTCGATTATGCAGAATTTTTGTTAGGGTTTTGATATTTGGGGATTTTCGAATATTTGGGTTGGTTTTCAAAATTGGATGCATTTTTGTCAAATCTTTTGACTGGGTTGTGTCCCATTTGCTGTTTGTGTATCTGTGTTGGCGCCTTGTGGCATTTTATCATGTATTGAGGGTAGATTTTCTCATGTTCATGCATTGTTCATGCTTAGAGTTCATATGTGCACGTTAAGTGTTTGATAAAATGTCCGAGTGACATTTTTGTGCTTTATTTAATTCATGTGAGTTCCATTTATGAATTTCCACATGTTTAACCTTACTTCACGTGGTTTGGTCTTAATTCAAGTGTTTCCTACACTTTGCTCATGATGCACACCTAGGCACCCTCTAGGCACACCCCCATGCATCTCATGTTGCACACACATGCATCAGCATATGCACACAGATGCACACACATGCATAGCTACTTACTTTCATGCATTGTGCCTATTATTTTCTTGTTTTATATGTTTTTGCATAATCCTTGAGTAGGGTATGATATGCTTTAGAACAGTTGTCATTTGCTTTGGGATTAACTTGAATCTAATCAAGTTTTTTGTTTGTGTGTTCTGTTTTGGTGTTTGTGCACTTGTTTCCTTTCTGCTCTGTGAAATTGTGCAGATGTCTCCCACTAAGCATGTAGTTAAGAAGAAGCCAACTTCAAAGCATGCACGCACTGATTCTGATCATTTCAAGTCCGTAGAAGCAGATATGAAGTACAATGACTGCTATAAGGACAAGACGATCATCATGGAGGGAGTGGTTCAGTTAGAAACTCTTGAGGACACTCTCATCCCTGATGTGTTCAAAGATAGAACTTGGACTAAGCTGCTGAACCCGATTGGGGTTGTCTATTCAAAGATAATCAGGGAGTTCTTCTTAAATGCCACTGTCAACGGAGACTATATTGAGTGCTGGGTACGACGCAAGGAATTCGTGATTACGAGAGAGATCATCCAATACTTTTTGGAAATACGTCCTCCATCTCAACCAATTACAGTTGCATATGAGGACAGATTGGGCTCTAATGTTGAGATGATCACAGCTCTTGGTGGTGAACCGAAGAAATCATCCATGAACAGCATCAAATTCTCTCCGGAAATGAGGACACTAAGTTATGTGATGATTCATAATCTATATCCGGTCACCAATCTCACCACTCTATCTGCTCCAAGAACAAGATTCCTGTATGATCTCTTTACCCATAAGGAGATTGACATTTGTGGCCATATCATGCATGTCCTGAAGAAGAGCATCACAAAGTAGAATTCACGAACTGTGATGCCATTCCCCTGTTTGATCATGGGATTGATTGCCAAGGCAAAGCTCAAGCTACCCAGTGGCCTCACAGTTCTTCAGAGGGACTACCCCATTGGTGGTCATACACTGACTAGGAGCACTGCACACATCAAGGGCTCCAAGACTGGAGTGCATACCATCCCACAGCCTCGTGTTGAGCAAGATGAGGGTGGAGATGTAGAGGAGGAGATTGATAGGTTCACCTTAACTCCAAAGCCAACTGCACAGCCATCATCTTCGGCTCCACCACAAGGCTTAAGCAAACTTGATCTATTACTAGCTAAAATGGATCAAATGTCTACAGTGCTGGATTCTCATGTATAGCACACTGCGGACCAGTTTGCATATCTTCAAGGACAAATCACCGTGCTATCTTCACATATACAAGACTTGTCTATGGAGCAAGGCTCGGATTTAGAGTCAGATTAGTTCTAGCCTTTTGGCCATTTCGGTCAAAAAGGGGGAGAAACTTTTGAGGGGGAGCTGGAGAAGAGCTTGCACAGCGTTAGGGGGAGCATAGTTTAGAAACATAGTAACATTGGTTATTGGTCTTACAGACGGTTTTGTTCAGTTTCTTTTAGTTTTTATAACTGTTTTACGGCTTTCGGTTTAAAGCTTTGATACTCTGTTTTTATTTCAATATAATTTCAGTAGTCTCTTTTGTGATTTTTTCTATGCTATGTAGTATATCTTGTTTATGCCCATGTTGCTTTTGTAAGCTTTTAGGGTCTGTTTAATTGCATGCTTGTAGGTTATTATGGTTTGTGTCATGCATATGCAGTGCCTTGCTTATGCAACCTTTATGCTTGTGTACTTGAAGTTTAATGTCATACATTTTACTTCGATACAACACTCTTGTGCCTTAGTAGGATTGTTCCTAGATGCAAATACTTCGTGTATTTCACATTGGTTGAGTGTTGGGTTTGCAAATGATACTCTTCAAAAGAACTTATCATCTTGCATGTCCGGATGTTCATTCCCTGTGTGAATGAACATAGTAATTACTTGTGTATAGTGATTACTTGTTTGATCTTACCATGGTATATTGTTTTATTCCGTTTTGCTTGATCACTTTATATTTGCTCCATATGCATTTCAAGTTTTCTACATACAATGATATTATTTTGTTATTATTTTTCAGGAGATACTTGTTCATATGTTTCAAGAGCTTATCAGAATCTAGAATTAGGTGTGAGTGAGTTTTGCCTTTGTTCCCAAACTCACGTTTAAGTCTAGAGTCTGTTTTAGGATTTTGTCATGGAATAGCTAAATGGGAAGATTGTAAAGTTGTTATTTACAATTATGTATTTTGTTGGCTTTTATTCTGTGTCAAATTTGATTGTAATCATTTTCAATTGTTCATACCCTATATCTAGTATGAGATTTGTTGTAAGGGTTGTGTGATAGAGAGAGTGTGTGAAGACTTAAGCATTTGGAGGCTGAAGGATTATCACGGGTATGTTGCGACTTAGCTTCCCGCGAAGTGAAACATGTGCCATGAACATGCTGGAATGCGAAGAGTCAGGCCAGGTGGAGACAGCTGTGTCTCGCGAGTATCTCGCGGGTAAGGCCTTCCCGTGAGACACCTGCGAGGCAATCTGTTCTGCCAGCCTGTACTGAATAACTCACACTTTTTGTACCTATCTTATATATACCCTCATTACCCACAGATGTTGAGGAATGCTTCAGAGAGAAAACCCTAGCCAAACACATTGGGAATTAGAGATTGTCATCCCCACCTTTCTCTATACACTTGCTTGTGGTATCTTCTCAACCCTTCCCTCTCCATTTTCCACAAGATTGATAGGTTGATAGCCCAAACACTTACCACACCCTTTGAGAGTGCTGTGTGACGTTTTGGTACTACTGGGAAGCATTGGAAGAAGCCTGGAATGGCAGATGCAACATGGAGCTTGTTGCGAGATCCGAAGAGCTAGACAAGACACGGTTTCGAGAAGCCTTGTTGGAGTAGGAGCTTGGAGGGCTTAGGTACATCGGGTAGATTAGGCTTGGAGGGTCTCTTGCTAACCCATGTATCCCAACTGATTGTCTAGTGGATCGATTTTCACTTTGAGGGCAGCGGAGAGGTTTTTCACTGAGTTTTTCGATTTCCTCTTCGAAAACAAGTCTTGGTGTTTTCTGTGTTTGCATCTCTCTTCCCTACTCTTTTATATTCCATTACTGCTATGTTGCTTAGTTTATGGATTAGAGTAGCTTATTTGTTCATCCGCTCGCATTTACACTATTCTGCACTTTGTATTAAGTTAGTGTAAAATCTATCGAGCCGTAATTTTAATTGGGGGTCTAAATTGCTCTTGTGTTTTCAACAGTTTTCCAAGCTTTCAAAAGAGAAAAACCCTAGATAGGTTTTTGACAACACACACACCCATCTTTTTGAGAGAGAGCTACTCATCCTTAGTGAGAAATCATTATAGCTTCTTCTCCATCTCTCTCCCATTGATATACCTTGAGAGGAGACTTATATCCAAACACAACCCATAGCTATTTAAAGTGTAGAGAGTATTTTGGAGCTGCTGGGAAGCATTGGAAGAAGCCAAGGATGGAAAATGCAACATGGAGCTTATTGCCGGATCCGGAGAGCTAGACAAGACACGGTTCCGAGAAGCCTTGTTGGAGTAGGAGCTTGGAGGGCATAGGTATAGAGGGCATATTAGGCTTGGAAGGTCTGTTGCTCACCTTTGTATCCCAACTGATTGTCTAGTGGATTGATTTCCGCTTAGTGGGCGGCGGAGAGGTTTTTCGCCGAGTTCTTCGGTTTCCTCTTTGATAACACGTCTCGGTATTATCTGTGTTTGCTTCTCTCTTCCCTACTCTTGTTCATTTCATTTTTGCTTATGGGTTGCTTTAAATATGGATTAGAGTAGTTGTCTTGCTTATATGCTTGTGTTTACACTATTCTGCACTTAGTATTAAGTTAGTGTAAAATCAACCAAGCCGTAACTATAATTTGGGGGGTCTAAACAGCTCGTGTGTTTTCGATACATTTCTGAGTTTTCAAAAGAAAATCATAAAACAAATGCATATGCATGAAAGCATGATTCCAAAGGCAGATAAGAAATCATGCAAAGAGAGTCCTACTTTAGATAGAAAGAATTAAAGTAAAGGACAAATAGAAAAGATAATTAAGTTTTAGGCTCCTTTCTCACCTACATAGCATGAGTCTTTGGTCGTGAAGATGAAAATGCACGTGTCCTAGTATGATTACTAAAGGACATAGAGGAATTAGAATTCTCTTGAAATTGAGTTAAAAAGCTCAAAACTTTTAATAACTCACCAAAAAAAGGTACAGAGCCTTTAGACAAAGGATGAGACCTATTGGACACTCGCTTATGAGGAAACAATTTGAAACAATTAGGATGAGTGTGACCAGATATACCACAATAGTGACAAACATAAGTAGTTTTCAAACTACTATGCTTCCTAGAAGGAGGTCTAACCTTAGAGCTTGACAAAAACCTTAATTTAGGACAAGTTGGCATAATATGACCAATAATATGACAATGATGACAAGTGGGGACAAAAAAAGAATTTTTATTTAACCTAGGAGGAGTTTTAGACATAGGTTTAAAAACTTCAGCTTTAACATTAGATATTTTACCTTTGTCTATCCTAGCAAAATTAGCCTTCAACTCTTTATTATTCCTTTTAAATGGAGGAATATAAAAATCCTTTTCTTTTGAGTTAGGCTCAACAGCAAGTTTGACACTAGTTAATTTTTCAACTTAAGTTTTAAATTGAACTAGTTGCTCTTCCAAACTTTTAATTTTGTCCACCTGAGATGAAATTTGACTTTTAAATTTCTCATTCAAATTATTAGCTTCATCCAATTTTGCAATCAATTCATCTCTTTCAAGTTTGACCTTTTCAAAATTAGCTATTAATATTGTAGGACATTCAAGAGATTTCATTCAAAAATTATAAAGCTTGCAATAGGCATCTTGAATATCATCATTATCATTCAACACAAGATAATGCAAATCAAAACAATCAAGAGTTTCCATGACAACGAGAGTCAATGGATCACATAGTAAAGATTAAAACCTAATCAGAGTATGTCCGCTCTAATACCACTTGAGAGGCAAAGAATGTATTGACCTCTTTGGTAAATTAATCAATTAATTAGCCAAGTTAATTAATTAGATTCAATTACATGCAATAAGTGTGGTAGCACAAACAAATCACCAACTAAATTAAATGTAGTGGAAAATAAATTTGACACAGGTAATTTGTTTACGAATGGCGAAAACCACAAAGGCAAAACCTCACCGGGTGAATTTAATGTCACCACTCTCAAGAATCCATTATTATCAAAATAAGCGGTTACAAGTAAAAGTAATCCCAATACCTCATACCAACCTACAATTGAACTCTTATCCTAATACCCAGTTGGACTTGTATTGTAGCGACAATCTCTCTGTTCAATGTACGATTCTCTGTACGTGACTAACCAATGATGCACGGATCCTAGTACGTGACTAACTCTACAGCAACCCTTTGGTTGTTGTAATTGATTTTGCAGCAGCTTCACATAGAAACACTAATAAGATCTTCAATGTTAGTGCAAGAGACTTTGCTTGGTTGCAAAACCCAAAGGCATACAAGAAACGCAACAAGAACTCATTCTTTTGTAGGAGGAGGGTAGGGTTTCAAAAAGAAAACCTTGTGAAACTCTCTAGGGTTAGGTTTTTCTTTTTCCACCTCCTTTAACAAGGAGCTTAATAGGCTCTCCTATTCCAAATAGGTTTACACAAACCTTGGACTATCCTAGTCCAATAAGGATTATACAAACCCATAAAACTTGGGTTTTCCTTATCCTATAAGGATTATACAAAACCCATAAACAAATAGCCTTTTAGAATAAAAACGTTGTTGGTTATAGTTTGAATCCTGTAAACTCGATAGATTGAGACATGTGTTAAGATTTAATGAATCTTGATAGATCGAGCTTGTGTTGATGAGGTATCGAGACCTGTAGATTGCATTTTTTTTTTTATAGAAGTTCTTGAGTAATCTTTCATGTCTTCAATGTAACCACTTGTAATGATCATCTTGAACCTACTTAGATTTAGCCAAATAAAAGTAAAGTGCATTTTATCAAAGGATATGCCAATTACATAAAAATATGTCCTTAACAAGGAGGATCCACTCTTTGTCGCTTTCCCGTTCCTTCACTTAATGCTGGATTCTTCTTTTGGGTTTTGCTTTGTTTCAGAAAGGTAGCTCGCATAGGTTCCATTTGATGAACAACCTCAAAAGAGGAGGAACAAACAACCCTAGATACTCTAAGATCCTAAGGATAGAAATAGGGAAGAAGAGATCCTGCTTCTTAGCCATGTTTCTATTGACCTCTACTATGGTTTGAATGAAAAGAGAAAGAACACAAATGGACGCACCAATGACAAGGGCATACAAGAATATATACCTGTAAAGTTGTGATTTACAACTATGTTTTTATGTTGGCTTTAATTTCGTTTAAATTTGATTCTATTTCTGTTCAATCATTTCCCTTTAGTTTTGATTTAATGTAAGGGTTGTGTGTGAGAGATTGGTGAAGATTCTATAAAGATAAAGAATTCGTGACTAGATCGCGACTAGCTCACAAATGCCACCCCGTGAAAGGCCATGTGAGAAGCACATACTGGAATTTAAAGAGTCTTTGCCAGGCTGGATTTCACGAGTCACTTTGCGATTTAGGCCAAGTTGCGAGTGACCCGCAAAACTCTTTGCCTGGAGCTTTTTGAGTGTGCCTTTTCTCATACCTTTACCAACACTATATAAGCCTTCATTACCCATGAAATTTTAAGGAGTTTTTCCAAGAAAATTTTGAGAGAGAAAACCATAGCTAAACATTTGAGAGTTAGAGATTGTATACCCACAATCATCTACACCATTTCTTTAAAGTTTTCCTTTACTCCTACCTCTCCATTTACACATCCTTGAGAGGTTCTTACCCTAAACACTTACCTCACTCAATCTGAGTGTTGAGAGAAGTTTTGGTGCACATGGGAAGCATTGGAAGAAGCCATTGAGTAGCGGATGCAATTTGAAGCTAATTGCAGGATCCAGACAACTAGTGAAGACATGGCTCCATGAAGGTTAGTAGCAGGAGCTTGGAGGGTTCAAGTACATTGGGTAGATTAGGCTTGAAAGGTCTCTTTATTATTCATGTATTCCAATTTTATTCATTAGTGGATTGATCTTGGTTTGGAGGGCCGCAAAGAGGTTTTTCACTGAGTGCTTTAGTTTCCTCTTTGATAACACATCTTGGTGTTATCTTGTATTTACATCTCTCTTCCCTACTCTTTAAGCTTTACATTTATTGTTTATTGTACTTGCTTATGCCTTCGAGTAGTGTTTCGGTTTTATTACGACTCATTTACTCTTGTTCTGCACTTAATTAAGTTAGAGTAAAAGTAATTAAGCCGTAATTTAAAATTGGGGGTCTAAATTGGTTATATTGTTTTACACTATTTGAGCTTTCAATTGGTATCAGTGCGGGTGCACTTTTTGGGTTTCGTTATCTTTGTGTGATCCTAGACCCCTCCTTGATATGGAAATGGCAATGGAAAAAGCTAACATGAATTGTGGTTCTTGTGTTTGTGATAATGGCTCTATGAGCATTTTTGGAGATTGTCCTAGTAATAAGCTCATAGAGTTACTAAAATCAAAGAAAAATGCTAGAATCTTCTTACACATGCTAAAATATCTAGAGCATAGGAATCACATGCTTCATAATAATTTGTGTGAGTCTAATTCCTTGATTGAAATATATAAGAGAATGAATAGACACTTGTGTGATAAGTTTGAAAGGAACATTCACTCATCTGATCACAATGAAAAGGAAGATAAATCTTGTTCTAAAAATCATGAATGCTTATCTCATGCATGCCTTTTTGTTCATACTGCATTGAAAGTTTTTAACTTATGTTTATGGTATATTGACAATGTATGCTCAAGGAATATGACAAGTGATAAATCTCTCTTCAAGAGTATAAAAGAAAAGGAAGACAGATATGTCACATTTGGAGATGGCAGTTATTCTTAAGTTCTAGGAAATGAATGATTGAAATTCTAGGACTACCATTGTTGACCAATGTGTTGTATATCAAAGGTCTAAAGGCAAACTTGTTGAGCATCACTCAATTTTGTGATAGGATTTTCTGGTTCCGTTCTCAAAAAAAGGGTGTGTCATCCTTAGTGAAGATGGCATTCAAGTGTTGAAGGGACTTAGAACTACTGACAATTGTTATGGTGTGGTTCCCCTAACCAAATGTGTCATGTCGAAGTGCTCGAGTCAACTTTTTGGAGCTATGGCATCAACAATCTGGTCATACAAATTACAAGCAAGTGGCAAAAGTCTCTAAACTTGAAGTGGTGGTTGGTTTATGAAAGTTCAAAAAAGTTGAGAAGACCGTTTGCGGAGCATGTCAAATGGGAAAACATAACAAATCAAGTCATCCCAAGGTGAATGTCATTGCTACATCTTGACCTATGGAGTTACTCCATATTGATCTAATGAGTCCTACAAGGACTAAAAGCTTGGGTGGCAAGAGGTACATCATGGTTGTAGTTGATGATTTCTCAAGATATTCTTGGGTGGAATTTCTTAGAGAAAAATCAAAAATACGTGAGAAGATGGAGAAACTTTGTAAGAGGCTTCAAAATGAAAAGGGAGTTCTCATTGTGAAAATAAGAAGTGATCACGGGAAGGAATTCGAGAATGCAAAGTTTGAAACCTTTTGCAATGAAAATGGGATAAAGAAGGAATTTTCTGCTCCAAAGACACCTCAACAAAATGGGGTTGTTGAAAGGAAGAATCATGTTATTCAAGAAATGGCAAGGATAATGCTTCTCAACAAGGATATCCCTCAAAATTTTTAGGGCAAAATCGTGAACACATCATGTCATATTGAGAATTGAATCTTCTTTCGAGTGGGTACCAAGAAAAAACATTTTATGAAACATGGAATGAAAAGAAGCCTAAAGTGAAATAATTTCAGGTATTTGGTAGCAAATGTTTCATTCTCAATGATAGAGAAAATCTTAGAAAGTTTGATACCAAGAGTGATGAAGGAATTTTTCTTGGGTACTCCTTGAATAGCCAAGCCTATAGAGTTTACAACAAAAGAACCAAGACGGTTACAGAATCAATCAATGTGGTCATAGATGATGCTATTCCAGAAAAGATTATTGAAGAAAGTGGAGTTGCTTCAAATCTTAAGAAGAATGATGATGATGGTAATTTGTCTCAAGATAGTGATGTTGAATAGCAATCACTAGAAAAGGAAACTACTCCTATCTCATCAAGAAGATAGACAAGGTCATCCCAAGTGCCATCAAGTTTGCTCACTCTACCAGAAGTGTAACCTCCAATATCCCGTGATGATAAGCCCTCTACGTTAAAGAAATCATTGTCAAGAGTAAGTCTAAATCATCCCAAAAGCAATATAATTAGGGATTTGGATAAGGGTCTTCATTTGAGCAGAGGACCTAATTACAATGTAAATCGTGTGACTTGTCACTATTATCTTACTTAATTTGAACCTAAGAAGGTGGAAGAAACTTTGCAAGATGAAATTGGGTAGATTCCATGCACCAAGAACTACAACAATTTGTGAGGAATGATGTGTAGGAATTGGTCCCAAGACTAAAGGACACTCATGTGATTGGCACCAAATGGATCTTCAAGAACAAGATCGATGAGGATGGTGAGGTTATGAGAAACAAATCTCGATTAGTGGCTTAAGGATATACTTAAGTTGAAGGTGTAAATTTTGATGAGTCTTTTGCTCTGGTAGCAAGACTTGAGTCCATTTGCATTATTCTATCCATAGCTTGTATCATGAATTTCAAGCTTTACCAAATGGATGTGAAAAACACGTTTCTAAATGGGCTTCTCCAAGAAGAAATGTTTGTGGAACAACCCAAAGGATTTCAAGATCCTTGTTTTCTAGACCATGTTCTCCGATTAAAGAATGTGTTATATGGGTTGAAGCAAGCACCAAGGGCATGGTATGATCAGTTAACGACATATCTTTTGGATCATGGTTTCAAAAGAGGTCATGTCGATCAAACTCCCTTTGTGAAATGAGACGAGAAATCCCTTCTTGTAGCTCAAGTATACATTGATGACATAGTGTTTGGTTCATCAATTGATGCACTCGCTCAAGAATTTTTGGAAGAAATGAAGAAAGAATTTAAAATGAGCATGGTGGGAGAGCTAAACTATTTCCTTGATCTTCAAGTGAAGCAACAAAAATATGGGATTTATCTAAAGAGAAGTATGCCAAAAATCTAGTCAAGAGATTTGGATTAGACTCAAAGAAGCATGCATCCACCCAAATGAGCTCCTCAACCAAACTTAGCTCAGATCCAGTTGGTGTGGGAAGCTGATCCAACACTATATAGAAGCATTATCAGCAGCCTCTTGTATCTCACTGCAAGTAGACCAGACATATTTTTTAGTGTTAGAGTTTGTGCATGTTTTCAGGCAGTACCCAAAGAATCTCATATGACTGCGATTAGAAGAATCATTTGGTATGTCAATAGAACATCCGACTATGGCATTTAGTACTCAAAAAACTTAAATGATTGCTTAGCTAGTTACTTAAATGCTGATTGGGTTGGATGCATTGATGATAGAAAAAGTACCTCAAGAGGATGCTTCTATCTCAGAAATAATTTGGTGTCATGGATGAGCAAGAAGTAAAATTCAATGTCTTTATCGACTGCTGAAGCAAAGTACATTGCTATAGGTGGCTGTTGTACTCAACTCTTATGCATGAAGAAGATTCTTCATGATTATTTCTCAAGACACCATATGCATTTTCTATGATAACACAAGTGCTATTAAACTATCCAAGAATCTTGTTTAGCACTTAAATTCAAAGCATATCGAAATTCAGTATGACTTCATTCATGACTTGGTGAAGGAGAAAGTGGTATGGCTTGAATTCATCAATACCAAAATTCAAAAAGCTGACATCTTCACTAAACCTCTTGATGGTCCTCAGTTTGAGTCTCTTCGTAAGACCATCGGTGTCAATATCATTCCTTGACTTTTCTTTTTGGTGTGGCCTTTGCATTACAATCATTAGTTCACTCATGTAGAAGGGGCCATTCATTTCATTATGATGTTTCTATTGTGCTTTTTGTTTAAAAGGTTGTTTATTGTTAATCTTACTTTATTACTTTTTTCTTGAGTGAGTAAATATCCAAAAACACATAAAAAGTAAAAAATCTCAAAAAGTTTGATCTCTTGTGTTGTGTCATATCACATGTGAGTTTGGACTAGTACTTTCGTACTAATAACATAGTGTAATTATGAGTTTAGCTTGTTATGTATGCACATATTGAATGTGAGTGAAATCTAAAAATCTATTTTTGATTGTTGTAAATAAATCTTCAAGCTTGTCATGAATGTCTAGCCAATAGTCTTGATTGATCTTGATTTATGCGTAAACTTGATCCAACATATCTCCTCACATTTTTTTTTTTTTAATGTTAAAAAGCTCTTCAAATTTCAATCTCTAAAAGGAGAAAGAGCTGAAAAAGTCTTGCTTCGAAAACTAGTTAGACTAGGTGAAAGAGCTCGGATTTCTGCTAAAAACACACGAGCTTGTTTAGACGTAAAATTTTAAAATATGGCTAGATTGCTTTTACTCTTACTTAATCAAATTGTGGAAACAAGAGTAAATGTGCACAATGAACCGACACTACTCTAGTACATAAACATGAAAAACAAACAACAAATGTAAAGTACAAGAGTAAGGGAAGAGAGATGCAAACACAAGATAAGACCAAGACATGTTATCGAAGAGGAAACCACAGAACTAGGTGAAAAACCTCTCTGCGGCCCTCTGAGTCGAAATCGATCCATTAGAGAATAAAGTTGGAATACAAGAATAACAAAAGAGCCTCCAAGCCAAGTTTACCTAATTTACTTGATCCCTCCAAGCTCCTGCTACCAATGGACTTCTTAGAGTCATGTCTTCTCTAACTTTACGGATCCCACAATACGCCCAATTGCATCCACTAAGCCTTACCGGCTTCTTTTGGCAAATCCCTAAAACTTCCCAAGCTTAAAAAAACTCTCTACACTCTAAATAGGTGTGGGTTGTGTTTAGATACAAATTTCCTCTCAAAGTATGACAATGGGAGAGGGAAGGAAAAGAGATTACAATGATTTCTCACTAAGGATGAATAGCTCTCTCTCTGAAAGATTGGTGTGTTGTGTTGTAAAAAAACTATCTAGGGTTTTTATCTCTGAATAGCCTCTTTTACTTTTGTGGGTAATGATGGTATATATAGTATGAGTGAAGGGTAAGAAATTCACACTTAAAATTCTCCAAGCAAAATGTTTCGCAAGTACCTTACGGGTTGGCCCTTCTCGCAAGACACTCACGAAACTAATAGCTTAGCATGACTCTTTAGCTTCTAGCACGTGCCCTTTTCATGAGAACCTTTACTTGCGAGCTTCATGCTAGTTAGTCACGAAATTGCATTGATTCTTCATTTCATGTGCAATTCTTCACCAACTTAATACTAAACCCAATACAATAAAATCCCACAATATACAAGGAGCAAAATTAATACAATTACACTTTTTTCATGGAATAAAGCCAATATAAAACATAGTTGTAAATCACAATTTCACAATCTCTTTTGGCTATTCCTTGACAAAATACCCTATAACAGACTCTATACTTAAACGTGAGTTTAAGAACAATGGTAAAACTCACTCACACTTAAATCTAAAACTTGTGATGAACTTGAAACATATATACCTAAAACATGAAACATTTGCACAAAACACATTAGACCCTTAAGGTAAAGCAAGTAATAAAAGGACAAGTATAATATAACAAGTAAAATGCAATCAAGTAAACATGATGTGAAACATATGAGCAACTTGATCAAACACATGTTAGTCATATGGAAATGACCACAACGATCACATAGCAAAGCAAATGATCATTTGAACATGCAACCAATAAAGCACAATAGCATAAGGATGTATGCATGCCCAACAAATAAACACGATGTGATGAGAGCAATAAAGCATAGATACTAAACACAACTCAAAGCATTATAAAGTAACAAGAAAACAAGCATAAAGTAAAATAAAGCAAAACAAGGTTTTCTAAAAAAAAGAATGTCTTCTCCCCCTTGGTATATGCATCCCTCCTATGGCTTTCTCCCCCAATGGATGTACACTAGATAGAATTTCTCCTCCTAAGAATATGCATATAGGTCATATATAAATGATGCTACACTCTAGTATACTCTCCTCCTTTTTGTCACAAATAGACAAATGAATCAAAAGGAACGAGGGAAAGAAAAGAAGATATGAATAAGGGTACCGATGCATGAGGGATGCAAGATGAATGAGAAAATGAATCTCAAACAAAAGATAAAACATCTTAAAAACACAATGCTATAATGCAAAAAGAAAACATGATATGCTGGGGATGGTGAAACATGATATAGACCAAGGCATGACATCAACACAAGAACACGTTATATATGCTAAAAAGGTCTAAAAGGACTTAACTAGCATGAGTAAATGCAAAACATGTCAAGTATTAGAGTGTGTGCATCAAAGGTGCATCTAGTGCTCATCTAGTGTGCATGTGAGATGCATGATCAATGCATGAGCAAGCACTCATGGGGCAAAGTGTGTAAAATACACAACCAATAATCAAAACATGATAAACATGAATAATTATGGTGATCCCAAAAAATTGGTACTCATCGAAGTCCAAAAGAGTGAAAAAAATTACCATCGAGGCATTTTATCAAACACTTAGAGTGCACACACTACACATGTATGTTAAACAATACATGAACATATGAAAATCTTGTCTAAATATATGTTATATTTGCCACAAGAGGCCAACATCTAGAGAAAATCATCAAAATAAACAAAACTCAATAAAAAATATTGACAAAAATTAAGTTTTCCAACCCCCATTTGAGAAAAATCCCAACTATGAACATAACCCCCCCCCCCAAAAAAAACATGATCTAAGGATAAAAAAGCAACGAGAAAACAAGCAGAAAGTAAAACAAAGCAAAACAAGGTTTTTTTATTTTTATTTATTTTTATTTTTTATAAAAAGAATGTCTTCTTCTTCTTGGTATGCATCTCCCTTATGGCTTTCTGGATCTCGCAATACGCCCGATTGCATCCGCTAAGCCTCACCGGCTTCTTTTGGCAAATCTCCAAAACTTCTCAAACTCCAAAACACTCTCTACACTCTAAATAGGTGTGGGTTGTGTTTGGGTATAAATCTCCTTTCAAATTATAACAATGGGAGAGGGAAGGAGAAAAGGCTACAATGATTTCACACTAAGGATGAGTAGCTCTCTCTCTCTCTAAAAGATGGGTGTGTTGTGTTGTAGAAAACCTATCTAGGATTTTTCTCTCTAAATAGCCTCCTTTACTTTTGCTGGTAATGAGGGTATATATAGTATGAGTGAAGGGTAAGAAAGTCACACTTAAAATCCTCTAGGAAAAATGTTTTGTGAGTACCTCGCGGGTTGGCCATTCTCATGAGACACTCGCGAAACTAATAGCCTAGCATGACTCTTCAGCTTTCAGCATGTACTCCTCACCTGCCCTTTTTGCAAGAACCTTTACTCACGAGCTTCTTGCGAGTTAGTAGCGAAATTGTACTTGAAAGCTCGAAAACTTGTTGAAAAACACAAGAGCTGTTTAGACCCCCGATTAAAATTACGGCTCGATAGATTTTACACAACTTTAATATAAAGTGCAGAATAGTGTAAAAGCGAGCGGATGAACAATATAGCTACTCTAATCCATAACTAAACAACACAGCAGTAAAATGGAATATAAAAGAGTAGGGAAGAGAGATGCAAACACAGAAAACACCAAGACGTGTTTTCGAAGAGGAAACTGAAGAACTCGGCGAAAAACCTCTCCGCCGCCCTCCAAGCGGAAATCGATCCACTAGACAATCAGTTGGGATACATGAGTAAGCAAGAGACCCTCCAAGCCTAATCTACCCGATGTACCTAAGCCCTCCAAGCTCCTACTCCAACAAGGCTTCTCGGAACCGTGTCTTGTCTTAGTTATCCGGATCCCGCAACAAGCTCCATGTTGCTTCTGCCATTCCAGGCTTCTTCCAATGCTTCCCAGCAGCACCAAAACGTCACACAACACTCTCCAAAGGTGTGGTAAGTGTTTGGGCTATCAACCTCTCAATGGTGTGGAAATGGAGAGGGAAGGGTTGAGGAGATACCACAAGCAAGTGTATAGAGAAAGGTGGGGATGACAATCTCTAATTACAAATGTGTTTAGCTAGGGTTTTCTCTCTGAAGCATCCCTCAACATTTGTGGGTAATGGGGGTTTATATAGGATAGGTGCAAAATGTGTGAGTCAGTCAGTACAGGCTGGCAGAACAGCATGTCTCGCGGGTGTCTCGCGGGAAGGCCTTACCCGCGAGATACTCGCGAGAGACAGCTGTCTCCATCTGTCATGACTCTTCGCATTCCAGCATGTGCAGGGCACATGCTTCACTTCGCGGGAAGCTTAGTCGCGAGATACCCGCGAGATTCCATCAGCTTCCAACTTGCTTGAGTCTTCACACACTCTCTATCACACACCCCTTACAACAATTCCCACAACAAATACAGGGTATAAACGATTGATAGAAATTACAATCAAATTTGGCACGGAATAAAAGCCAACAAAACACATAGTTGTAAATCACAACTTTACAATCTCCCCCTTTGGCTATTCCGTGACAAAACCCTAAAACAGACTCTAGACTTAAACGTGAGTTTAGGAACACAGGCAAAACTCACTCACACCTAATTCTAGATTCTGATAAGCTCTTGAAACATATGATCAAGTAACTCCTGAAACATAACAACAAAATATTACCATTGCATGCAGCAAACTTGAAAAGCATATGGAGCAATAAGCACATGATCAAGCAAAATGAAATAGAAACACTAAATCATGGCAAGATCAAACGAGTAATCACTATACACAAGTAATTACTATGCTCATTCACACAAGGAATGAACATCCGGATATGCAAGATGATACGCTCATATGAAGAGTACCATTTGCACATCCAACACTCAACCAATGCAAAATACTTGAAGAATTTGCATCTAGGAACAATCCTACTAGGGCACACGAGTGTTCATCACTCAACCAATGCATAGAACGTATATGCATCTAGGAACAATCCTACTCGGGCACAAGAGTGATGTAGTGAAGTAAATGTAAGACATTAACCTTCAATAGCACAAGCATAAAGGCTGCATAAGCAAAGTATTGCAAATACATGGCACAAACCATAAAAGCCTACAAAACATGCAATGAAACAAAACAACCCTTAAAGCTTACAAAAGCAACATGGGTACATGCAAAGTACGCTACAAAGCATAGAGAATATCACAAAAGAAACATCTGAAAAAGTACTTAAATAAAGCCTAGTATCAAAGCTTTAAACACAAAAGCCGTAAACATAGGAACAGTTGACTTCTTCTCCCCCTATCTCCATACTCCCCCTATCAATGACATCATCTCCCCCTTTTTGTCATGGAATAGCTAGTCATCCCCTTCTAGCTTCCGTTGAATTTTGCTTTGTGATGCTCTTCTTCAGGACATGCATGATATGGCCACAAATGTCAATCTCCTTATGTGTGAAAAGATCATACAGAAATCTTGTTCTTGGAGCAGAGAGAGTGGTGAGATTGGTGACCGAATAAAGATTGTGAATCATCACATAGCTTAGGGTCCTCATTTTTGGAGAGAACTTGATGGTGTTCATGGATGATTTCTTTGGTTCACCACCAAGGAGTTTAATAATCTCATCAGTAGAACCCATTCTGTCCTCATAAGCAACAGTGATTGGATGAGATGGTGGACGAGTTTCCAGAAAATCTTGAATGCTCTCTCTTGTAATCACAAACTCCTTGTGTCTTACCCAGCACTCAATACAGTCTCCGTTGACAGTGGCATTGGAGAAGAACTCTTTGATGATCTCTGAATAGACCACTCCAGTTGGGTTCAGCAACTTGGTCCAAGTTCTATCTTTGAACACTTCAGGGATGAAACTGTCCTCAAGAGTCTCTAACTGGACTACCCTTTCCATGACGATTGTCTTGTCCTTGTAGCAGTCATTGTACTTCATATCAGCTTCTATAGATCTGAAATGATCAGAATCAGTTCAGGCTCGCTTTGAAGATGATTTCTTCTTAGCTGCATGCTTGGTGGGAGACATCTGCACAAGCAAATAAAAGAAGATGCACAAGCACAAACCAGAAGACAAACTTCATTAGATTCAAGTTAGTTCCAAATCAGACTTAAGCTAACTAAAAAACATAGCATGGTCAGCACTAAACATCATGCTAAAAGACTCCAACGAATAAAGCATAACTACATTTCACCAAATTAAGACAAAATTGCAATAGAGGGTGTCTGTGTGCATGTGCTAATGAGAGTGTGCGGCATGAGATGCATGAGGGTGCCTAAGTGTGCCTAGTTGTGTGCTAAGAATGAGCAACATGAACAAAGTGAGTGAAACACATAATCAATGACCAAACCTAAGTAAAACAAGGTCAAACATGTGAAAAACTATAGATCGAAATCACTTGATTCCATTTTGTCACAAAAATGTCACTTGGACATTTTGACAAGCACTTAGCGTGCACAAATGCATAAATTATATGGATAATGCATGACCATGTGAAAATCTACCCTCAATACATGATAAAATGCCACAAGGGGCCAACACAGATGCAGAAACAACAAATGGGACACAACCCAATCAAAAAAAATGAGAAAAATTCACCCAATTTGAAAACCAACCCAAAGTTTCGAAAATCCCCAATTTTGAAAGCCCTAACAAAAAATTCTGCATAATTTAAGTGAAAACCCAAAGAGAAATGGTTAACAAACATACCTTGAAGAAGAAAATGCAGAAAAAATGCTTGGATTGAAGGGAAATGAATGGAATAGTGTTTTTGGGTTGAGAGAGTTTGAAAGAGGTTGAGCGAGGGAAGTTTGATAGTTTTGAAAAACTGTCACATCAGCTATATAAAAACTGAAAACACGCATTTTTCGCGGGTTAGAGAGGGGCGAAACAGTCGCGAGACAGTCGCGAGAAGTGCCACTGAAGAACAAAAATTTTCGCGAGAAGCATTAGGTCGCGAAACAGTCGCGAGACAGTCGCGGTAGCTTCTGTCTGAAATTGGAAAAATCCAATTTTAGCCAAACAGCATTTCGTGAGAAGCTGTTGGTCGCGAGACAGTCGCGAAAGTTTCTGTGTGACATGATAAAATAAAACTTTCCTCAACTCCTTTTCGCGGGAAGCTCTAAGTCGCGAGCTTCTCGCGAAACTACCCCTGAACCAGTTTTTGAAGAAACACAAAAACATGCACTTTAATCAAAAACAAACGACAAGAAAGTATAAAATCACTTTCAAAAACAAATAAAACACTCAAAAATATTTTGGGTTTGATCAACAAAGATTGAGCATGTGAAAACACATTTAAACAAGTACAATCACACAAATGAATAAGGCATTCATTGAACATAGACTTGTGTGTTGTGTGTGGATATCAAAAGAGAGATAGTCCTTAGTCCAATGTGAAGCNTGTAGGTAAGAAAACAAATCATTAATAAGATTGATTCAAAAAATTTCCTTTCACAAATCTAAATTGAGAGAGAGAGAGAGAAGAGAGAGAGAGAGAGAGAGAGAGAGAGAGAGAGAGAGAAGAGGAGAAGAGAGAGGAGAGAGAAGATTGCCCCAGTTAATATCACAAATAGCATTGAGAATCTCAGGGTTCTGGTAGTTTATACAAGAGTTGGCAGACTTCTTGAGGGGTGTGCTTCAATATGATGTCACACTAGCTATAAACAAGCTTAAGTTGAGTATTAAAAATTTAGTTGTTGCATTTATTTTATTTTGAACGCAAGTTGTGTTCGAACTTATTACTGAACAAGATAACATATTTAAGTTTGGTTCATTTTCTTATCAAAAACTCAAGTTGTTCACAAGCTACTGTAATTTTTTTTCCTATATATAATAAATTACCATGGCTAAAATTTTTTATTCCTTCACAAGTTAAGAAATGTTTACTGCAAAATTTTTTTATAATATTATAAATTGTAAACAACAATTCGATATCAAATGAAACTGTTTCAACTTATACATCCAATCTAAAGTTTATACAAATATGCATATAAAAATTAATATATATATGGTTAAATCGAGTCTCAAGTTCATAAGTTTGTTCATGAATACATTATTATATTTGAACTTAGCTCATTTAATAGTCAACTTAAACTTAGGTTTGAGTTTGGCTTGTTTACAAAAGACGAATATAACAAGTTTTCCGCACTTCAAATTTAAATTATGTAATATACCATAAAAGAATCTATGTATACATATTATTCAAAAAAACAAAAAGAATTAAAAAAAAAAAAAAAAAATGGCACCCGTGTCCCTTGAGTAGTTCTGTCATGATCTTAGAGACCTTAGACTCCTAAAACTCAAGGTGCATGGATTACAGGAAACCATTTTAGGATTGGGGACAATACCACTAAAGCACTATGTAGATGGTACTCATTGGAAATGTTGGCAAACTGCTAATCTTGAGATGATATGAAGCGAAGCTAGCTGCAAAGTCACCTAAGGAAATGATGACAGGAAAAATGGTGGTCGATCTCGTTATGTTTAGTCCAGTTGCGAAACATGTCATTATGGGTATGAATCATGCTATATGTGTTCCGATAGATGCCCATATCCCGAACATCCATTACAAGCAAAGTAGTTCAGACATGGCACTAGCCCAGACTCAATATTCTACCTCTGTGCTAGAGTAAGCAACCACAATTTGTTTCTTGTTCATCATGAGATGAGAGAATCATCAAGTATAAGTTCTGAGCCGTCTGGCTCCACGGAATCATAATTATCAATTATACCTAAATATACTGGTTAATAAATACATGTAAGCTAGTTCATTTGACTTACTACTATTAGTTAGTTTTTTTTTTTCTTCTTTTTTTAATTTAAAATAGAAATCATACTCTAGCCTAATCTCCGTGAAACATGAACCTAGCTCTCTGCCCTCCCCCACCCCCCCCCCCACCCAAACAAAAACGTGTCTTTGTAGAGCAACTATCAGGCCAATAATACATTAGAGCAAGGCTTGATTGCTTCATAATAGGTGGCCTTAGAACATTGGTTAATAGACTATTTAAAAAAAAAAAAAAACTACTTTTAGTGTAAAATGTAAAAAGTTATCATAAAATCAATTGTTTTTCTTTCTTTTTCATAACATATTTTTAAAAATATTTTCTAAATTAACGTGCTTAAAAGCATCCGTTAACTTTTATATATATCATTGATCTTTTCCAAAAACCGAAGGCACACTTTTGTCCTCTCTAAACTCAAGATTTGAGGTTAGGCAGAAAAGCAGAGATGAACGAGCTAATCAGGTGACATTTCCCTATCCTTATTATGTTTTACCTTTCTTTTTGATTCGTTGCCTCAACCGGAACCTACAAGGGTAAGGGGTATATGCTTCGAATTCCTATTAACAGCATAAATGTCCACTTCATTTGGTCTATCTTGTTGCCTTTCTTATTTTTGGCATTCTGATCCAAATCCATTAAGCACATACTGAGCTAGCTTCAAGTGCTTTTCTCCTAGATGACTTGGTTCAATGCATAAAAGATCACGTTGCTTTTCCAAGATGCATGTTAGTTTGGTTTAGTAGGTGCAGGGACAGAGCCAGACCTTGAGTTAAGGGGGGCGGCTTTACTGTTGACTGTGTGCAGCAGTTTCAACCTTTAACTCTGCTACTACTTAGCTATTGTGATTTTTTTTTTTTTTTTTTTTGTGTGTTAGTAAGAACAAATTATTTTTGTTTAGAATTTTTTATATGATAGGGTTGTTTATTTTAAATTTGTTAATCTGAGCTAAATTTTTTTTAAGGTTTTACCATTAGTAATTTTTGTTGTTTAGCTATTTTTTTTTTTGAGCTTGTATACTTTGTTTTAGATTTTAGATCTATAAATTTTTTTATAGTCACTAAAATAAGGAAAATACTATCGCTACAAACTTTTTTTATCAATTATTGATGTAATAAGTGGTTACTAATAAGTAAAAAAAAAATTATGTGAGTGGTGGGTCCATGTGCGAACCAATACGAATTTGCTACCAAAACAATTTGTAAAAATGTTGTAAAAAATTTTGTGAGTATAGCATTACTCTTAAAAGAATTAATGATATTTTTTGAGGAAAAAAATGTAATTTTGTAAAACAAAATTTCTAAAATTAGTACATATATATATATATATTAAAAAAATTAGGAGGGGCCATTGCACCCCTAGTCCAAAGCTAGCTACGTCCCTGAGTAGGTGGCTACAAAAAATAAAAGAAAAAATAAACAAATTTCAAATATTATCCATTTCATCAATTTTTCATGGTTCAAATTAGATTTTACAAAATTTAAAAGTGCTAGGTTATTTAAAATTCTAAATGATAGAGTAATTTGTATACTATTAGATTTAGAAAGTAAAACTAAACCATGAAATGGTATAAATGAACAGTTTTTGAAAGGGAAAGAACCTGCAATTAGAGAAATTGTTCTCATTATCGGCTGTGAAATTCTAGTTGTTAGCAACTTTAGGTGCTCCATCGCAAGGGTTCACATTTGCACCTGTGAAATCCCACCTACCATTGTGACAAAAAAATGTAGGTGCTGCTAATCCCGTGCCCAGAATCAAACATATAGAAATGGTACTAAAGAAATCATTATTTTAATATCTATCAAAGGTTTACTTCCTAAATTTAAGAAGGAAGATAGCGCATATATATATATATATATTATTCTTATAGATAACATGTATTTTTAGCCAATTCCGGAGTAACTTGGAGAAGGAGCGTAGTTGAGAATGAGAAAGAGAATTAAGTGATCAATAATTAATAAATTACATCATACTCAATGCCCAACAGCTCATTTTGCGCCCATGATGTTGTAGGAGGAGTAATTTTCAACACTAATCATGATTTTGACATCAAGGGATAGAGAAGTAATAATGATGACTGATGAGTCTTTGCCGCCTACTGCTCATGACGTGTTATAGCATTACTACTCACCTTAACTAAAAATATCATGTGAAATTGAAGCTGATTCAATTTTACCCATCCTCTTTTATATTTTATATTTTTCATTTTTTGTATTTGCATCTTCTTTGAACTTTCATATATAAATAAATAAATATATATATATATATATATTTATTTATTTATTTATTACGGGGTACATCTTCCACCGATACTTGCCTGTAAGGACAAAGTTTCTCTTCAAACTAGAGAAACATTTCAAACTTCTCCTATATATTTTTATTGGATGTGAATTTTGGGAATCTAACTGTTGAATTCTATGTTCTTTATATTCTTAACACATATGTCAAATTTTATTCAAATTAGATTTTATTTACTATTCAATCAATAAATTTATTTTTTATGCGCATAATTTTAGATCACGGAAATTTGAAATTTAAACATTTGATTGATGACATTACTATTTATCTTTGATATTTTTGAAATTTTGTAAGCAATGAGGATATAATTAGAACGTGCAATCCAACGGTTAAATTTTTAACTATTGAATTTCATGTTCTTTATATTCTTAACACATATGTCAAATTTTATTCAAATTTGATTTTATTTACTATTCAATCAATAAATTTATTTTTTATGCGCATAATTTTAGATCACGGAAACTTGAAATTTAAACATTTGATTAATAACATCACTATTTATCTTTGATCTTTTCGAAATTTTGTAAGCAAGGAGGATATATTTAAAACGTGCAATCCAACAGTTAAATTTTTAAAATTCATATTCAATAAAAAAAAATATCGGTAGAGTTTGAAGGGCTCAGAGAGAAACATTTTCCTACCTGTAATAGGTTGATAGTTTGCCCAGCCCAAGGTCCACTTACATATCTTTGTGTAATTGCAGTGTCTTATGACTTTTTTTTTTTTCTTTCTTTCTTTCTTTCTTTTGAGATTGGTTAGAGATATTTACTTAATTAAACAATTCTCCTTCTCCTCATCCTAGGGCCACTCGAACATGGGTCCTCATACCCCTCAAAACCTTGGGGAAATATCAACTAGCCCAACATGGGCAAGCAATGTTCTATGACTAATTGGTATTAATGTTGATTACTTATTGACTTTCTAAGTTTTAGCACATGTTCAAATGCTAAAGTTGGAAAATTCGCTAAAATTCCAAACAAAAGTGAAAAAACAACAATGTTATTGGCAATATTCTTTACAACTTACTAAAGTGATAGATTACAATTAGTACAAAATCATTAATTTTCATTGAAATTATTATTATATCATCTTTTATTGTACACTAATCATAATCTACAATTTCAATAATTGAGAAACATACTGTAAAAGAGATTTAAGGCAAAGCTCCTGAAATTAATGGTAGCATTTTCACTTCAATAGAGACACAAATATAAAATTTACTAGTGGATAACCTTGTAAAAGTGCAAGGGAAAAAATTTGAGAGAGTTCATTATTATTTTTTTTAATTTTTTTTATATATACAAGATGAAATTCTACTCTAGTCTAATTTAAGTGTATATATGTGTGAGCTCNTCAAATGTCACAATATCTTTTGAGGAAAGATAAGACAAATTATACTACACATGATGTGTTTGTTTGTTTAAACCCCTTAACGCAGATTGTTTAACCTAATATATTAGCCAAGTGATTACTTATGTTAATTATGAGATCTAGGTTAAACAGATAGAGATCATATCATGCACAACAGCGGAAAAGTAAGGAATACACCGATATGATCATCTAGAAAAACCAATGAAACGAACTGTCTCAAGATAAAAACCTAGGGAGAATTTGACCTAACTATCCTCAAGGTAAAACAAATCTACTATAAGAGAATTGAAGTTTTTACAAAGGATTTAACCAAAATCTATTGCTACATCCAGTAGTAACTTACTGACACTATCACGTGCAATCTCCGAATCCATGAACTCCTTCTCTCTTGGATTTGCAGAACACAAACTCCCATGTTTGTAACTTTGAAATCTCACTCAAAGGTTTCAAATCACAACTTGTTGATCTTGCAGCAACTAGATTCCATTGGCACTTGATTGTAGATCTTGTTCCAATAGACACTTGTAGAGTTAGAAAGTACAAAACCTCTTAGATCTTACAAGAGTAACTTACAAGTCTTCTAAGAGTTTCAAAACGTAGTTAAGGTTTTCCTTTTATACTTAGAAGTGTTGGACTGAAACCCTAAACATTTTCACGAGCTTGAGCCTGATTTAAAATTCTACAAAAATTATTTTTTTGTGATTTTCAATCGGTAGAGCTTGATCTTTCGATCGATCGAGCTTCACAGAAAATGACTTCTTTTTCCTACAGCTTGAATATTCTTGAGACTTGACTTAAAACACTTTGAGCAATGTCTAACACTTATTCTAGATATGTTTTTGTTCTCAGTTTGCTAACTTATACAATGTGAGACTCTAAGTATTTAATTCTAAATCTTTAAAACCTAACATAATACATTATTTTTATTGCATTCACTTAAGTAATGTGGAATAATTATCCTTTTTCATATATATTATTAAGGAGCTCTTAGTCCTTGACTTTTTTATCTTTATTTATAATATTTGAATCGTGCTTAAGTGTCCTTTTTTTTTTTTTTTTTTTTTTTTGAGAACAAATACACATACACAAGGGAGAGAGAGAAATGTTCTAACACAAAGACACATTACAACTCCACTTAGAAGTTATTGTAACTTTTAAGAGAAGGTGGGACAAATTATACTACACACAACACACTCTCTTAAGCAATGTAGGAAGTTACCCATTCTTTTTTTTTTTTTTCTTTTTTGGAGAAACAAACACACACACACGAGAGAGGGAAATAGATTCTAATACAAAAACACACCACAACTTCATTCAAAATTACTGTAGAAAGTAAAGATTTAACTATAAAGTTATAATATTAGAACTTTCCTGATATAAAGCTTTATTAATTGAAATGGTGGCATGTTTTGAGTGGTTGATAAATTACATTGAAAGTAATTTAAAGTTCGGATTTATAAAATATAAAAACTTTGAAATTTGAATTTTAGTATCATAAGGTTATCTTTCAGCATTAAAAACCACTTAAAATTATTTAGCAAAATTGTTTAACGTTTCGCAATTAAAGTCCTTTTCTATAGTGCTAGACACTACTAGACTCATCATAATTCAGTGAAGGAGCTTCTATCTAGCATGATAGAAAGATGGTTTCAAAAGACATTAAACAACTGATGTGAGAAATATATATGTGTGCGTGTGTGTGTGTGTGTGACATTTAATCCTAATTCTGGTGTTTGAGTCGAAGGAAGATATGTAAATGTTAGGAATCATGTTGAAAGGTATATGAAAAGTATAGTTGTCTAAACTTTTTCTGATAGATGTCTTATCTAGATAGGATTTGAAATCTTTGTACGTGTTTGCTTTATGAAGATTGTTCTATACTATAGAGTTAAGGCATCAATTTTTTTTTCTTTTTTGTGTAGGCAGGTTTCTTCACTACAAGAAAAACGAGCAATTGCGACGGACCTATATTTTACCTGGATGAGAAATTGAGAATTATTTAAGGTTTTGCTTCTTTCTCCTTTTGGATTTTTCATATCTATGTAGTTTTAGGTCTCATCAACTTCTTCTTCTTCTTCTTCTTTTTCCTTCCTTTCTCGGTATCTTATGCTGGAACCTTTTTACGTATCAAAAAAGAAATTGCATTTTTTAAAACCACCTCAATGTTAGAAATTTTCCTTCTGAAGAAACCTTTTTTTTTCTGATAGCTCACCTTAGATTTTCTATTTTAGGACTGCTAGACACAAACTTTTCACTATTTTAGTTGTATTTGAAAGAAAATATATAAGCGGTGATTCTTGATCTGTGAACCTAGAATTACGAGCACAAATTTGTCAAATATACATGGCTCAGAATGAGAGTGACTATATGGTCCTTATGTACAATACTTACTGACAATTTTTTTTTCTCAGATTTATCAACTATGGAGGAAAGTCCATACTTTTTTGGGTCGCACGGCCAAAACCCGAAATGAAAATAGCTAGGCAGTAGAGTAGCTTGAACATATCAAACTTATCCATAATGGGAAAATAAACTTCATAAACTTTAGGAGATGGAGAATTGAAATGTCATTTCTTCATTGAGGACTCGTGTCAATTAAGCTTTTTTTGTGTCAGATTTGACATATTCATAGTTGCAAAGTTTTTTTGCTTTACTTTTGATTAGAGGCCAGATGAAAAGAATGGTGATGATCATTGATAGAATTATATTTTTCTTTAAATGTATGTGCTTTAAAATAATGATCTAGTCAATGGAATTCGCATACTTTTATTTAATAAAAAATGAAAATATTTGATCAAATACATGCAGAAGATCAGCCTTCAACTTCTTCTTCTTTTTCTTTTTCTTTTTTTCTTGCAGGATTTTTTTATTTTGCCTTATTACTTGATGCAAGGTATTCCATTCTCCACGTCACAATAAATTACACACATTAGAAAGTAGGTTTGCAAACACAAACAAAATATGGCTTGTATTGACTCAAATTCGTACTTGGATTAGACAATATTCCCGAAGACAATTCAGCCGACTTTGTACGCGGGTTTCTATATATCTGATGCATGTTCATTTTAGAATAATGTTAGAAATTCATGTGAAAATGTTGAAATCCAATCAGGATTTAACGTGTAAGTAGAGTGTAAATGTGGACGTGGAAAGATAGGTGTTCCTAGCATTATTCTTTATTTTATAGAGAGAGTTTAAGTTGCTGCAAATAATTTAAAACCAAATTCTTTTGTCATGTTTATTTATGAGAGAGAGTTCTGATTTCTTCTTTCTCATAAAATTGTTGTGTGCATTCTTACAATTCTCTATTTTGCTTGGTGAAACTTATATATTGTTATTGCTCATGGAAATAGATTTAAGCTGAACCACATTTGGTTAAAAAATACAAAACTGAATCATAAACACAAAACCTTTGTGTTGTGTTCTATACTTCATTTTTTTTATACATAAACTTACTGTGATTAATTATACTTAGAACAAAATGATATAAAAGTTTCTAAAAAAATATTTGTTTCATTTAGGCTCCTAATATCTGTATTAATGTGTTTATCCGAAGTATTGGAAGATAAGTACAATTCACATTATCAGATCAAACATAATATAGGGGCCACAAAGGTTACAACTGAATTGACAATTTCAGAGGTGCATTCGGCATTCCTGTTGAAGAATGCGACAAGACGAGCATAAAGTACTGGAGTAATCCATCAAGAAATAGAAATTGGAATCGATTGCAGACTTGCACTCAATTTCAATTTTATACTCCGAAATTTTGATCTCGATGCTTGAAGGCCTTTACCTTCATTTGCTTAATTTTTATGCTCAAATAATATGGTAAGATTTAAAACCACACTAATAGATCCATATAGACTGTTAACCACTCTGATTAAAAAAATAAATAAATAAAATAAAAAACCTAATTTATACATGAGATTTAGAAGAAACGGAATATAACATAAACAAGAAATTTTTTCTTTTTTTAAAGATAAAGTTGCAATTTAGCTCCTTGTGCAGATAATTTGGCTTATCAGATTTGGGGTATAACTTTCAGGTGCTATATTCATTTGACTCCCAAGGTTTACACTTAAAATGAAATCGTTAGAATTCTGTTCAAACTCCAAGTACCCTTATTTAGTTTATTTATTCAAACGTCAAAATATACGATTGACAAAAAAAAAAAAAAAATTGTGCTACTAAATTTTTACTGGGTCAAAACATAAGTGGCCTGCTTTAGCCACAATTCCATAACGAAATGTAACACAAAGCTTCTTAGAATTCTCTTGTGGATTTATTTCAACAAGTACGGATTATTTGGCAAGATATTATATGACAGGGTAAATTATATATTTGATCCCTATTCTTTACACCAGATTTCAATTTAATCCTTAATTTTTTAATTGTGTCAATTTAGTCTCTAACCATTAGTGTCTTATTAATTTAGTCCCTACCGTTATAACTTGGATGTAAATTGCTGAAGTGACTGATGGCCAAAATAAATAAAATAAAGTTTTTGTTGATGTAGCAATAAACTAATTTTTTATTTTGGCCGTTAGTCACGTCAGCAATTTCATCCAAGAGATAACGGTAAAAACTAAATTGATACAGTACTGAAAAGTTAAAGACCAAATTAAAATATGGTGTAAAAGATAGGGAACCAAATACGTATTTACCCTATATGATAAAACTGCCTACTTATTAAATGAAATTACATCTCATTGCAAGGGCCCTCACTTCTTGTTCAATTTTGATATATAAATCAAAATTCAAACACCAAAATTTTGAAGTATTTTAACAGAATACTAAAGATCAATTTCAAACTTTTTGTGCTATGCTTTACCATGCACCTAATGAATCATATATAGAAAATTGTCTTGCATATAATGTTGGAATATTTTTATAAATTATAAATTTTTTTTTAGGGAGTTTTAACCTATGGCGTCCGTTCCTGGTAATAGCTCTTTATCATCAAACCAAGACATCAATTAGTTTTTTGTGTAGGCGAAAATTGAATCTCAAATCTCTTATTCAACCATCAGAGATTTTATCAATTGAGCTAACTGGAACTCACTTTTATTATATGATTTAATAGAAATCAGTTTCTTTCTCAAATGCGATAAATTATATGTTGATCTTTCCTTTTTAAGCATTTTGTATTTATGTTTTTGTAAAGGATAAGGTTTTGGTTGGAAAACACAACCGGCATATGAAAGGGGTACATGACCATTGGTGTCAATTTAATGAGGCTTTATATGTATATGTATGTTACTAGTATGAAATCATTTCTATAATTAATTTGCAATAATAGGCAATTTTTTTATTTTTTATTTTTGGAGGGGGATGATAGGCAAAGTTAATTAGCCTTTTATGGTAATAGTTAATTTTCATCAAAATAATTCAAAGGTTTTTTTAATCATAGCCTCTATATATACAGACCACCATTACAGCAATTAGCTAGAGATATAGAAAGAAATAAGAAGAAGATAGAAAATGATCATTTTGAATTATGAGCTAAGACTCACCGTCTACTTTCTCTTCTTTTCACTTTAAAAAATATTTTCTTCTCTATTCTATATTTTTGGGTAAAAAAGTACTATTGAAAGCTTCCTATCCTACAAGCGGTGTAGGCTTGAAAGATAATCAACGAAGGTGGCTGGGTTGTTGTATTCCGGGTGCAGCACGCACAATGTTTAGTCTATTACACCGAAAACCTTGTAGACACATGTATCTCAAAATAATGACATGGTCCACGCCTCAACCCTGCCATCTAAAAACATACATGAATTGACAGTAATTTGCTTCTAATGTTGTGAGACTACTTTAAAGCATCATCAAGATAATATCTCTCTATTATTCTCTAATTTTATGGTAAATTTCTATTATGAGAATTTTAATCATTTATATGATATGTTGAATGTAATCAAATTTAATTTATTTATCAATTATTGTTTTTAGAAACAACGTATAACGTTAGGTTTACCAATTACTTGCAAATTTTTCCAAAGTTTGTAGAGTCGTAGGGAATATATAATGATCTTTTCTTATGTGTTAGATATTCAATTCGGTTTTGGGTCATCACATATATATACTATACTGTTCAGCTTACCATACAACAGAAATCTCCAAATTTATTACTTATTAGGACATGGCAAAGATATAGAGTCCAAGCCAATAAACTGTCGCAATCAAGCTGACAAATCATAAGAGTAACTTTCATTTTTTTATAAAAGAACCAATTATTGTGGTTACTTTCTTTTCTTTCTGTATGAAAAGTGTAATTATGATTTAAATTTCCTATTTCATGAAACACTTTCTTCCAATGCAATTGCGAGCTGTAAGTGCTCCCTCCTTATAGAAGCATATAGTTCTAAAGTTGGCCCACAAGTTACAGAGATTTTCATTTTCATGATCAAAAAGCAAAGAATCGTAGAAGTCATTTAGTCTGATGTTTTTTTGTTTTGGTATTTCAAAATTGTTGGGTTTTTTTTTTTTTTTTTTTTTTTTGGGAAAACATTGTTAGACAATTTTTTTTTTTTTTTGGCCATTCTTATTTTCTAGCCTAATTTCATGCTTAAAACAGACTAGAATTTTCTATGGATATGTATAGCTGCTTTAGACTTCGGGATTAGTTGTAATTAACTTGTAAATCATAAGCATTCAAACTTTTAGAAATAAAAATTCTTCAAAGAAGTTTTTACTTCTTTCTTGGTAGATTCTAGCATTTTTCTTCTAAATTCAAAGAATTCCTTGTGAGTTCAAAGGTTCGTTCTTGAAATAAGATATGGATGGCATTTGAGTTATGTTCAATGGGGGAGAGGGGGGGAGACAAATTATAATGAAATGAGTTTGAGAGTTGAGAGTGAGACACACTACTACACTAGGCTAACAATAACTTAATTGTTTTGCCTAAAAAGCGAAACTAAGAGTATGCAAACAAATTGTCTATTTAGGATTATGTATGTTACAACTGCAAATATGAGTGGTTGATTATGTACTGTTCCTAACTAAGAGATTTCGTCCTACATAATCATCTTTAGGTTAACGACCAAAAATTGATATATTATGGTTTTCATAAGCTAAAAGTGTGACCAGAAAAATCATTAAGATGCAAAGTAAGAACGGATCTTAAGTTATGTTAGGGTTGAGGAAAAGGAATTATGTGGCTCTTTTTGGGTTGGGTCAAGTGTAATCATATAAGCCAATAGTAGGTTTGATCAACAAACCCGCTGAATTTGCTAAGCCTGTGCCTATCTAGAGCATTCAAATGATAATTTTCTAATTTGCCAACAACATTCTAGTTACACTAAAAATAAAAATAAAAATAAAATTCTAATCTTTATTCTTCAATAAAACTATTTATTCATAGCAAACCCAAAAAAAAGCCGTAACAATGTGATTGTGCAAAATTTCCCAGCATTTCGGAGAAAGATTCAATATGTAAAACAATGGCCTAACTAAATTGATATGCTAGTCTCAATTTAATTGGATGAGACTCCATTGATTTCCCAAGTTTGTTGAGCAATATTGTTATCTCCATTAATTGGGACCTAATTTAACAATATTAAATGTAAAAATAAAATAAAATAAGAATGTTTTGGCCAGCTTTTAGTGTACATCTTAAAATCAAATGGTTTGAACTTTTAGGTTGGGGTGCAAGTCGAACCTTCATCAGCACCATTAGACATTAAGAGTCCGTTTGGATGGAAAGGGGGGAAGGGAAAGTGAAGGATAGTAGAGTAAAAGTTTGCTGAAAATAAGCTAATTTTAAATAAAATCTACTTTACTTTACTCTACTTTCCCACCTTCTCTCTCAATCCAAACAGACCATAAAAGATGTCAACTAAACCAATGAATCATTCCTAAATTATTTCTATTAGGCTAATACTTATTGCACACACGGTGTGTATTTGAATAGTGTGCGTGTTTGCACAGTGTACAATAAACACTACTCCTTCTATTATCATTTGCAATGTACTCGTATACATGTTGTGATGCTCCTCTTATGGTATTATTACTTGGTATAGTATTTTTAATGTAGAAGCCCATTGCTAGTTTTCTACACAATGATTTGGTCCCTACCATGTTCTTACCTAAAGTTACAAATCCAAATGGGTTATGCCACACTACATCAGTCAGTTTCAAGTCAAGCTCATACCTTGTACTATCACTTCCCGGGAAAAAAGATGGCTAAGCCAAAGCCAGTGTTCTCACTATTGTTGCGTCATGAAAGTTGAAACATTGTTTTTTTTTTTTTTTTTCATAGTCATTAATTAAAACATGATTTTAATTCTATCGTATATAATTAAAAAGAATTAAACATGGTAATATATATTTTATTTATACGTAATTAGCCTAACAGTTCAAAAATTACGAAGCTTGAATTACCAATAGTAAAAAAGTCTACTCTCATGTGATTTAGTTGGAATGATACCCTGATTTCAAATTTTCGTACCACAAATTAATCACTCTTTACTTTTTTTTTTTTTTTTTAGCGTTTTCAAGTGAGATATTTATTGCTATATCTGTGATTATATTCCGTTCAAAAGTGGAGAGTAGTCGTTCTAGATTAGTATGTTGGGAGTATGAAGATTAGTAAAAAACTTTATAGTTATTTTTGCATTTATTTCCACCAAACTATCCAACTAAGTATTAAAGTACTAACTTTGGAGAGGCCATAGGTACATTGCGTAAACTTTAATTGTTGCCTCATATTCCTTACTGCTGCCATTATTAATTTGAGCAAAGAATATATGTCCAACATTCTGTACTCGCACAGATTTTTCCTGCTTTATTTTTTAATATTTGATTGATATAGAGGAATTTGTTTTAATTTTTATTGTTGGTGTTAGAGCCCAATTTGGTGCCCAAAGATTCTAGAATCTAGAACAACAAAGTTTTAATCTCAAATTATCCGAGAAAAAAAAAAAAGATGGGAAAATGAAATAATTGTCTAGTTGCTGGGTTGTTGGGTGTGGTTGAGTTGCTTTTAGTCCCTCTCTTTGACAGCAAATATGAATATATGATCATTCGAACTGAAAAATGTTAGAGTTAAAAGTCCCATAAAAATAAAATAAAAAGTTAGATTTGAAGAGATTCTGACAAATAACAATGAGTATTCCTTCTAATATTAGGTTGAGAGCTAGCTTCTGAATTTTCACCCACAATCTCTTTTTATTTTTATAATTAATAAAAATATAAAATAAATAAATAAAATATGGTTCGCATGAAATTAAAAGTTGCTTTTTGCAACTATCAAACTCAGTCATAGCTCTAGTTCTACAATAAGAAAGATTTCACATAAATTTATGAAAGCAAAACTCTACACAGCCTAAAAAATTTCACATAGATTTACGAAAGCAAAACTATACAAAGTCTGAGAGGAAGCATTAGAATGCCAATTATTGAAAGTAACTCTATTCCTAAGGCATAGATTATTTTTAAAACCTTAAATAGAGATCTTAATTTGTGTACAATTTCTTAAAATCTCAATAATACTAAAAACTCACATTAAAATACACAGTTCATAGGCATTTTATTGAACAGTTATTTGCTTAAGTTGATACAAATAATTTGCATTTCAGTCAGACCAATTTTGAACTCTAAAAAACAAAAATTTCCAACAATATCAAAACCAAACCAAACAATTCACCAAACCTTAATAACATTGCCACTCCCAGCCTTACCAATAGATATAAACCCACAAAAATCCAATCAAAACCTATAAAACCCATGAAAATATTATATTCTTCCAAACTCTTATCCAAGAATGAATGAAAAATCATCAACCAAAACCAAAACAGGCCAAAAACATTACTTTTTGGTAATACTAAAATCAAATAATAATCCCAACAAAGCGCACACTCTCTTCAGAATCACATTCAACAAACCCATAATCAAATCATAGAAATACAAATCCTACAAAATACCATTAATATTTTGAGGATGCTGATTTGTTATTAAAGGAAGAGAGAGATTGAGAGGCTTAAGAAGCCAAGAATTGTTGAGAGAGACAAAACTATATGCCTGAGATTAATGGTGGCATCAATTTCAAGACACACCTCCAGAAAGCTTAAGAAGACACTAGCATCGTGGGATTTTCTAAATTAGCTTGAGAAGACACGAGTGTCCTGGGATTTCCTAAATTCCATGATATAAGGGATGGTTTGAAATCAATGGATTTACAATCTTGAAAACTCTATAGATTTGGGCCAAATCCAAATCTTTCTTCGTTTAAAATCCACGCATCCAAACAGATCACTAGTGAACCTTAGCATAAAGTGTTTCGTATGTTTAACTGCATTTTGTTATTAGTTTTCTCTAATATTTTAATTATTTTTATTGTAAAAACATGCAATCATTAGTGTTGTATTTTATGGACCAAAAAAAAAAACAATAAAAATTGTGTAATGATTTGATCATACTATATGTATTTACAAATTTAAAAATTCCATAATATAGTGACTAATATATATATTGGCAGGTTTCATAAATACTCAAAAATGCAAATATCATTTTGATACATTAAAAATACAAATAACCTTCAATTATTTTTTTTACATTCTCGATTGTGAGTTATTAAATTTATTTTTGTGCTTTGTTGGACTTTGTTTCAACTATCATGAAAGTAACTAAATTTGAGTAAGAATATCATATTTCAAATCAATTGTTTCTCATATAAATATTTAAAAAATAATAACAAAATATCATTATACTTAAATAATTAGTGCACCATTTAGAATAATAAAAATAACCAAATAAATATATTTATCATATTCGTAATATTTTTAATTACATAGAATAAATACTATAATGTTGGTTCCACACACAAATACATACATGTCACTAAAAGATGCTAGGGAATTTAAATGGTTAAGTTTAATTTTAGTGAATATTTAAATATTTAATTATTTATGGCTTTTGTATCAAAAGTTGTCAAAGCAACTAAACATAAGGCAAAATTTCATATTATTATTATTATTATTATTATTAAAAATAGCTTTTTATATAATATTTATAAAAATAGTCATATGAATTCCTTTAATATAAATAATTAATACACATCACAACTATTGATAATTGATATATGAATTTATTCGTTTGGCTAATTTAATGAACTAATACTTTGATATACATGAAAACATTGTTGAGGTGGAAGCTAAATAAAGAAAATTTCAAGGAATGTACTACATAGTAGAACCTCATGCTTTTCTACATAAGATCTCTATTTTTATATAGAAAAATTATATCTAATCTCCACAATATTTTCACAACAAATCTCAAATGATAAGTTGCCATTAGCTGTTACTAGTGAGCAAAGCAATAATTTCAATGGTGAGTTCAAATTAGAATCAGCAACAACTTATCACCTAAAATTTGTTATAAAATTATTGTGAAAATGTTGTAGATATAATACTTTTCTTTTATATATCAATTGATTGATTTGCATGTACAAATATTGCACAATAATTGGGATTTACCCCCTTTCCTACTCACAAAATCTTTTTACCACTCCTATTTTTTAACTTTTTCTCACTTTTTTTTATTCAATAATTGAGATTGAAAGTTGCTATACCCCCTAATCTCCATCCTAATCAATCAATCAATGTATATATATGTAAAAACAAAGACCTCATACGAGAGAATATGAAATTCTGCCATGTGGCACACTCCTTGAAAAAAGAATTGAAATACTCTTAACCCACAAGATAAGAACAAAAAAATATGAATTTTTTGTTTCTTTAGTTCAATGTTTCAACACTTTTTCTATTAAAGAATAAAGATTCTGTGGAAGACTTTTTATTTTCTTTGGTTCAATGTTTCAAGATAAATCTTGTGAACTTCTATTCCTTTATATATAGCCTATAGCCCTTCATGCCATCTCATCTTAAATACATCCAGACTAAAAATGATGTCAATTATCTTCAACCTTTCAATGACACCTAACTACTCAATACTATGGCATGTGGCTCTGTCAAAGGAAAACAACTTGCATTTTTTATTGAGTGATGACAAATTATGGTTTAGATGTTGAGGTCAAATGTTGTGGGTTATGTAAAGCATGTAATTGCTTTGGGTGTATGGGTGTTTGGTGTGGGAAAGTCATAAATATATTTTATTTTAGAACTAAAAAGAAATAAAAGGAAACTGTCTAATTGATTATTGATGAGATTAGTTACTTTTTTTTTTTTTTTATGTTTTAGAACTCATAATTTATAGTATCATTTGTCTAAAAAATTGACTGTTCTAACCTCAAAATTTTAGATTAGTAGAGCAATTGCACTCAATATTTGGTAATCAATTCTATGACAATTTTTTATATATATAAAATATGAATTAAGAAAATTGAGTTTCAAAACATTTAGCAAAATTTTGGTAAAATATAAATATTATACAGAAAAATGAGCATTATCAATAGGTCTTAAAAAAACATAAAAATAAAAAAAATTTCAAATTAATTTGCAAAATATCCACGCATCACACGGAAGCTATCTAGTAATTGTTTAATTGTTGGAGACTTGGAGATAGTTCCGTGTCCACTTGTATTGTGCTTAGTGCTTAAAACTGCCCAAACTAAACAAGTACAGGTTGGCCCTTTTTCTTTTTCTTTCTTTTTTTTTTATTTTTATGGGACAGGTTGGCCCATTTTAAACATAGGTTGGAGTTGGTAAAGCCAATTCCTAGCCAAGCCCAAGCCCCAAAGGATGAAGGATTTGGGCGAGGGTAAGCTACCTAAATCGAAGGATTTGAAGAATACTTTATATTACATTTAATCATTCCAAAGCTTAAAAATCCTTCCTTAAATTTCATTAATAGGAAAAAAAAATAGGCGTAAATATACTTTTAGTCTTTATATTTTAGGCCATTTTTCGATTTGGTCCATAAAATGATTTTGCTCTTAAGTTAGTCCCTAATTTTTTAAAATTGTTTCTAAAATGGTTTCTACTATCAACTCAGTTACGGAAAAAGCTGAGGTAACAAATGGAGTGTCCTACTTGCTGATGTGATGTTGACGTAGTACTAATGTGGATATTAAAATATTATTAAAAAATTTTTTTAATATTTTTAAAATGCCATGTCAGATTTAAATTAATAAAAAAATTAAAACAAAAATCCAGGTTAGAAATTTTAAAATAAATAAACATTAATTTAATTAAATTAAGAAGAAAAAAAAAATTCAGTTTAAAAAATTGAGTTTAAAAAATGGGTTTACTTTCCATTATTTTTCGGAAGAACATTGTTCTTCTTCTTCCCCAGGACATGAACTTCATGCTTCATGTTCTTCCCCAAATCAAATCCAATAAATCCAAGAAATCAAACCCATAAACATCATTAAATCAAACCTACTAAATCCAAGAAATCAAACTCATAAGTCACCCAATAAATCTAAGAAATCAAACCTATAAACATCCAGTAAATCAAACCCAATAAATCCAAGAAATCAAACCCATAAACCTCTAGTAAATCAAACCCAATAAATCCAAGAAATAAATATACAAAGCCACATCAAAAAAAAAAAAAAACCACAAACACGAAACCAAACTCACCGAGACAACCCCATCTCCAAAAACCCAGAAAAAAGCAGCGACGCTAGAGTCACTTGCATCCTCAGACATCGACAAATCACCGAAGGGCATGTTGGACACTCCCATCCTCCCTCTCATCAATACCCTCAACAACCACCCTTGCTACTTCACCACCAGCTCCTGCTCCGGCCGTATCTCTATCCTCTCCCAACCCATACACCAAACCCAACCCAACAAAAAATCCAAAGGCGGCTCCTGGCTTTTCGTCTCCCAAGACCCGGCCGATCCCGACTCCGTCATCTCCCTCCTCTTCCTCGACTCACCAACTCGCTCCGAACCCGAACCTGAGTCCGAACTCGTCCTTCGCTTCGAACCGCTCATCGTCGCCATGGAGTGCAAAGACCTCGCCTCGGCTCAGTCTCTGGTCTCCACGGCGAGGTCGGTTGGGTTCAGAGAATCCAACATAACCAACGCGAACAACAAGCACGTGATCGTCGCAATCCGCTGCTCGATCCGGCTGGAGGTTCTGTTGGGGACCACCGAGTTCGTTTGGTACCTCGTCCATGTGGCCAACGAGAAAATGGAAGAGACAGAGAAAGAGAGGATCTGGAAAAAAAAAAAAGATACAGACACAAACACAGAGCGAGAGAGGATCTGAATAAGTTTTTCCTTTTTTTGTTTTTGATTTTGAATTTTTTTGGTTTAATTTTTTTAAATTATTTTTAATTTTTTATTAATTAAAATGCTGACTTGTCATTAAAATGCTGATATGGTATTTTTTAATAATATTCTATTATTCACGTCAGCGTCACGTCAACAAGCAGGACACGCCATTTGCCATCTCAGCTTTTTCCATAACTGGATTGACGGTAGAGACCATTTTAGAAACGATTTTAAAAAATCATGGACTAACTTAGGAACAAAATCAATTTAAATACTAAATCAAAAAATGGCCCAAAATCATTACATACTTTATTCAAGTCATTGAACTAAAAATTAAAACCCATATTCATCCCCTTAAAATACCTATGTCCAAATAAACCATTAAATCTTTCAAAAAAAATAAAATAAAATAAACCATTAAAGTAATCAAAAATTCATCAGTGCAGAACCACTGACTTGCCCCAAAAAAAAAAAAAAAAAATCATCACGTGCGTGAATTTGCACAACAAAATTCAAAGAATATTGCAATTACATACATAATGTACATGAACAGCTTTATTATCCTTGAGCAATACATGAGATAACTTCAGATTCAACTACCATAAGCAGGATTACACAGATAAGAAAATGATGCTAAGCTTGAATAAACCCAATCATTTGCCACCAAACTGGAAAAAAGTTTCTTCACATTTTAAGCTAAAGCGGGCAGAACTCTGTTATTCATATGTTCTCAGCAGTAGAACGAGATGAACGGCTTCGGCTGCGTCCATTGGAATGATCTTTTTTAACATGGCCTCCAGGTTTTGAAAGCATCTCAACGGTCTAACCTGTACATGTTACAGGGAGACAAAGAGAAAAGGAAACCTTTAAGACTTGAAATTTACAATTATCCGGCAGGATTGTGAGATGATTCAAAGAAAGAACCACCATTCAAGATAATAAATGGGTCACAGGAGATGCCAGGACAATAGAATACATGCAGCAATATGAGCCAATCAATAAAACCATAAAAACTAGTGCTTGACATAACCAAGAAGGAATGCCTATTTGACGATCCTAGACATAAAAAAAATAAATTAAAAATTAAAAATCAAAATTAAAAAACCTTTAAGAGTGATACTAAGGATACTATATAACCTTTACAAACTAAAGTGTCATTAATCACAAAAAAGTCATTTTGACATTAATTATGTTGTTGATATCAACTAATTACATTTTTCTGCACATTAGTTTGTGAAGGTTATGTAAGAACCACCGCACATCCTTAATGCGATAGTCACTCTACAAATATAAATGTGAGGTGTGGGAGGTAAGGGCCAGAATTCAAGTTTCAAGAAGGGAGTTTCTCACACATATATATTAGATTAGGTTAGAGTAGAATTCTATTTTGGAAAAAAAAAAAAAAAAAAGGTTATGTGGAAAATTTATAACAACTTTAGCAATTTCCAAATTTAAACATGGACTGTGGACCCCACTTTACAAACAGGCCAACAGCCAGAAATTGAAAGAAGTGCTTTGCCTTTGCATATGCAACTTTTTAGGCCACTCAAATAGTTAACATCATAAAAAATTTATTTGGTTATAAAATGTAGGAAAGTATAGACTTTCCATATTATTGAAGACCAAATCAAGGCATTGTTTCTTGGAGAAGATCATGGGATTGGAATAATTAAGAAATTGATTGTTTGATGAAATTGTGAGATTGAAGCAATCAAATCAAAATTGTGATTGATTTATGTATGTGATTCCCATTATAAAAATGGGTTCTATTGTAATGTATCATTTTCTAAGTGAAGATGTAGTAGTCTTTTGAGCTCTTGTTCCATGGATGTAGGACACAAGGGCTAACCACTTAAACTCTCATGTTTTCTCTCTTCCCTCTTCTTTTCTCTACATAGAACCAATCAAGTTTTAAACATGAAACTTACTGTTAACCGCATGCATGCACCCACCCACCTACACCACCCCAATACCCCCACACACACAAAGAGAGAGAGAGAGTGTATAAACCTTCCAACGCCTTTTATGAGCAAGACTGTTGTGTATGGACTCCAGCCTTGTTATGACTTGTCGAAATGTTGGTCTTTTAGCTGGCTTCTCACTCCAGCACTCCTCAATTAAACTGTAAGCAGAAATGATGAGATGTATATCTATGACCTTACACCCATCCACATTCAAAAACAATAAAAAAGACAATATTCCTATAAAGGACCAACTTTGATTGGCAGTCCATAGTCATGTTAAATCAGAAAATTCTCGTCAGGCAAAAAAAGAAAAAAGAAAAAAGAGGACAAACATATCAAAATAGAAGTCCGGTGAGAGAAGTAGAGAGAAAATAACATTAAAACAGGAGATAGATATTGATGTCCAGTATGCTGCTACCAATGTTGCCTAACCACTAAACTTTTCTTCAAGCCATTTCTCACTATTTTTTTTTTTTTTGGGTAATAAAAGGAAGTGGTGTCTCGACCTTTGGTCAAACTATTCCACTCCTAACCATGAGACACCCCGGAAATCCCACAGTCCAATACTGTGTTGAACCCAAGACAAAGCCACACTGCCTAAACCAAAAACAAATTGCCGCACCACCAACAGAGATCTTCTTACAAACTAATTTGCAGTAATATCTAACAGATGGAACTTAGGACCTTCAAGTTTTTGGCAAGTCATTTAACTTAGGACTGTTTCTCACTAACCTTATAAAAATAATTTAGATTATTTAGTTTTTTTTTTTTAATTGACAAAGAGTTCACATATTGACTTCATGCCCTCATATAAGTAAAAGGCAATAATAAATCAAAATCCACACAGAATAATATGATAATCATCATATTTGATAACAAAATGCCACTCCAAGTGTCAACTTTTTAATTTTACCAAAGCAAGAACTTTGGACTAAACTATATTTTTCGTTGATGAAAGCGAAGGACACAATGTAGGTTTACCAAAAACGTTTACAAGTTATGAAATAAAGTAGCATAAAACTTATGTCATTTACCATTAACAAATACTGAAAGCTGACATACATTAATATATCAGAGAAGCATGTAGGACTTACTCTCTAAGTCCATGTGCATAATGCTTTGCTGGAGAATTGAAAGGAGGACGCATTTTTGCAGCATATACTTTAGGAACTTCATTTTCTTGTTTGGCAGAAAAAGGTGGACAGCCTTCAATCATCTGAAGTACAGAATATTGCAAATGTCACTGGTCAAGCCTGTTATGACCAAATTGAATTTAACGAAAAAGCATAAGATAAGAGTAAGACCCCATAAAGTCTCAACTGATCACACTTACCATTTAAAAAGAACGAAGTATGAATTCTAGCTTATTATTACATAATGAATTAGGAGAAAAGAAGGAATGAATATGTAGCATGGCTGAACAAAGTTGTAAAAGGGAAATTGCAGTGTCAAACAGAGTGATAGAGAAAGGAGATGACCACCAACACTTCCCAAATCAGTGTGCAAATTGTCTTCCAAGATCATCTAAAATAAGTTCAATGTGTTAAACAATCAACATGTTAAATCAGAAAATTCTCGTCAGACAAAAAAAAAAAAAAAAAAGGAGGACAAACATATCAAAATAGAAGTCCGGTGAGAGAAGTAGAGAGAAAATAACATTAAAACAGGAGATAGATATTGATGTCCATTATGCTGCTACCAATGTTGCCTAATCACTAAACTTTTCTTCAAGCCATTTCTCACTATTTTTTTTTTTTTTTTTTGGGTAATAAAAGGAAGTGGTGTCTCGACCTTTGGTCAAACTATTCCACTCCTAACCATGAGACACCCCGGAAATCCCAGAGTCCAATACTGTGTTGAACCCAAGACAAAGCCACACTGCCTAAACCAAAAACAAATTGCCGCACAACCAACAGAGATCTTCTTACAAACTAATTTGCAGTAATATCTAACAGATGGAAATTAGGACCTTCAAGTTTTTGGCAAGTCATTTAACTTAACTGTTTCTCACTAACCTTATAAAAATAATTTAGATTATTTAGTTTTTTTTTTTTAATTGTCAAATAGTTCACATATTGACTTCATGCCCTCATATAAGTAAAAGGCAATAATAAATCAAAATCCACACAGAATAATATGATTGATGAGGGAGACAAAAGAAGATTATTATTTAGTATTATTTATGTTTGCAAGTCCATTGTATTTTTATGTTTTAGGTCCTATTAGTTTATTGGGCTTTTAGTTATTGGGCTTTTAGTATTTTAATTTAGAAGTAAGGTTATTTTTGTAATAAGGCAATTAGGGTTTCCTAGCCAATTAGAACTAGGGTTTAGCAATCCTTTATAAGCAACTTATTGTACTCCTTGAAGAAAAAAGTTGATATTTTGATGAATGAAAAAAATGGCCGTTTGGTCTTTCTTTGGTCTGGTGCTGACTCCAGGTCTACCCTAGGTGCTGACTCCTAGTGGTTTCCCCGCTTGGTGCTGACTCCAAGCAAGGCCTAGGTGCTGACTCCTAGGTCATATCCCTCTATTTTTCTATTGTTTAGTTTTCGTTCTGGTTGTCCTGCGTCAATGATAATCATCATATTTGATAACAAAATGCCACTCCAAGTGTCAACTTTTTACCAAAGCAAGAACTTTGGACTAAACTATATTTTTCGTTGATGAAAGCGAAGGACACAATGTAGGTTTACCAAAAACGTTTACAAGTTATGAAATAAGGTAGCATAAAACTTATGTCATTTACCATTAACAAATACTGAAAGCTGACATACATTAATATATCAGAGAAGCATGTAGGACTTACTCTCTAAGTCCATGTGCATAATGCTTTGCTGGAGAATTGAAAGGAGGACGCACTTTTGCAGCATATACTTTAGGAACTTCATTTTCTTGTTTGGCAGAAAAAGGTGGACAGCCTTCAATCATCTGAAGTACAGAATATTGCAAATGTCACTAGTCAAGCCTGTTATGACCAAATTGAATTTAACGAAAAAGCATAAGATAAGAGTAAGACCCCATAAAGTCTCAACTGATCACACTTACCATTTAAAAAGAACGAAGTATGAATTCTAGCTTATTATTACATAATGAATTAGGAGAAAAGAAGGAATGAATATGTAGCATGGCTGAACAAAGTTGTAAAAGGGAAATTGCAGTGTCAAACAGAGTGATAGAGAAAGGAGATGACCACCAACACTTCCCAAATCAGTGTGCAAATTGTCTTCCAAGATCATCTAAAATAAGTTCAATGTGTTAAACAATCAAAGGAATACCCGTGAGACACAATAGTTTCTATCCAAACTGCGGAATAAATCTGCACTTTGGACACACTCTTTTTTAGTTGGTTGGTAGTATAACTCACACATCCTGCAAGACTGAAACCTGCAATCTCTAACCCACCATTTTGTTCTTAAGTGGTGGAAGTGCCATTTGGGCTAAAGCAAGCAACATCAATCGCATAAAAAGATTGTTAAAATATAGATTGAATATATAGAAAGGCAGGTATTATTTCTCTTCATTAATAGAGTTTTTCTTTTTAGTTCCTAACTAAGAATTTACAAAAAATTATCTGTTTTGGGTAAGATTCCCTGAAGAAATATTCTAGAATTACAAAAGAAGAACAAAAAAAAAAAAGGAAACAATAAGTCGAGATCATGTAAACATTATGAGAAAAGATAAGAACAAGAGTACTTCTTACCTCTTGCAAAATTAAAGCAAATGAGAATACATCCACTTTGGTATCGTATTCTTCATTTTTGTAAACCTCTGGAGCAATGTATCGGCCTGTCAATTACAAATTAACACTAACACATTGCAATGACGAATGAAAATTCATCAAGTGTGCATTTTATTGAAATATTATATTCATAGCCATGCAAGGTCTCAACCACATTGAGAAAAATTATGATCAAAAGAAATCACTCACAAGAAGTTTCTTGACAAGTAAGAGGCCTATCTTCTTTAACTGTCATCAACTTGCTAACTCCAAAGTCAGCAACTTTGAGGTGCCCAGAATCATCCCGCAGTATATTTCTGTTATCTTACTCGTAAGAAACATAAAGAATACAAAAATAAAAAATAAAAGCCAGCAGTTTCAGAAAATTGGCTTATAGTGGATTTTCAACTGAAAATATTATAATGCTAATCCTGGAAGGTGTTTACACATATGAAATCAAAAAAGTTCAAGTTGAAGAAGAAAACTCACGAAGGCTCAAGATCACGGTGAATTATTGGTGGCTTATTCTCATGCAAATAATTCATTCCCCTGAAAATTTTCCAAAGGCAATGTCGCATGGGAAAATATCCAAAAAAAAATGTTAGTTTATCATGTTCCCATGCCAAGAAACAAGAAACAAGCAGAAAATAGAACTGATCAATGCACAATGCTTAATTGTTTATCAATCAAATGGTGATTTGCACATACCCTTTTCTTTTTGTTAGATGACATGTTATGCAATAATCATTTCGATCATCAAACTGTTAAACTTAATATAAGTACAATTTTATTTCTTTTATAAAGAAGAGCCTAAAATGAAAACTTGAAGCTAAAAATAGTGTCAAAATCTACAAAGAATTTTTCTTTTAAAAAATTAAATGGTATTTATCAAGTTTCAATCTTGATGCCAAAATGGGTTTCAAAGACCATATCTCATATGCCATAATGAATTTTAAGTCCAGTGCCTCTCTGAATACAAGAAATTTGATAGTGATTTCTGAACAATAAGCACAACCAACTGATAAGAATCCATATATTGTTAGAATCTAATTTAAATATCTCCTTTCCTTTCTTTAGAACTAATTCAGTAAAAAACTTAATCTATTGGCATATTTCTTTCCTTTATTCGGTTCTTTAAAACTTCTCTTTCTTGTAGTTTGTCATCGTCATGATCCTTATCTTTTGTTATCTATGATTATTTTCTACATATTACAGGTAGAATTTTGAAGGAGGTGTCTGTTTTGTGCTTTCTTCAGTCAGGCATGAGCTACTACCTATTTAACATCAACTCTAGCTATTATTCAGTACATAAACAAGTGAAATTGATAACTAATCAAAAGACTTTTAGTGGAAAAGTAAATAAGATAAATCTCCATTCACTTCATAGAATATACCAAAAAACCCACAGTTACTATGTTTATGTACTATTAGTTATAATTCTCACACTAAAAATGACTACTGTAATCATACTAACAATTAGAACAAGCAATCATTGTAATTCTTCAATAGCATAAGAAAAAAGAAAGAGACCTTGCAATATCAAGTGCAAATCTCACAGCTGTTGTTGGCTTTAAAGCCCCTTTTTTCTTCAAGAATGCTCGAAGATCTCCCTGCACCAATTGTGGCAAAATAATTATACGAAAGAATTTCATATGATGATTTTAACTTTTATTATCACCAATCAGTTATATATTTACAAACACACATATTACAAGCATATCTTTAAAAACAAACAAAAAAAATCAAGGACTAAAGGAAAGCAAGATTACAAAGGCACACTGCCATAGTGTAGCATAACACATTGTGTACAATTTAATTTCCACAATGATAATAACAAAAAAGAGGATATATGCTATAGTAAATGCCATCTAGGACAGAACAAAATCAAATTTTGTAGTGCTGACCAAAATAAATTGACTAAATCTAGGATAGAAAATTAAATAGTTCACTAATTTTAGCCCATGCAGGCTTCATTTAGGACCATGCACTTTAAATAAAGGGATGATAAGTAACAACAGCTATAGATGGTGAGAAAGCAACTCTGATCAGACTGAGCACCAATTTATTTCCATAAAGGCAGAGCCTCTACCTTGATACCGACCAAAAAAATGGTTATGCACCAAACCTCCTTACCAGTGATTACATTTTAAGCTTTCCATAATGCCCTCATACACAGTAAATATTTAATAATAGCTTCTGCAGTCAACAAACAGACCAAGCCCCTTGATATATCCTAGGAAGCACAAACACTTCATTTAGGGTGTTGTACCAGTGTCGTACCACACCGGTATCGTACTAGCTATTTCATGTTATAATTTTTCAGAAATTTCTCATGTCACTGTTTCATATCCACACCCATACCCATGTCCATGTCCGTGCTTCCTAAGATATATCACCATAAATAAGGCTCTTTCACAATGCCTTAAAATACACTATGCCCGATTTAAGAAATTCTCTCCATGTTTTAGATCACTGCTTCTAACCTTCTATAACCACTTTCCATGCAACACCCCATACAAAGACTATAGAGGACAATTTTTTAGGAGACATGACATAAGACATAAGATTCATTCCTCTTGCTCCTCTCTGTTTTTCTTCCATGCATCGATAGTTGGGGGTGGGTGGATTTGAACCCTAAATATCTCCATTAGAAACACCAAGATTGCCAATAAGAATGATATATTGAAAGAAGGTCCTGGAAATTATATTTCTTCGCAGCCCTCTTATTCAACATTTCTTATATAGGAAAATGTGATTACAATAGGAAAATGAATATTCTTGATTGGGACAGCTCACTACCTAGAAACTTCCTGACCTGTTCTAGAAGAGTACTACCCATAAAACACAAGGGTACAACCCATATTACTCTCTTCTTAATTCTCTAACACTTTCTAACTCATATATGCATATATCACTACAAGCAGTACAATTTCTATCCATAAACAGAGTATAAAAGATAAGAACACTCAACATATGCAAACGACTTAAAATCATGAGAGCGCCACTTATTGAGTAAATCAACAGAAAATTCTATTATATACTAACCAATCAAAGGATGAGGAAAAAAAAAGACCTTGGGCAGATATTCCGTCACAATCATCATTGGACTACTTTGAGTGACAGCACCCAGAAATTGCACTACATTTGGATGTCGTATCTTTTGAAGCAATGCAAGCTCATCCCTGAACGACTTCCTGCAGAAAACCAACCGCTTTAAAGAGTCCGTCAAAATATGGGAAATAATTTTTAGCATAATTTTTCTTTTGTAATCCATGAGCAACCCACACTTTTTCCTCATCAATAATCAGTTCCTCTTCAAGCCTTTTGACAGCGACCTGTATGCCACGCCACAATGCTAAATGGAAGGTTCCCTGAGACAATTTTTTTTTCATACCAAATTGGTAAATTCAATACAAGAGGAAGATAATTAACAAGACAAAATGACACTAACTAGTATATTTGGTCAAACTAAAATTTTTTATTACTATTAAAATTCTAAACAAAGCTATTCCTGCAGCTTGAGAAGGATAATAATTGAAAATAACATTTCATAAGACTACCAAATTTAAACCCAAAAGCGGTCAGCAAAACTTTGATTCATTCACAGAGCTAGCTCCAGGCATAGACCTAGGCCCCCATTACATAAATAAAAGGGAGAAGGTATCTCATGCACCAGGCGCATAAGACCTTTGTCTCACTGACAGGTGGGACCCATACCTGTGGGTCCTGCCCTGTCAGTGAGACAAAGGGCGTATGCACCCGGCACATACAACAGTTTTGCAATAAAAGGACCCCAAAATTGTATAACAAGGTTCCAAAAATTATAGAATGATGTTTTTTTTTTAAAAAAAAAGGAAAAAATACAGATGGGTTTTACATTCTTCCCACCACTCTCAAGAAAGCCCCTAAAACATTGAGTCTATAATAATCCAACCCAATTTAAACCCTAAACTATTTCACCAAAAATAATAAAAAATTTTGAATGTGCCGACCGGCCATTGACAATCAATGATATTCAAATATTAAAAGAAGCCCACTTAAATTGACTGAAATACTGTACCGAGTTTCATAGAAATTAGTGGAAACTTAAAAGCAAAGTGATTTAAACCATTCAAGCTCTCTAGTAAATTATCCAGGTTCACGAAACAAAGCAAACAGCGAAAATAATAGTAATTCTTTGAATATTTTCGATAACAAAAGAGGGCAGTGAAAAACAAACAAAAAAAAAAAGAGTACCTTGGTAATTTCGACACTATTGGTAAAATCAATTTCCTTGGGATCGATTTCATATTCGGGAACTTCACGGGCATGTCTAACGAGCATTGGTGCCATCTGAGCAGTTAAATCACAGTCACCAATTTCGAAATCAAAAAACACAAAAACAATGAAATTAATTTCAATAAAAATAAAAAACAAAAACACGTACGAGTGGCTTAGCACCACGCTTCTCCAAAAGCTTAATCACATCGTGCTTTTTGTAATATACAGCATCTGCAAGAGGCTGTTTTATAAAGGAAAAAAAAAACGTTTACTGAATTTGTGGATGTCAGTTAGTTAGTTAGTTAATTGGTTAATTGGTTAATTATACTAACTGTGCTGCCCCAGCAATCACTGGGATCGAGTTCCGAGCCACGGTCAAGCAAGAGCGAAACGACGTCGGTGTGTCCATTGCAGGCTGCGACGTGGAGAGCGGTGCGGCCGTCGGTGTCCTTGAAGTTGACGTTGACGCCAGAATCCAATAGCTCTCTGATCCCGTCCAGGTCGCCTTCGTTCGCCGAGTACATCAGCCTCACTTCTGGATCCATTGGTCTCTCCACGTCATCAGCCTCCTCCACCGCCGCCGCCGCCGTGGCGTCGTGCTTGTCCGGCGCCATCGACGACTGCTTCCCCAATGTGAATCTCACCGCCGCTTTCGTTTCCATTGCCACAAATTTGGGCTTAGCTTGCGGAGAGAAGTTTTTGGAAATGGAATAATTTGAAGTCTGACTTGGAAGGGAAATTGAAATAATGGGCTAAATTTACAAGTGCGGTTGTTGGTTAAGAGTCAAGAGAGAGGGGTTTCACGCGTTTATAGCGCGTGAGGGAAATTTCGGAGTAAACAGTACGAAGAGGTGACTAAAGTGCGCGTTAGAGCATTCACATCAGCTCATCTAAATTTGTTGTCTATTTTACACGAAAAAACCTCATCTTTCTATTTTACACTACCACTTTTACAAAACACCCACATCAGATCATTTATTTTACAACATATTTCAATAAAATATTCACTCTACACCATTTTTTTATTATTTTACCAATAGCTCTCTGATCCCGTCCAGGTCGCCTTCGTTCGCCGAGTACATCAGCCTCACTTCTGGATCCATTGGTCTCTCCACGTCATCAGCCTCCTCCACCGCCGCCGCCGCCGTGGCGTCGTGCTTGTCCGGCGCCATCGACGACTGCTTCCCCAATGTGAATCTCACCGCCGCTTTCGTTTCCATTGCCACAAATTTGGGCTTAGCTTGCGGAGAGAAGTTTTTGGAAATGGAATAATTTGAAGTCTGACTTGGAAGGGAAATTGAAATAATGGGCTAAATTTACAAGTGCGGTTGTTGGTTAAGACTTAAGAGAGAGGGGTTTCACGCGTTTATAGCGCGTGAGGGAAATTTCGGAGTAAACAGTAAGAAGAGGTGACTAAAGTGCGCGTTAAGTGCGCTTTCCTCCCTGCGACTTTGGAAACGTGCCGAGAGAACGAAATAAAATAAAAAGTAATAAGTCGGTATTTTATTATATTTACTCAACAAATCATACGTGATTAATTGTTATTAGTTCAAATTTAAATCTAATACTAGAATTAATTTTTTACCTCAAAAATAACAATTAGTAACAACTTTTTACTTAGAATTTGTTGTGAAAATATTATGGATATATTATTTTTTATTTTGAAAACAAATCATAGATGGTAATATGTTATGAGTAATATTACATTCACAAACTATTTTACAACATTTTTATAAATTATTGATGTGGCAAATTCTTATTAGTTCTAATATGTGTCCACCACTAACATTACATCTATATTTAGCAATAATTATTTAAAAATTACTAAAGTTATATCAGTAGTTTATAAAAATATTGTAAAATAGTTTGTGTCTGTAGCATTACTCGTATGTTATTGGTTCTAATTTAAATTTAAAATTGAAATTATTTTTTTTACCCCTCATAATAACCTATTACTTATAATTTATTATAAAAATATTGTGTAAATGGCATTTTCCAAATTAAAAAAAGTACCAAAATATTTACACAAATTGAATGGTTGAGAGGTAGATCTACATAAATTTACTATTCTTTATTCATTAGAAGCAGCGCAAGTTGTGGTAATAGTTAACACAATTTTTTACGTAATTGGCCACGTAGCATGTTTTGAGTGGTGGGGGCATAGCTCTACCCCTCATAATTTGCGCAAAAATTAGTGTTTTTCTTTTTTCTTTTTTTTTGTGTGTGTTCCCAGACATTGTTCGTGACTTTCTTGAGGTAGGTTCGTTACTTGTAGTCGTTGGCGAGCTTTATTTATGAGTGTGGATGAAGATTCGCTTTCAGACTGGCGTGTGGAGTTTCTCAAAAAAAAAAAAAAAGACTGGCGTGTGGGACCCAGTCTACGGAGAAGCAAATCTGAACCGTAGGATTGACATGGTGTAGGACCCGACCCGACCCGACCCGAATAAGCGCGTTGAGGTCACAAGAGTAAATAAAGGAGGGCATTTTTCTTTCTTCAGCCTGAGACAGTTGGACCTGGTTGTTTCTTGTTTGCCTTTTCCTTTTGCTTCCGTAAAGTAATTAAGTATTGATTTTATAAAAAATAAAAAAATAAATTTTTTTTTTTTTTGGGATAAAAGAAGAAAGGGAGTTTTAAATGTTAATGTCCGTCGGTGATCCCTATTTTCCTATTTTGAAGTATTTCTAATATAATAATCAATTTAAAAGTTTTAGGCATGTGGCTAACTAGCATTTGATAATTACCAATTTGTTTTTAATATTTAATTGCCAAAAGGAAAAAAAATATTTAAAAAATCAAAATATCTATCAAGTTTGATAAAATGCAAAACTTAGTCTTTTAAGTTTCATCATTTTTCATTTTGGTCATATAAGTTTGAGTTTTGTTATTTCAATTATTTAGTTTCTATTTCTTCCCAATTAAGTCTTTTGTTAATGCTCTATTAGGTTTTGCTGTTAACTTTTCTTTTTAATTATAGAAAAAATGTTAATAAAAAAAAACCAATTAAATGTGCAAACAAGTATTTATGGGCTTCCATTCGATGATTCTTCACTCGTCCTTGTTCTTTTGATCCATCTTTGCACACGTGTCCAACCCGAAACAAGGATCCGAAACATCTATGGATTTGGAGTCCTGAGAGAAGTTTCTAGTGCAGTGTGGCGATAAGATAATTTGTTGAGTTTGTTTGTTTAATGAAATCTGATTGAGCATGACCAGGTTAAGGTCAGATTAGGATTAATTGGAAGTGGAATTGGAATAAGGGAGAGTGAGAGTGAAAGTGAGGAGAGTGGAGAAGAGGTACCTTTCGTTGCGGAGGAAATGGTGGAAATGCCTTCGTATTGTGCTGATTGGAAATCGTGTATACTAATGTTGAAGGTAGAAGGAGCTTGAGTAACTTGAGCTGGAAGAGAATAATGCATAAACTAAATATAAAACAAATATTTAGTTGGCTTTTTGTTTGCACATTTAATTGGCTTTTTTTTAATTAACTTTTTTTCTAAAATTAAGAAATAAATATAATTAAAAAAATGCTAAAATACAAGACTGGCCCTCTAAGTTTCACATTTTATCATTTCAGTCCTAAGTTTGATTTTTGTCATTTCAGTCCTCGTAGTTTTAAGTATAGTCAATTCAATCATTCGTTAAGTCTTCTATTAAATGCTGCTGTCCACTTACTAAAACGATGCCATTTTGGATTTTTTTTTTTTAAAATTTCTTAATTTCAAAAAACTAGAAAACATTAATTAATAAAAAATAGAAACTTAACTCTCTCTCTCTCTCTCTCTGTGTGTGTGTGTGTGTGTGTGTGTGTGTGTGTGTGTGTGTGTGTGTGTGTGTGTGTGTGTGTGTGTGTGTGTGTGTGTGTGTGTGTGTGTGTGTAAAAAGTGTGTGTGTGTGTGTGTGTGTGTGTGTGTAAAAATGGCAACGTTTAGCACCACCCTCATCCTCCTCCATCTTCCTTCCAAACCTTTCTTCTTCTTTAACCTTCAAACCAAATTCCCTCAAAACCCAAAACAAACCCCTATCAATCACCTTTATGACCTGTTTGGATAAAAGGGAGAAGGAGGGGGAGTGGAGGGGAATAGAGTAGAATTAGCTAAAAATAAGCTAATTTTATGCTAAATTTACTCTACTCCCCCTCAATCCAAATAGACCAATAAGCTAACCACCATCCTAGTCCTCTCCTTCACTGGTAAAATTGACGAGACCCACCTTGACCTCAAGTCTGCCCAACCCAATGTCGCTTGTGCCATCATTCGCAAGCCCACTGAAAAACAAAACAAATCCTCCACCACAATCGTGTTAATTACAACACTTACAATTGCAGTCGATATTGCTAACCTCTTTTCCTTCCCATTGATTTTGATGGTCTAGTCTCTAGGCTTATGCCTAAATACCACACCTCCGTTGGGCCTGAGTAGGGGCCTATAGAGTGTCTAGCCCATCTCTTTTTGAGGGTAGGGCTTTTTGCCACCGCCTTTAACTTCGTTGCGGGTGAAAGTGGAGGCAATGCCACGGCGCTTGTTTTGGAGGTTAGTGATGATGCCTCAATGAACAACGGCGTGAGCAATGTTGGGTGGGGCAGACTTGAGGTCAAGGTGGGTCTTACCAATTTTATCGCTAGTGAAGGAGAGGACTAGGATGGTGGTGAGCTCAAAGGTGATTGATAGGGGTTTAGTTTGGGTTTTGAGGGAATTGGGTCTGAAGGTTGAGAAGAAGAAGAAAGGTTTGGAAGGAAGATGAAGAGGAGAAGAATTAGAGAGATGAGGATGGTGCTATGGTTATGAATGTTGCCATTTTTACACAAGGAGAGAGAGAGAGAGAGAGAGAGAGAGAGAGAGATTTGAGTTTCTAATTTTTTTTTTTTTTTAATTAACGTTTTCTAGTTTTTGGAAATTAAGAAATTAAATAAAAAATCCAAAATGGCATTGTTTTGGTAAGTGGATGGCAATACTTAATAAAGACTAAACGAAGGACTAAATTGACTATATTTAAAATTTAGAGGACTAAAAAGATAAAACTCAAATTTAGAGGACTGAAATGATAAAAGATAAAACTTAAAGAGTCAGCTTTGCATTTTGGCTTAAAAAAAAAAAAGGTTAAGAGCAGAAACTAACAGCACATTAACAAAGGATTTAATTAGAAATGAACGAAACATAGAGAACTGAAATGAAAAAACCCAAACTTATAGGACTGAAATGAAAAATTGTGAAACTTAGAGGGTAAGTTTTGTATTTTGACCTTGATAAAATGTCATCTACCATTGCTCCTCTCCTATAAAATTAATAATATCTATTTAAAATATAATAAGTTTTCTCAATTGTGGATTCCAGTTAGCTCAACTGGTAAAATCTCTGATAGTTAAATAAAAGATCTGAAATTCAATATCCGCTTACACCAAAAACTTATTGGTGTTTTAGTTTGATGATAAAAAAAATAAAATAATAAAATAAAAATAAAAAACTGATTGTAGTTTAATTACAAAATTGGTTGTGGCCTAAAGCTACAACCTTACTCAATAAAATAAAAATTACTCTATATTTTGAAAATCCAACCATTGAATTACATGTTCTTTATGCTATTAATACGCATGTCAAATTTTGTGTTAATCGGATATTATTTACTATATGATTTATAAGCTTATATTTTATTCATTATTTTGAATTACAAAACTTGCAATTTAAACAATTTATTGATGATATAGCTATTAATATTTAATTTTCTAAAAATTTTGCAAGCATGAAGGATGATGTGAAATTTTAAAGTACTCATAAGTGTATGAACTGTACTGAAGTATAGTTTGACAAGAATGAGGTCGAACCCACAAGGACTTGAATGAACGTAGGAAAATTAATCAAATCTTAACCAAATTAATCATAATCTAGTTTAATAAAAATTGGTTGGTTGCAATTAAATAAACTAAACAAATAATTAAACTAAGCAAAGATATAATATAAAGCAGTAAAGAGATGAAAACAATCTAGAGAAAGAAATTAAAGTTTTGGAATCCGCCTTGTAATTCATATCAGCATATATTTATGATCATTAATTTTTTCCAACCATTACATGATAATCTAGAAATCAATCTTGCTACCATGAGAAATATTATCATTGAAACTTCTATTTAAATATCTAAAACATGTTCTTCTTCGCTTTTTAAGTATAAAATCAAATCATCAATTATATCCGTACCCAAAAAAATCACAAGATATATCCAATTCTATAAATCAAATCATAAATTGTATTCATTGACAGACAAATCACAAGCGATATCCAATTTTATAATCAAGAATTAATAAACCAAGCATTCAATTAATTAAGATAAATCCTAAATCATGAGAAAAACATGATTGAGCTCATATCTAGAATCTCATCTTAGTCAATTGATATGAGGTAAAAACAATTTAAATCATTAAAGAACAACTATCGTGGGAAAAATCAAATTACATAAATATTACTGATAATCCTTAACAAAGTTTCATCCTCAACTTTAATTATAAATTTAGCTACTCATGGTAATTGAAAGAAAACATAAAAATAAAATACTAAATATTAAACTAGAAAAATAAATAAAACTAACTGTCATGGAAGAGGTAGCCGTAGCTCTCTATACATTCAGTTCTCAGCCCTAGCACTAGCCTCAGCCCTCTTTGAATTTTGCCCTAAAGAGCTTTTAAATAGGTCGAGGAATCCTATTACAAGTTGAATTTCCGTTTTAAGAAAATCCCAGATTTTTAGGCTTCACTTAACCGACGATTCTGGCTCATTTAATTTCAAAATTCAGACTTTTGGTAAACTAAAAGGTTGTAGCCCTTGAAGTTAACTTTTCAGCCTAACTTGAATCATTTTGATTGGATATCTGAGTCGAAAGTTATGCCAAAAATACTAACTGATGTGCAGGCTGGAATCCTAATCCGAATTGGACTTGGATTCGGTGCAAATTTCCTTTGATTCCTTACTCCAATTAGACTTAAATTTAATTGGGTTGACATTCTTTAACTTCATCATGACCCTTGTAAAAGTAAAGTACATTAATTTTCTTCTTTGCACAAATCCACTTACTTTATTCTAGTCTCCTACAAAAGACAAATTCACGCAATAAGATTTAATTAAGCACAAAATTGATTATTCGATATTATTCCAAAACTAAATATAAAATGCATGAATTAACTCAAAATAAGTATGATAATTCTTTCTAATAATGATATAAATATGCAAAATTAAGCTATTATCAATGCACATCAAAGGATATAAGAAGAAGATGTAATTTAATAGTGGATTTGTCAAATGACAAAGTTTAGTTACAAAACTGGTTGTAACCTAAAATTGCAACATTACTCAATAAAATAAACATTACTACATATTTTGAAAATCTAACCGTAGACATGCATGTTACGCTCTTAATACACATGTCTAATTTTGTGTCAATTGGATATTATTTATTATATGATCTATAAGCTTATATTTTATGTATAATTTTAAACTACAAAAACTTGCAATTTAAATAATTTATTGATGATATAGTTATTGATCTTTAATTTTTTAGAAATTTTGCAAGTATAGAGGATATAAGAAAGAGATGTAATTTAATGGTAGATTTGTCAAATTCACCTCCAATAAAAAAGATATCGAGTAAGGTTGTAGCCTAAGCTACAACTAATTTTGTCGCTAAACTTGGTCTTAGGTTGAAACTTTTTTATAAAATAAATAAATAAAATAAGTTGTCTCAATTTTATTTTATTTTATTTTTTTTATAAAGAGGGTGGCTTAATCGATTCATTCCCTCAAGCCAAATTAGAACTTTGTGACTCTTTGCAAATGGTTTTACAGATTCTTTTAGATTATTTGGGTAGAGTAAAGCCAGCTTATCACGGATAAGTTTTTATTTTAATAAGAAAAGAATCAATTGAGGGATGACTTTTTTTTTTTTTTAAATTACAAATTGTATCTTCTAACTTTGCCTAAAATTCAATTCAATTCTCTAAGTTTCAATTTTGTTTAATTCAATCCTCCTATTAGTCTCTGTCAGAATTGTGCTGTCAACTTTCAACTTTGTTCAATACGAAACTACATTAATTTAGGGGTTCTTAACAGCTCAAACATTAGATCAAACACTAGTCCTAAGGATCTACAACTCTATAATGATATAGTTATGCATTAGTCTCTGAAACCTAAATAATTGTAAATATTAAATGGAGCTAAAGGGTCAAAGATCTTGCGAGAAACCACGTAAAGAAAAATCATTTTCTTACCCAAAACCCTGTGTCAACATTTGAATTTTTAGAGAACCATTTCAAAGCCCTAAAATAACTTTGACTCTCTTTTTTAGAGTAAAATCTTTCAAATTAAAATTCTCATAGGTCCAGCCTTGATCCTTTTTCCCACTATAAAATACACTTAAAAGATGCCCAAATCTAGGGGCTGACCAGATTGCATAATCTAGTAAGATTATGACAAATTATTCGAATTTTTGGTGAACCATTTCAAAAAAGCCCTAAAATAAGTTTGACTCTCTCTTTGAGAGTAAAATATCTCAAATTTAAATTTAGTCAAGTTTTGATAATTTTTTCCTGCTATAAAAACACACTTAAAAGATGCTTGAACCCAAGGGCTTGCCAAATTGCATAAATTAATAAGATCATGACAAATGATTGGAATGTTAAATACTAACAAAGTTCTTTTGTTTCTTTCTTTCTTTCTTTCTTTTTTTGTGTTTCAAACATGGGAATTATTTTAACCAAAAAAAAAAAAAATGGGGATTCTCTTGTACACCCTATTCCTTCTTTCCCATTCTTGTTCTTTTAATTTAACTAGTAGATACTGCCCAAGAAATAGAATCTGGCTATTGTGCTATCTTGCAGCCTGATACACGCAAGAGCTTAAACAGCCAAGATGGGTTGCCCGTGGTCTCAAGAAGATGCCACTACGTACATGAACCAATTAGTGGAAAGAGCTAGAGACATGACATATCTTCTTCCATTATTACTTTGTGTATTATGCTCAACAGATATCACACCTCTTAATGGTTGATGATGCACAGTCACAGGAATGTTTGAAACTAATTTATTCAAAAGGCCCAAAAAGATCAATTTTTAGGCTGGGATGTAATGAATATTATGAACATTTATATATGCTTAGTCCAGGAATAAATGTTAAACAAAGTTTTCATAGTTAAGAACTTAAGAATATGCTATCACTGTCCAAGAGAGCCTGTGAATAAATTTGAAAAGTAAAATCTTGAAGATTCTCAGATTGAATAAAATTAAAAACATAAAGGAAATACAAAATGAATACTCATAAGTTTCAATAGGATGATCCCCTATGTTTAACATTCTGGCATAGCCGCAACAAAAGCCAAAATGGTACATTGCTGTTGGAAAAAGAAAACAGAGAATACTAACAAAAGAAGGAACATGAAAATGAGAACAGTTTGGCTAGTGAGAATCATCAAGCCATCAAATATGAATTTTCAATTGAAATTTCTTACCAATTCCCAAACATAAAAAAATGAAACTGTTAACTTAATAGTACAAAAAGACTTTTGACAAGTTCTATCTCAAACAATAGAAGAAAATTTAGTCAAATGAAACTTTTCATTTTGATTATTAACAATTCCCTCGTAGCAAATTAAAATTTGTTTGACTTTAGTAGTAGCAAGTGGCTCGGAAATTCTTGAATTGTTGCAAAGTCAAACATTCTTATTCAAATAAATCATGATAAGGTAGCCGGTGGGAGCTGATTGTTAAACAAGAATCATTCATTTAGATACTTCTAATATCCCTTTAAAGCTGATGGGGAAAATGATACAAAAAAATAGAGTTTGGGATGGGATTTTGATTAGGAAATTGTCATATAGACTTGTAGGTCCGCCTAAGCATAATTATCCTTTAAATTATGTCATTTACACCTCGTGATGATTAGTTGTGATAAAGTATTAAATGAAAGATAAGCATAAGCTTTAGCTGAAATGTTGGCCACAAGCTACAACTGCTGAGCGAGGACAAGATTATAATAGAGAACGTGGGGGAAAAAAAAACCTACAAATTTCATTCTGAACTTATGAGGAAGTGTGTGAATACCATAAGCGGTTTTTTTTTTTTTTTTTGAGCCCCCGTTACTGTCCCTCAGATTTCTCCTACCGTGGAAGGGTCCTCTGCAGTAGCCCCTCCGAATCAGGGTTCCTAGGTGTTTCAACAGGCTCCTCTAGACAAACTGCCTACCGAGTTGGGGGTGGCGTAGGACACTCTTATTTGTTTTCTTTTTCATTTCATTTTTGCTTTTTGGCTTGGCGACATTGTAACGAGAATACATATTTTCTACTTGAAATATATATATTCAGTAGCTTACTTTAGTTTTTTGATTGATGCTTCCTCTTACTTGTTATACTCTAATGTTTGCTCAATATCTTGGTTCTGTTCTGGACTTAGTCTCGTGAGGCAATCAGCTGTCCTGAAGCGTGAATTCGAGGACGGTACCATCACTCAGTTTATCTAACGCTTTTGTTCTTCCGCAAATAGTTAGCTTTCTCATAGGCTTGAGTCCGAGGACATGCAAGACCTTGGTTCTGTCTAGTACTCAGGTATATTTGAGTGGTTAGTTTTCCCATAAGTTTGGGTCCGAGGACCATGCAAGAACTTGGTTCTGTCTAACACTTCTGTTCTTCTGTAAGTAGCTAGTTTTCCCATGGGTTTGAGTCCGAGGACCATGCAAGACCTTGGTTCTGTCTAGTATCCAGGTATATTTGCATGGTTAGTTTTCCCATAGGTTTGGGTCCAAGGACCATGCAAGACCTTGGTTCTGTCTAACGCTTCTGTTCTTCTGTAAGTAGCTAGTTTCCCCATAGGTTTGAGTCTGAGGACCATGCAAGACCTTGGTTCTGTTTAGTACCCAGTATATTTGCGTGGTTAGTTTTCCCATAGGTTTGGGTGGGTCCGAGGACCATGCAGACCTGGTCCTGTTTACATTTCTGTTCTTCTGTAAATGGCTAGTTACCACATAGGTTTGAGTCTGAGGACCATGCAAGACCTTGGTTCTGTCTAGTACCCAGGTATATTTGTGTAGTTAGTTTTCCCATATATTTGGGTCCGAGGACCATGCAAGACCTTGGTTCTGTCTAACACTTCTGTTCTTTCTGTAAGTAGCTAGTTTCCCTCATAGTTTGAGTTCGAGAACCATGCAAGACCTTGGTTCTGTCTAGTACCTAGGTATATTGTGTGGTTAATTTTCCCATAGGTTTGGGTCCGAGGACCATGTAAGACCTTGGTTCTGTCTAACACTTCTGTTCTTCTTGTAAGTAGCTAGTTTCTCCCATAGGTTTGAGTCCAAGGACCACGCAAGACCTTGGTTCTGTCTAGTACCAGGTATATTTGCGTGGTTAGTTTTCCCATAGGTTTGGGTCCGAGGACCATGCAAGACCTTAGTTCTGTCTAACACTTCTGTTCTTCTGTAAGTAGCTAGTTTCCCCATAGGTTTGAGTTCGAGGACCATGCAAGACCTTAGTTCTATTTAACACTTATGTTCTTCTGTAAGTAGCTAGTTTCCCCCATAGGTTTGAGTCCGAGGACCATGCAAGACCTTGGTTCTGTCTAGTACCCAGTATATGCTTTGCTTCGTCGGAAGTGGGCCACCCTGTGGACCTGACCCTTGACCTCTCAATGCCCTGGGCAAGGGTGGTTTGGAATTCTAACCTTACGCGTGCAGTAATCCCGCCCTCAATTCAAGTTTCTGCCCTCTTTAGTTACAAGGCGTCTCCCGACTATTCGCGTTCCCACTTGACGTTTCAATGCACGAGGCGTGCTCTCATTAATATTTTCGTAGATTGATGAAGATCCAACAGTCAATAGCCGCCTTGGAATTTGGTCGCGATTAATGTCACCGATAATTCTTCTCTCGTGTTTTGCGTAGATCAATTCTCACCAACTTCCACTCCCTATATAAGGCTATTAGGAGGGAGACGTCTTCCTTCACTTCATGAACCTTCTAATAAAACAGGAAACATGTCCTCCCAACTTTCCGAGCTCTTTCAATAACTCTGTCAGACTTGTGATAAGAGTTTGGAGAAATGGGACAGCCGCGGATGGGAGTGAGGGCGTACAGGCTAAAGGCCCTCCTCCCTGACCGAGAGCCGCTGAGGCAATAGTCCGCATCAGACTTCGACGTGGCAAAATTTGGGCGTCACCGTGATTGTGTCGTGCAAGGCGGCTAGGAGGAAGGTCCTGAAGTACATAACGCTCTTCTCTCTGGGCGCATTCCTGCCGGAGGAGACGCGCAAGATTACGTCATGTTTGGTGCCCGAGTGTTGCCGTCTCCAACGGCCAACCGCGGTGGGGCTAGGAGAGAATCAAGGGAACATCATGAGGAGGGGCCGCCAGGCTCCCATGCGTCTGCTCCTCTCTTGTCGTCGGCACCACCGCACCAGCCCAAGAGTTATTGGTAGCCTTGAAACAGGCCTACCTCAGCCCTATTCCCTCTAGTTAGCTTTAGGTCAGGCCCGTCTGGGCCTCTGTTTGTAGCCTTAGCTTTAAAACATGCCTATCTGAGCCTCTATTTGTATCTTGTATTTCTTTTTCATTTAATAAAATAATGTGATGCTTCATCTCTTTTCCTTTGAATCTTCTACCTTTCTGCAAGAGTTTATTTATTCATTTATTTATATATTGTTTTTTTTTTTTGACACATCCTCTTAACCTTCCGTAAACTAGCTATTTAGGAATGATCGTCCGTTGCGCCTGTTTGTGCACAAATTCTTCCCACAGACGGCCCAATTGTAGGGACTCAGTTTGGATTGGACAGAAAAAGGATGGTATCTAGCCCAACAAGCCCCAACAATACATTTTTAGAGAGTGGGATGAAGAATTAGGCCCTAACAGACAGCAACTCTAAAAACAGGAATTCCAACCCTTTGGAGTCTAGGCATCAGGCAGCTCTTTAAGGTTGCTCCTCGGCACTCATCCGAAGAGCTTCCTCCTTTTCCCCTTTTCTTGTTCCTCCTCCTTTTTTTTTTTTGTTGGGTTCTTCTTATATCCCTCTCCTTCTTTCTCTTTCTTCCATCTTTGATCATATGGCCTTCCTTCTGACCGCCCATCCCATCAGCTGTACTATCAGTACTCAAGTGATTTACAGTGACCAAGGTTATCAGTCCAGGAGTCACATCTCCATTAATGTGGCCAGGGGGTTAGGTGAGCGCATTTATTGTGGAGGTGACAACCTCTCCTAAACTCGTCTCCCCCCCACCACTTGGGGTTAGCCTGGTCTGCCGAGAACAGGGATATCCTCGGGGGGTTCTAAGAGCTTAGGCCTTCATACATCGTTTCGTACAATACTTCTTCCTCGCATGGGCCCTGGGCCAATGTAAGTGGGCCGAGGTTACCAGGCCATTAGCCCCACACTATTGATAGTCATTTTTATATTTTTTTAACTCTTTAAAAACTTTTGTAAGGATATTATTAAGGGGTCCGTTTAGATACAGCTGAAAACTGAAAACTGAAAAACACTGTAGCAAATAATTTTTAAATGTGTAAATAGTACTGTGAGACCCATTTTTAATGAAAAAGTTGCTGAAAAGTAAAATTTGTGGGTCCATGAACAGTAAAAGTTGTGTGGAAAAGTCACATGTTGCGGCTACTATTCAATGAACAGTAATCGCAACAGTGTTGCTACAGTAAAAAAGTGGCTGGGAAAGCTGGAAACGCGTGAAATGAAAAAAAAAAAAAAAAAAGAGCTGAAAACGTAAACGGCAACGCCCAACGCGCTGGCCAAACGATCTCTAGGTATAAAATGTAAATTGTCCATGATTTTTTTTTTTTTTATAACTATTGTGAAACACTTTTTTTTTTTTTTTTTTTACGATTCATTTATTTTAAACTCTTTGGTTTTTGTACTTAATAATTACTTGGATGAATATTTATGATATTTTCCCATATTTGATTCTAAAAATTAAGAAATAAAACCCTTTAAGAATAAATAATTTAGAAAACATGGCGCAAAATTAGAACTCTAATTTGAAATTCTGATTGAGTTTCTCTCAACTTCACCTATTATTATATATATATGAGAAATTACCACATTACCCATTAACTAAATAAAAGGTAGAAATTAAAACTCATTATACTAGCCATTATATATTTAAAATAAAAGGAAATACGCAGTTGAAAAAGTACTTGAACTAAGCCAAACTCTTAAAAAGGTGGACACTAAGTTACAAGTCTTGTAACTCAATTAGTTGGCATTTTCTTGATGTTTTCATGATATTTAGGATGCAATCCTTCTCGCTTGTTAACTATCAAATTATTAAAATAAAAAATAAAAATACTGGACACTAAAAATTGTATTATCCTTATAAATTATTTTTGAGATTTAAAAGTACATTTTATTTAATATGTGATTAAGTTGAAATATCAAGTTCCAATTTATCTTAATTAGTTTAATTTTTTTTTTTCTCGAGAATCATCTTAGTTTAATATGTGATTGAGTTAAAATGTACTACAATTTACCTTGCTCTCAAAAAAGAAAAAAGAAAAAGACAGTTAAAACATACAGCATAAATACTATTTTGTTTATAATAGATCAAAATTGTATAAATAATTTTTAAATTTTCATACATTAATTTAGCAAAAGATCAAAGTATTGATTAAGCAAACCCCCCCCCCCCCCCCACCCCAAAAAAAGTAGTCCTTAAGCAACAACATTAAGGGTATGTTTGGTAAACTATAATAGGAGTTGTAATATAATAGTTATTCCTATGGTTTAGTTATTCTTTACTTTGGTTATGTTTTTATTACAATGAATAATCATTCCTTATGAATAGCTATTCTTCAAAATGAGGAATAATTATTCCTCTTTAAAAGGTTGTATTAACTATTCCTTAGTAAGTACAATAATTTCAAAACTTAATATGTTTTCAAATAAACAAACTTTTCATATACATCTAACAATTATAAAAATAAAAAATCATAAAAAATAACACATATCTCTCTTAAATTTAAAAATAACAATTTTTAAAGAAATATAATTGTATGGGTAAGGAATTTCCTAAAATAAATGTTAAGTTTCATTCTAATGTTATAACTCACAACCAAACTAATGAATAGGTTTAGTTATTAAATTACAATACATTTTATTCCTAGTAATAAAAATTACAATTCCTATTGTAATCCTCATTCAGTGTATCAAACGTACCTTAATGGTTGCAAAATCTTGCAAAATACAAAAAGTAATTCATTTTACACATTTTGATTAAAAAAACACCCATATTAATGGGTGTAAAATTGTGCATAAATGCAAAAAATTTACAGTTTACTTAGCTTTGCATTTAATATTTTACTAATTTTTTCCCTCTCCTTCACCTCACTCTCCCTTTTTCTCTCTAGTGCTTCTTAGTCTCACCTCTCTCTCTTTTTATCTCTGGTCCTTCAGTCTCACTCATCGATCTCCAAAGCAAGCCGCCACTAATGAACGGAGAAGCAAGCCAACATTGATCTCCGAGGAAGCAAGCCGTGCCACTAATCTCCAAAGCAAACTCACTCTTGCCGTGCCACCGTCGATCACCGCTAAAGCTCACTTGCCGAAGCTCTCATCATGCCACCACCGATCACCGCTGAAGCTTTGTTTGATCAGTGGTTTTTGGGGGTTTTGATCCTTTTTAATTTTTTGTTTGATCAGTTTTAGGATTTTTTTTTTTTTTTTTTTTTTTNATGTTAAACAAAGTTTTCATAGTTAAGAACTTAAGAATATGCTATCACTGTCCAAGAGAGCCTGTGAATAAATTTGAAAAGTAAAATCTTGAAGATTCTCAGATTGAATAAAATTAAAAACATAAAGGAAATACAAAATGAATACTCATAAGTTTCAATAGGATGATCCCCTATGTTTAACATTCTGGCATAGCCGCAACAAAAGCCAAAATGGTACATTGCTGTTGGAAAAAGAAAACAGAGAATACTAACAAAAGAAGGAACATGAAAATGAGAACAGTTTGGCTAGTGAGAATCATCAAGCCATCAAATATGAATTTTCAATTGAAATTTCTTACCAATTCCCAAACATAAAAAAATGAAACTGTTAACTTAATAGTACAAAAAGACTTTTGACAAGTTCTATCTCAAACAACAGAAGAAAATTTAGTCAAATGAAACTTTTCATTTTGATTATTAATAATTCCCTCGTAGCAAATTAAAATTTGTTTGACTTTAGTAGTAGCAAGTGGCTCGGAAATTCTTGAATTGTTGCAAAGTCAAACATTCTTATTCAAATAAATCATGATAAGGTAGCCGGTGGGAGCTGATTGTTAAACAAGAATCATTCATTTAGATACTTCTAATATCCCTTTAAAGCTGATGGGGAAAATGATACAAAAAAATAGAGTTTGGGATGGGATTTTGATTAGGAAATTGTCATATAGACTTGTAGGTCCGCCTAAGCATAATTATCCTTTAAATTATGTCATTTACACCTCGTGATGATTAGTTGTGATAAAGTATTAAATGAAAGATAAGCATAAGCTTTAGCTGAAATGTTGGCCACAAGCTACAACTGCTGAGCGAGGACAAGATTATAATAGAGAACGTGGGGGAAAAAAAACCTACAAATTTCATTCTGAACTTATGAGGAAGTGTGTGAATACCATTAGTGGTTTTTTTTTTTTGGGGGAATTAATAATATTATTATTCACAGTGTACTATACGAGGGTTTTCTTTTTTCAAGGTATATGGTAGTTTCATGAATTACTATTAAAATATAAACTTAATATTTTATTAGTATATAACTCGTGCATATGAATAGTACAATTAAAAATAATCATACCCTCTTTTCATGTGTGTGTTAAAAATACTTAGTATTTTCAAAAGAAAAAATAGCGGGTTAATCTCATATTGAAAAATGAGTGTGAGTAAAAGAGATTTAAAACTTGTGCTGTATATTCAAGAGTTAGGCCCTTTTTAGATATACACCACTGTAAGTTTCTTTAAAAACCTTCTCCCCTCTTACCTTGTGTGTGTGTGTTAAAAATACTTAGTATTCTCAAAAGAAAAAATAGTGGATTAGTCCCACATTAGAAGATGAGTGTAAGTAAAAGAGGTTTAAAATCTGTGCTGTGCATCTAAGACTAAGAGTTAGACTCTCATTTTATTTTAACTAGCCTGTAACTCCATGCATATGCACGGATACACTTAAAAATATACAACAAAATGCATAATATAATTCATATATATACATACATATATATATATATATATAATTTAAATACTATTTGTAGGGACTCAGTTTGGATTGGACCCAGAAAAAGGATGGGTATCTAGCCCAACAAGCCCCAACAATACATTTTTAGAGAGTGGATGAAGAATTAGGCCCTAACAGACAGACAACTCTAAAAACAGGAATTCCAACCCTTTGGAGGTCTAGGCATCCAGGCAGCTCTTTAAGGTTGCTCCTCGGCACTCATCCGAAGAGCTTCCTTCCTTTTCCCCTTTTCTTGTTCCTCCTCCTTTTTTTTTTTGTTCTATTGAGTTCTTCTTATATCCCTCTCCTTCTTCTCTTTCTTCCATCTATTGATCATCCATGTGCCTTCCTTCTGACCGCCCATCCCATCAGCTGTACTATCAGTACTCAAGTGATTTACAGTGACCAAAGTTATCTAGTCCAGGAGTCACATCTCCATTAATGTGGCCAGGGGGTTAGGTGAGCGCATTTATTGTGGAGGTGACAACCTCTCCTAAACTCGTCTCCCCCCATCACTTGGGGTTAGCCTTGGTCTGCCAAGGTGATTAAGCAAACCCCCCCCCCCCCCCCCCTCCAAAAAAAAGTAGTCCTTAAGCAACAACATTAAGGGTATGTTTGGTAGACTATAATAGGAGCTGTAATATAATAGTTATTCTTATGGTTTAGTTATTCTTTACTTTGGTTATGTTTTTATTACAAGGAATAATCATTCCTTATGAATAGCTATTCTTCAAAATGAGGAATAATTATTCCTCTTTAAAAGGTTGTATTAACTATTCCTTAGTAAGTGCAATAATTTCAAAACTTAATATGTTTTCAAATAAACAAACTTTTCATATACATCTAACAATTATAAAAATAAAAAATCATAAAAAATAACACATATCTCTCTTAAATTTAAAAATAACAATTTTTAAAGAAATATAATTGTATGGGTAAGGAATTTCCTAAAATAAATGTTAAGTTTCATTCTAATGTTATAACTCACAACCAAACTAATGAATAGGTTTAGTTATTACATTACAATACATTTTATTCCTAGTAATAAAAATTACAATTCCTATTGTAATCCTCATTCAGTGTACCAAACGTACCTTAATGGTTGCAAAATCTTGCAAAATACAAAAAGTAATTCATTTTACACATTTTGATTAAAAAAACACCCATATTAATGGGTGTAAAATTGTGCATAAATGCAAAAAATTTACAGTTTACTTAGCTTTGCATTTAATATTTTACTAATTTTTTCCCTCTCCTTCACCTCACTCTCCCTTTTTCTGTCTAGTGCTTCTTAGTCTCACCTCTCTCTCTTTTTATCTCTGGTCCTTCACTCTCACTCATCGATCTCCAAAGCAAGCCGCCACTAATGAACGGAGAAGCAAGCCAACATTGATCTCCGAGGAAGCAAGCCGTGCCACTAATCTCCAAAGCAAACTCACTCTCGCTGTGCCACCGCCGATCACCGCTAAAGCTCACTCGTCGAAGCTCTCATCGTGCCACCACCGATCACCGCTGAAGCTTTGTTTGATCAGTGGTTTTTGGGGGTTTTGATCCTTTTTAATTTTTTGTTTGATCAGTTTTAGGATTTTTTTTTTTTTTTTGGTTGATCAGTGGGTTTTGGGGTGATGATGGTGCTTGATGATGGTGGGTTGATGATGGTGGCTGTTGAGGGTGCTTGATGATGGTGGCTGATGTTAATGATTGATGATGGCGGCTGAGTGGGTTAATGATGGTGGCGGGGTGGGTTGATAGTGGGTGTGGATTGATCATTGATGGCGGGTGAAGATGAATATTTTATTGAATAAATGTGTAGAATAGATAAAGTAATAGGGGTGTTTTGAAAAAATGGGATGTAAAATAGAAAAAGTAGGTTTTTTTTTTTTTTTTTTTTTTTGTAAAAATTACAAAAATTTTGCATCCACGAAGGCGGATGCTATGTCCCAAAAAGTGATTAAAAAAAAAGAAAGAAAAGGTGTCACAATAGAGTATTGATTACTGTTCATCTTTCTTTTCCAATTTTGAAGTAATTACAGATATAATAATTAATGTAAAAGTTTTAGCAATGTGCATAGCATGACATTTGAAAATTACCAATCTTTTTATATTTAATTTTTAGAAAAAAAATTTAATCAAAATATCTATCAAGTTTGATAAAATTCCCTCTATCAAATCTCCTCTTGTGTAAAATTAATAATAACTATTAGAACATTATAAGTTGTCTCAAATATATATATATATATATATTTTTTTTTTTTATAAAGACTAGAATTAGACCCTCAGCCCAACAAAAATGGATGATGGCCCAATAAACCCAAAACAATATAATTTTGTTAGAGAGTGGGTTTTACATATAAAAGACTCAGTAAATCAAGTATGGGCCATAATAGATTGGATTTGTGCCAGAAAGTTAAGAAAACACAATTTGAAGGGAATAACACTCTTTGGTTAAGTCCAAGGATGAAGTGTTCTTATATTTACTCAAGCTTTTTCTAAGTACAATGAGTTCTTTCTTTCTCTCTTAGATTACATGCCCCATTTTTCACGAGGGCCATTTGCTTATATAGTCCTATTCTTTTTAATCCCAACCTTCCAGTTGTTGATCATGTAGGCGATCTTTTGGATGCTTGTCCCATCAGAAACCTCCTGGAAGCTTTGTGAGTAGCTGTGAACTGAGATATCCTTGCCCGTGTCATTTCCATATAAATGCGGCGGCCAATTGGTTAGGTGCAGAACATTTAATGTGGTGGTAGCAGGCTTCTTCTCCGATATTTCTTGGTTTACTGTGGACTCCTTTATCTGAAGCTTATTCTCAGAAATATGGTTGCCTTTTGCACGGTATTCACTAGATGACCGGGCTCCAACCTTCCACAACGCCTCCCAAGGAAGTTTGGATCCTCGGAGACACCATTTGTTCGTTATTACTTGTCATTGTTCTCGACCCATTGATCTACACACTTATCTTATTGTTCGACTATCCTTGGGCATGGCCCACAGCCCAATACTCCTACTCGGCTTATTTATCCCCACATATGTGTGTATATATATATATATACTGTAAAATGGTTGGCGTAATTTCGATTCATCCCTCAAGCCAAATTAGAGCTTTGTGACTTTTCGTGATGGTTTTCAGATTATTTTAGATTATTTGGGTAGAGTAAAACCAACTTTTTGTGGATAAGTTTATTGCTAATGAAAGAATCAATTGAGAGATGACTTTTTAGCTTATAGCTAAATTATAAATTTCATTCTCTAACTTTGCCTAAAATTCAATTTAGCTCCCTAATTTTTAAGTTTGTTCGATTTAATTCTCGTGTTAGTCTCCATCAAAATTCCGCTGTCAATTTTCAACTTTGTCCAATACAAAACTACATTGTTTTAGGGGTCCTTAAAAACTCAATTTTGATGGAGACAAATAAGAAAACTCAATTTTAAACAAAGTTGTTTCTTAAAAAAAGAAAAAATGAACAAAGTTTAAAGTTAGAAGATTGAATTAAAAAGTGAAGTTAGAGGACTAAATTGAATTTTAGAAAAATCTAGAGCGTGCAATTTGTAATTTAGCCTCTTTTTTTTTTCCTTGGCTGGACTATTCAAGCCGAGATTTTAATTTTTATTCTCCCACGTTTCATGTTAAATTGTTCAAGGCACGAATCCATGACCAAAAAGAATTTTCAAGGGTGCAATTCTAGAAAATGAGTATAATATTAAGGATGATAGTGAAGTCTGGATAAGTTTTTGACTCTAATGTGGTAGGCTCCAAAGCATCCAACTCTTGAAACTCTCTTTTCAAGTTAGCTGTAGAGAAAATTTAGGTTGTAACTTCTGCTACAAGTTTTGGTATTACAGATATGTCATCACTGTCCAAGAGAACTTGTGAATTAATTTAAAAATTAAAATTTCGAAGATTCTCAAATTGAATAAAAATGAAAACTTAAAGAATATACAAAATCAATACTCTTTTGTTTCAGTATGATGATCCTCTGTGTTTAGTTCATTAGTTTCGTGGATTTTGATTCGCTAAACTGGTAAAATATTTTGTTTCATCGTATAAAGAATTTGAATTCAAACCAAACTTACTATTAAAAAAAAAAGTTCATTAGTTTCAGAAGGATCCTATGTATTTGCATCTCTGCTAACGCTTACTTATTTTTGCCTTTTCATTATTTGTTGAGAGAAAAGAATTAATTTTATTCATGCATGGATACAAAAGCCAAAATGATACATTGTTTTTGGAAAAGAAAAAAGAGGACACTAACAAAAGAATAAACATGAAATGAGAACAGTTTGGCTTAGTGAGAAATGGAACTTTTCATTTTGATTATTATTAATTCCCTAGTAGCAAATTAAAATTTGTCTGACTTTTAGTAATAGCAAGTGGCTCGGAAATTAAGTCAAACATTCTTATTCGAATAAACCAAGAATCATTCATTTAGATACTTCAATCAATGATGGGGAAATGATTTAAAAAAAAAAAAAAAAAGTTTGGGATGAGATTTTGGTTAGGAATTGTCCAGCTAAACATAATTATCCTATAGAACATAATAGTCTGCTATTGACTAATAAATATAGATTATATCATTTAAACATCATCATCATTGATAAAGTCATAATGTTACTACCATGAAAGATAAGCTTTAGCATTTTTTTTTTTCTAAATTTTTGGTCATGATAATGGATGCTCTTAAAGCAATTACTACAAATTATTTTAGAAATTTTTGACACCACTTTTATAAAATAAAAAACCGTCAAAAATAATTAAATTGCTTTTTTCCATTTTTATAAAAATTTTTAAAATATTTTCTAAACCAATACCTTAGAGCATTCATTAACTTTTTTTTTTTTTTTTTTTTTTTTTTTTATATAGAAACAGATGAGCTTTAGCAAAAATGCTGGCCACTTCTCAGAGAAGACATGATTAATGAAAAACGTGGGAAAAAAAACGTGCTCTCATTAACTCAATTTTGCTTGTAACGTCTTTTTTGTTTTTTCCAGATTGATAAATACAATTCCGAATTTCCAACACGTAAAGAAATAATCCATATATGTTATTCTCAACCATTAATGAAAAGAAAAAAATAATAATATCCTTATACTTTCCTCTAAATACCATTAGCATAATAGCATGTGTTTTTCTTTCCCCTTTTTTTTTTTTTTTTTTAGTGGTGTGTGGGGAAATTAATAACATTNTTTCTTTCCCCTTTTTTTTTTTTTTTTTGGTGGTGTGTGGAAATTAATAACATTCTTATCATACTAACCTCGAATGCATGAAAACAAGCCTAACAGGAAGACTGGGTTTGAATAGATTTCGGCTGGTTGGATCGTGCAGTAGACTGGGTTTTTTTCTTTTTTGACAATTGACTGGGTTTAAAATGGATTTTGGCCAAACATTTTATAAGTGGATTTAGGCCTGCTGAGTGGGTCAATATATATTCAGGATTGATGAGTTTCGCCCCAATTGGGCTGGCAGTCAATCATGGGTTGAACAAATTAAAGTGAACCATTAATAATTTTGGTTTGCCAGAATTTTACATGAGCACGCATGAGTCAAGTGGTTTAAGAAAATTGTGGGTTGCTTGGGCAATTAGAAGAAAGGCATGACTTAAATGTTTGATTAACTAGCTACAAGTCCAAGAGAAGCGCGAGAAAATGTAATATAATATTTTATAATAGAGTATAATATAAATTTTGTAGGTTAAAAAGCCCATGTATTATTTAAAAGTATTGACTATTTTATAAGTTTATATAATGGAATATAAGAAGAATTTTTTATTCAACAACCATATATATTATTTAGGCATGTGCCTAACATAGCATTTGATAATTACCACTTATTTCATATTTAATTACCAAAAGAAAAAAATTTAAATTGAAGTATTTATCGAGTTAAAAAATCATAGCTCCGCTTGTATAGAAATAATAACAACTATTTTAAACACTATAATTGCCACATTTTTTTTTTTTGGGTGAAAAAAGTTGGCTTATTTTGATTCATCCCTAGAATTTTTTGAATCTTGCAAATGTTTATAGATTCCTTTAGATTATTTGGGTAGAGCAAAATAAGCTTCTTGCAGATAATTTTTATTAATAAAAGAATGAGTTGAAAGATTTTTTTTTTTTTTGGCTAAATTACAATTTGCATCTTCTAATTTTCCCTAAAATTCAATTCAGTTCTCCAACTTTCAATTTTTTTTTTCAATTTAGTCCTCCCATTAGTCATAATCAGATTGCACCGTTAACTTTCAATTTTGTGCAATACAAAACTACACCAATTTGGAGGTCCTTAATGGCTCAAACATTAGATCCAACTCTAGTACTAAGGATCTACAACTTTGTAAGGATATGGTTATGCATTAGCCTCTTGCAATAAACCACATAAAGAAAAGCCATTTTCTTACACAAAAGCCTGAGTCAATCTTCAAATTTTTTTGTGAACCATTTCAAAAGGCCTAAAATAAGTATGACTCTCCTTTTGAGAGTAAAATATTTCAAAGTAAAATTCTTGTCTAAGTCAAGTCTTGATCCTTTTCTCCCGCTATAAAAAAACACACTTAAAAGATGCCCGAATGCAAGGGCTAGTCGAATTTCATAAACCAAAAAGGTCATGAAAAATGATTGGAATGCCAAATACTAACATAGTTCATCTTGTTGTGATTTAAACATGGGCATTCCCTTGCATACACCACATCAAAATAAGTCTATTTCATCAAATGTTAATACAACAAAATTAATATAGTGGTATTAGACATAATATCACATCTAAAAATTAAAAGTCGTTGCAATAGTAACTTAAAAATAGTAAATTATTACATTAATAAAAATTAGTTGTAATAATTTATAATTTTCAGTTGCAATAGAGATTTTAATACTAAATTGAATTTAGAAAATTTTTTGCAATAACTTAAATTGAAGAAATCAATTTTTTTTAATAACTTAAATTGAAGAAACCATTGTAATAACTTGATACCAATTATATATTTTGCGATATATTATAATAGATCGAAATTTCAAAGAGATGGCTTATTGCAACAAATTTAACATTGCAATAACTAAAATATCAATTATTTTACAATTTATTGCAATGACAAACATGAAGCTGCAATGAATATATTATTACAATGATCTAATTCCAATTATTTTACAATCTATAGTAAGAAAAAATATAAAAAATTTAATTATCACAATAAATATACAGTTGCAATAATTTGAACCCAAATTATTTTTGTCAATTATTTACAATCTATTGTAATAAAATTCATGAAATAATAGTCTATTGCTACAAGATATTCGAAGTAATAAATTGTTTATTGCAATAGCAAATATATTATTACATCAAAATTTTCATTAAAATATTTATGGTTTATTGCAACAAATTTTTTTTGTAGCACAAACTTATTACCTCAAATTTTATTGCAACACTTCGCATAAATTATTGCAATGACTTCGATGTTATTGCAACGATTTTTTTTGTTGTAATAAACATTTTTTGTTGTAGTGATATCCTATTCCTTCTTTCCCATTCTTGTTCTTTTAATTTTACTGGAAGATAATGCCCAAGAAATGAAATTTACTTACTGTGTTATCTTGCATTCTGATACACAAAAGAGCTTACACAACGAAGATGGTGGCCATGAGTCTTAGGAAGATACCACCACCTATATGAACCAATTAGAGGAAAAAGTCAGTGACATTCACTCCAAAAAATTGACACTTTTTTGGGTAATAGTAAACTATAAAATGTCTCAAAACTTTTTTGAAGGTAGATTCTTCAGTTCAAATCACAGAACTTTAAAGTTCAGGACTTGGGCCAAAATGGGACATTAGCTATAAATTTTAAAAATTATAATTAGTAGGCGAAGTTTTCAAACTATATTTTTTACTAGCTCCTCAAGTCTAAAAGACTCGATTTAGGCCTATAAATCGAGTTTTTGAGACTAGATTTTCATGGGTTTATCACGTTTGATGTAGTATTTTTTTTCACATGGCGTCTACTTGGAAATCGAGTCTCTAAGACTTGATTTATAACCCAATAATAATTACAAAATATACTCAGAAGACCCAAAATACAGAAACAGCAAAAACGCGAAAAGAAAGAAAAAAGAAAGAAAGAGAAGAAGAAGAAGAAGAAGAAGAAATGGAGATGCAAGCTCAAGTCGATAGCGCGACCCAGGCCGCGCCAGACCCAGGTCGTAGCGCGACCCAGGCCGCAGCCGACCCAGGCTGCATGCGACCCAGGTCATAGAGCATAACCAAGGTCGGCGCGCGACCCAGGTCGCAACACGTGACCCAAGTCATAGCGCGACCTAGGTCGTAGCGCACGACCCAGGTCGCCGCGTTCTGTTTTTGGTTTTTTTTTTTTTTCTCTGATGAACACATATTTTCAGAGTAATTGAGGTCGCTGAAGAACTCGAATAAGTCGATGGAATCATTGTTGTTGTCATTGTGGTTGTTGTTGAAAAATTAAAATAATATTTTCTTTGTTAAGGTCAGAAGGTGTAAAGGAAATCTTTTCATTTTAAATATGGATGTAAATTGAGTCTTAGAGAATTGATTTACATATGGACGCCACGTGGAAAAAGTGCCAACTCAAACCTGATCTGAACATAAAAATTGACCCTCAAAAACTTGATTTATAGGCCCTAAATCGAGTATCTTAGACTCGAGATGCTAGTAAAAAATATAGTTTGAAAACTTAGCCTACTAATTATAATGTTTAAAAATTATGGCTAATTTCCCATTTTGGCCCAGGACTTAAGCGGGAGTGTTGAAGTTGGAGTGATCAATAAATGACAATCTATAGTAAACGACAATGACAAATGCAAGCACAAGAAGAAAACGACACGAAGTAAGAAGGATGTAAACCACACCATTTTGATTAATGAGCAAACACTGATTGCACGAGCTAGTGAAAGAGGCAAAGGCAGTTAGTCTAGCCAGCTGTCAAGCTGTGATTAGGTGTACAATTGAGAGTTTGTTAGATTAGTTATTTGGCGCCAAGCTCATACATTGTTTTGATGTATATATAGATTAGATTGCTATTTATCTTGTAAGTGTTTTTAGCCTTCTTCAAGAATCTATCTTTTCACAATAATACAACTAAAAGCACAATGTATCTTATAGGCAGCCACAGTCATACCTAGTATGAGCAGATGAGTCGGAGAAGAAAACCATCATGAGAATGTTACATACAAATCTCACTAGCCATGGTGATTTTTTTACTAGTAAACCAACAAGATAAGTTTGTGTTGACAACCAAACCAATCTCATCCTCCGTTCTTTCACGTATTCATCCATGGCTTCTCCAAGAAGATGGTGGCCATGAGTCTTAGGAAGATACCACCACCTATATGAACCAATTAGAGGAAAAAGTCAGTGACATTCACTCCAAAAAATTGACACTTTTTTGGGTAATAGTAAACTATAAAATGTCTCAAAACTTTTTTGAAGGTAGATTCTTCAGTTCAAATCACAGAACTTTAAAGTTCAGGACTTGGGCCAAAATGGGACATTAGCTATAAATTTTAAAAATTATAATTAGTAGGCGAAGTTTTCAAACTATATTTTTTACTAGCACCTCAAGTCTAAGAGACTCGATTTAGGCCTATAAATCGAGTTTTTGAGACTCGATTTTCATGGGTTTATCACGTTTGATGTAGTATTTTTTTTCACATGGCGTTTACCTGGAAATCGAGTCTCTAAGACTTGATTTATAACCCAATAATAATTACAAAATATACTCAGAAGACCCAAAATACAGAAACAGCAAAAACGCGAAAAGAAAGAAAAAAGAAAGAAAGAGAAGAAGAAGAAGAAGAAATGGAGATGCAAGCTCAAGCCGATAGCGCGACCCAGGCCGCGCCAGACCCAGGTCGTAGCGCGACCCAGGCCGTAGCCGACCCAGGCCACGCGCGACCCAGGTCGCAACACGTGACCCAGGTCATAGTGCGACCTAGGTCGTAGCGCACGACCCAGGTCGTCGCGTTCTGTTTCTGGGTTTTTTTTTTTTTTTCTCTGATGAACACATATTTTTAGAGTAATTGAGGTCGCTGAAGAACTCAAATAAGTCGATGGAATCATTGTTGTTGTCGTTGTGGTTGTTGTTGAAAAATTAAAATAATATTTTCTTTGTTAAGGTCAGAAGGTGTAAAGGAAATCTTTTCATTTTAAATATGGATGTAAATTGAGTCTTAGAGAATCGATTTACATATGGACGCCACGTGGAAAAAGTGCCAACTTAAACTTGATCTGAACATGAAAATTGACCCTCAAAGACTTGATTTATAGGCCCTAAATCGAGTATCTTAGACTCGAGATGCTAGTAAAAAATATAGTTTGAAAACTTAGCCTACTAATTATAATGTTTAAAAATTATGGCTAATTTCCCATTTTGGCCTAGGACTTAAGCGGGAGTGTTGAAGTTGGAGTGATCAATAAATGACAATCTATAGTAAACGACAATGACAAATGCAAGCACAAGAAGAAAACGACACGAAGCAAGAAGGATGTAAACCACACCATTTTGATTAATGAGCAAACACTGATTGCACGAGCTAGTGAAAGAGGCAAAGGCAGTTAGTCCAGCCAGCTGTCAAGCTGTGATTAGGTGTACAATTGAGAGTTTGTTAGATTAGTTATTTGGCGCCAAGCTCATACATTGTTTTGATGTATATATAGATTAGATTGCTATTTATCTTGTAAGTGTTTTTAGCCTTCTTCAAGAATCTATCTTTTCACAATAATACAACTAAAAGCACAATGTATCTTATAGGCAGCCACAGTCATACCTAGTATGAGCAGATGAGTCGGAGAAGAAAACCATCATGAGAATGTTACATACAAATCTCACTAGCCATGGTGATTTTTTTACTAGTAAACCAACAAGATAAGTTTGTGTTGACAACCAAACCAATCTCATCCTCCGTTCTTTCACGTATTCATCCATGGCTTCTCCAACTTTGTGCTCAATGACCTGACCTCCATGCATATTTCGTGCAAAGCATCTAGCCAAGACTATTGCATCTTCTATAGCTGCTGAGCCACCCTGTCCCAAGAAAGGACCTACGACATGCATGGCATCTCCAACTACTGCCACTATTCCTTTTCTAAAGCTTCCTCTTAGCACGTCCCATGGTGCAAGATATCTCAACCGTGCAATAGAGAGTGATTCTAGGTCACTGTTCTTCACCATCTCTACCAATTCTGTAGAGAAGCCATTAATTAAGTCAAGAGTCAGTTGTTGAATGAGCTCTAGATCATTTGCAACAGCTGAACTTGTTCATATAACAAATAAAGACTGCTAGTGAAAATTCAAGCCTGTTGCCACAGTAACAACTACTAATAATACAAAAATTAGAAAGCAAGTAACATATGCTAGTATCAGATATATAATATATATATATATATATATAAAGGCTCTCTCTCTTTCTCTCTGGGCGATTATGACGAGAGCATAGCTAGCATTTCTCTGGTTTTCTTCTAGCTAATTCAAGATCTTAGCATAGATTTTTGTAGGATACCACTATTTGTTCTTTTGGATTTTGATTTCTTTGTAGCTTTGGGCACATATATGGAAAAATCCAAGAGGAGAGGAAGTCCTCAGCTTGTGCGATCCTGATGATTCTTCTATTGTTGTTCATGGTGATTTGGCTGGTGGCAATCAAGGGCAAGTAGAAGTGGAGATGATGGGTGATTGTGAGAAATCAAATCCTGATATAGCAGATCCTTCCATTACTTGTGGTGGCTCTGTTTTGGGGGTCACCTAAACAAGGTGTGGCTATGGTGTATGCAGAAGAAGAAACAAAGCGTTTAGTTTTTCCTTCATCAAGAGAGAGTGTTGGTCTTGGTAAAAAGGTGGATCAGCAAGGGTTTGGTGTTTGCATGAATGTGAATTTTGTGCAGAGTGAGTTAATTCTTGAGTGATAGAGGGGTGTAATGGTGTTCATGAGAGTTTTTTCTTTCTTGTGGGTTCATGGAGAATCCTTGTGGTCAACATGCATTAGTGGTACATAGGCCAAACCAAGTACCTCATCCAATTGTCCACCTCTAAATAAACACTGCAATGAGCATTCAAGCCTGCTGCCACAGTAACACCTAACAACACAAAAACTGAAAAGCAAGTAACATACTAGCACTGCAGGGGAATGATTAGTAAATTTAAATTTAATTTCTAAATTCTAATAATACGCATATTACTCTAAGATTATATAAGAACACTTTAATCCTCAATCATAGATTGTTTTGAATTTGCCTTGAAAATTGGACCAACAATAATATTTGAGAATGCCTTGGGCTATCAACAACCAGAGTATTTGGGACCAAACTACAGGTTTGATTCAAAACTAATACAAATTAACAAGTTGCTTCCATTCCTTGACTGCAAAATGTATAGTGGAGTGTGGGGTTGCTGTTAGAAGGTGGTTTGAATTTCGGGCTAACGGTTAAATGCGGATATAGATCTGGCTATTGCACCAGGCAATTACCACTTGTGAGATGTAAAATTTAACATTGCAAAAAAATTATATTATATCTTGATTACATTTGTACAATCTTCACTTTTACATCTCACAACTAAGTAGTTGTAGCATGGCTCATTGGATCCAAATTTGGTTAAATGCATTAGCATGCATTGTCAAGAAAGTGTGGCTTCTATATCTCATCTCCATTAAATGCAAAATCATGCTAGGAGTGACTTTCTTGCTTGGATGCCACCATCTCAGCCATCTCTGCCACCACCTTCTCCACCACCTTCACCACCACCTCCTCCACTGCTGCCTCTACTGCCTCCTCCTCCGCCGCCTCCCAAAACTTTTTCTAGTCTTTCAATACCAGCGATCACTTGGTCCAGCTTATTGATGATAACCTCACATTGATGCACATCTTGCTTAACCATAGAAAATAGTTCTGTCTGGCCATAACCAGAAGCTGCTTTCACCATGCTTTTAGTAGCCTTTGCGGCATTCAAGTCCTTTACACTATACCCTTTAGCCATAGACTTTAAAAGCAGCTAGGTGTTTCCTTTATAAACACTAAATTTGGAGAGCATATCATAAAAACGATCCAAAGATCCTAAACACACATTACACAATAAAGAAACCATTTAGAATTTATTAACAACACACTACACAAGAAATGATTAACAAAATATACTCAACAACAAAAAAAAAAAACATATACCTCTTTCGTTTTTTGTTTCAGTGTAATTTTCTTTGTACAAGATTCTCATTATGGTGCTACCCTTCCCCTTCGTTTCTACATAAAAACAAACACAAATGTGGGAAAAAGAAGGGAAAAAAAAATTAAACCAAACAAGCAAAAAAACAATGAAAAAGAAGAAGAAAAAAAGAAAAAGTTAACAAGATGCATCTACAAAAAAAGCTGCCTATCGTAGTGTGGTTTTTAGTGGCGTTTGCAAAAAGTGCCACTATAGGTACCCTATAGTAGCATTTTCTAAAAAAGCTGCTGTAAACATATCTATAGCAGCGTTTAGGGGCTCTATAGCGGCGTTTTAAAACAATGGGCTTATAGTAGCATTTCAAAGGGTCTATAGTAGCGTTTAAAAAATGCCACTATAGATCTTTTTTCTAATATTTTTTATTTTTATAACAGAATATTCTAAGAATATGCCACTATTTTAAAATTTTGGCTGAGTTTTTTTTTTTTTTTTTAAGAGCTATAGTAGCATTTTATGAACGCCACTATAACTCCTTTTTAAACTTCTTTTAAATGAGCTATAGTGGTGTTTGTCAAATGCTGCTATAGGTCCCTCAATTTTTTTAGGCTGGGCTATAGCAACATTTTACAAACGCCACTATAGGTCATTTTTTCATTTATTTATTTTTTTAATAATTTTCGTAACTAAATATTCTAAAAATATGCAACTATTTTAAAATTTTTAGTTGAGATTTTTTTAATTATAAAGGACCTATTGTGACCCAACTTGTCGCAACCTAGCTCGTTGCGACCCAACTCTCCGCGACCCCACCTTGCCATGCACGACCTCGCCATGACCCACCTCCATGCCACCAAACCCACAACCCACACCGTCACCTAACCCACACCAAAGCTCACGCCAGAAAATACCCACCACCGTGAGCTAAAGAGAGATGTGATGAGAGAATGGAGTTTGGATTGGATTGTTGTTGAGAGAAGGAGAGCAAAAGACTGAGAAGAGACACCAAAGAGAGAGAAAGAGAAGAGATTTGGAATAAAAAATAATATTTGGGATTTAGGATTGTGCTACAGTACGCTTGTATATTTAGGATGGTACTGTCGTAGACTTGTAAATTTTTTTGGGTTTACAATTCTGGTAAGGGGGAGTTTTTGAGGTTTGGATGCTAAATATGCCAACATATGATATTTGCAGGTCCAAGTGTGAATACTCTTACACTATGAAATCAACTCCATCTTCACCGCCACCGCCGCCACCATCTCCACTGTCTCCGCCACCACCGCTGCCCCCATCTCCACCACTGCCTCCACCACCTTCACCAACACCTCCTCCACTGCTGCCTCTACTGCCTCCTCCTCTGCCGCCTCCCAAAAAATTTTCTAGTCTTTCAGTACCAGCGATCACTTGGTTCAGCTTGTTGATGATAACCTCACCTTGATGCACATCTTGCTTAACCATAGACAATAGTTCTATCTGGTCATAACTAGAAGTTGCTTTCACCATGCTTTTAGTAGCCTCTGCGACGTTCAAGTCCTTGACATTGTACCTTTTAGCCATAGACTTTAAAAGCAGCTCGGCGTTTCCTTCATAAACACTAAATTTGGAGAGCATATCATAAAAACAATCCAAAGATCCTAAACACACATTACACAAGAAAGAAACCATTTAGAATTTATTAACAACACACTACACAAGAAATGATTAGCAAAATATGCGCAACAAAAAAAAAAAAAAAAAAAACATATACCTCTTTTGTTTTTTGTTTCAGCGTAATTTTCTCCGTACAAGATTCTCATTATGGTGCTACCCTTCCCCTTCGTTTTTACATAAAAACAAACACAAATGTGGGAAAAAGGAGGAATAAAAAAAAATTTCAACCAAACAAGCAAAACAACAATGAAAAAGAAGAAGAAAAAAAAAGAGAAAAAGTTAACAAGATATGTCTACAAAAAAAGCCGCCTATAGCAGTGTTGTTTTTAGTGGCATTTGCAGAAAACGCCATTATAGGTACCCTATAGTGGCATTTTCTAAAAAAGTTGCTATAAGCACATCTATAGCCACGTTTAGGGGCTCTATAGCAGCATTTCGAAGGGCCTATAGCAGCGTTTAAAAAACCCCACTATAGATCCTTTTTTAATATTTTTTATTTTTATAACAAAATATTCTAAGAATATGCCACTATTTTAAAATTTTGGTTGAATTTTTTTTTTTAAAGACCTATAGTAGCATTTTATGAATGCCACTATAACTCCTTTTGAAACTTCTTTTAAATGAGTTATAGTGGTGTTTGTCAAATGCTGCTATAGGTCCCTCAATTTTTTTTAAGTTGGTCTATAGCAGCGTTTTACAAACGCCACTATAGGTCATTTTAAAATTTTTTAAATACTTTTTGTAACTGAATATTCTAAGAATATGCAACTATTTTAAAAAAATCGGTTGAGATTTTTTTTATTATAAAGGAGCTATAGTGACCCAGCTTGCCGCGACCCAACTTGACGCGACCTAGCTCGTCGCGACCCAGCTCGCTGCGACCCACCTAATTGCCTTGCATGACCTTGCCACAACCCACCTTCATGCCGCCAAACCCACAACCCACACCGTCACGTGACCCATGCCAGAGCCCATGCCAGAAAATGCCCACCACCGTGAGCTAAAGAGAGATGTGGTGAGAGAAAGGAGTTTGGATTGGATTGTTGTGGAGAGAGGGAGAGCAGAAGACTAAGAAGAGACACTGAAGAGAGAGAAAGAGTAGAGATTTGGAATAAAAAATAATATTTGGGATTTGGGATTGTGCTACAATATGCTCGTATATTTGGGATGGTACCATAGCGGACTTGTAAATTTTTTTGGGTTTACAAGTCTGGGTAATGGGGAGTTTTTGAGGTTTTGGTGCTAAATATGCCAACATATGGCATTTGCAAGTCCGAGTGTGAATGCTCTTATACTACGAAATCTACTGTTCCGGTTTCCTTCAACATAGTCACCAATACTTTGGAATTGTCCCGGCCTCCCAATCTCTTCCTTCTTCTCTAATCATAAACACTCTAATTAATTAGTTTCTATCAACACATTGGACCACTCTCAGAGATTAGAATCCACCAAAGATATCTTAAAGATCAATTATCCAAGCTAATTTTTTAGAATAGAATATCATTGAATTTTGGTGTCGGTTAAAAAAAAAAAAAAAAACACAGAATGCTTGGCTAACGTTGAGATGTTTGGCCTCTCAATTCTACTTTTCAGACTTTGCTCGCCCAACAAACCTAATGACAAAGAAAAGTACTTGGCAAAAAAAAAAAAAATTAGGAAAGACAAAGAAAAGTAAGGAAGTCATGGAATATTTTGAATTTTTTAAAAGTAAACTATTGAATTTATATTTAAATTGAGTACAACCTTAAGGAATCGATGAATCTAATTTTTATAAGTTTATAAACAATAATTGTTGTATCTAATTAATTTAATTATTGATTATTACAATATATTTGTGAAAGGGTAAAAAATAAATTTAGCTGTAATGTTGGATATATAACAATAAGTTAATTAAATAACGTAACATGAACGAACTCAAAACTTATTTGACATGAAAATGAATCAAACTTAAATATTAATTTTGCTTGGTGAACTCAGCTTATATTTGTTGCTAGCTGGATTTTTAAGCTCAAAACAATAACAATTACTTATATGAGGTTTAACAAGTTGTTTTGTAGCGCACCTATCTTATTAGTGGATTTGGTGAATTGGCGTGGCCTCAAAGTGCTTTAACCGTTTTGGGTTTTCATTTTGTTAACAATTCACGCTGTTAGGATGTGTGAGTTGTGCTATGTTGTGTTGTGGTTGTTTGATTATTATCAGTTAACTAACTACTTAAAATTGTTTTAGTTAAATTAATTCAAATAATATAATTTCAACTACTAATTATTAGAATATATTTGTGAAGGGTCTTGAAAAAAAAAATTGTTGTGGTATCTAACAAATAAGAATATGTTTATTAAGTAGTTTATGAACAAACTTAAACTTATTCAACTGAAAAATGAATCAAGCTTGGATATATATAATCTAACTTGGTAAACTTAGCTCGTATCTGAATGAATTAACTGAACAAATTAATCCTAAACTTTTAATACACGATTTGACTCAACTTGACTATAGCTTTACCTATGTTAAGTTTCCTCATATGATCATATATTTTTTTAAAGAAAAGAATAAGAAATAAAAAGGAACTTAATGAAATCAAGTTTATAGTCTTCCACATATTAATTAGTCTATAGATTGGACGAGAGGATAATAAAATGCAGAAAAAACAACCCCTACAAAAAGCACTATTAATTTCAGGTCCAAAAATATATAACGTACTAGTAGCACTATGTGAACAAGTTGCAAGCATATTACACTATATATAAATGACTGATGGTACGGTCAACTACTCTAGATTGTCACATGCATCATGGCCACGTTCTTTCGTTTCTTTGCTGCAGAATACCAATATACCATATGTGTCCAATTGTCAATGTCTTTGCTAATTTCGGTGTGCATTTATTGTGAATTTCTCCCCACTTGCAGCTTGATTCCAATGACTCTTCCCTACATTGATGTCATTTGCTATCAAAATAAAAATGTGGTAACTTAATAAATGTGCAAAGTACCGGGTAGCTGAATAAAAACAATAGCTCGTTTCTGAAGGCACATTACCACTGTGACTGAGGCAAAATCACTTGTAACCCAAACGCGAAACTTGAGAAGGATTTAAGTATTTTTTAACAAAGAAATAAGACCACAAAATCTTCAAAGTTCAATAGCATTATATAATCTTCTTTATTAAAAAAAAAAAATTAGGGTTTAAACCACTCTTCCCTACATGTAACAATTGATTTATTAGACACTTAATTACAACGTTATCATAGCGAAGGTAGTTTTCAATTTCATTACAAAAAGAATTAGCAATTAAAACAAACTTCATGTGGGAAAGTTTTGTATATAGCAGCATGCTTCACCCACTTTTCTTTTCCTCAACAACAACAAAAAGTTGTTCTTCTCCTATCCACCAATATTCTTAGCCATGTGGTGACTCATGTCCTCATTAAGGCTTAACGTCCTTTTACCTTACGACACGCACACAAAAAAAGTGAAACTTGATATGATTTTGGGTACTTGGTGTTGACTAAGAAAAAGGACCTACTCATACAATGTTATTGTAGTGGGGAAGAGTTGCCAAAATAAGCTATCATGACTAGGAAAGTTGGGAACGTAGTGGGGAAGAGTTACCAAAATAAGTTATAATCACTTGTCACGGCTAGCTAGGAAAGTTGGGGGCTAGCTGCCATAGATGTCAAAACTATGGTAGCTGCCTGCAACTTTCACTCACTCACAATTACCAAAATGACTACGAATGATGACTGATGAAGCGATTATAAACACATTATTTTCAATCCTTTGTTTATTTTATTATTATTATCATTTTTTTTTTTACCAATGGTTTGCCTCTTGACCGAAAAATTCAATTGCTTATATATATATATATATATACACTCTTTCAAAAAATCAATTATTATAAAAAACAAAAACCAATTGCTTTACCTTCTTAGCCACTCAGTCACAAGTTAAGAGCATTGTAATTTAATTGATTAATACATTATGATATTTCCAAGACATTTAGGGTTCAAATCTTCATTCTTTCGTTGTAACTATTAATGTGTGTGTGTCTAAAAGGTGGAACATAAAATCTTATTATTATTATTATTATATATGTAAGGACTAGATTTAGAACCACCAAAAACAGTGGATGCCAACCCAATAAGCCTAAAACAATGAATTTGATAGAGAATGGGTTTTACCAAGAAGTTACTCAACAAATTGAACGTAGGCTTCAATGAATAGGATCCAAACTAACATGATTAAACGTGCAAAGTGATGGAAATATCACTCTTTGGTCAAGTTCGAGAATGAGATATTCTTATATTAATCAAGTTTTTTATGGAATACAAGTATTTTTCCTCCTCAGATTACATGCTCCATTTTTATGGTGGCCATTTCCTTATATTGTCCCTCATCTCTACATCTCAACCCTCCACCTGTTGATTTTCTAAAAAATCTTTTGAATGCTTGTCCCATCAGGACATCCTAGAAGCTTTGTGAGGAGTTATGAGCTGGGATAACACTGTTCAGGTGTCATTTTTTCATAAATACGGTTAGTTCACTTGATGCAGTGCATTTAATGTGGTGGTGACAGTCTCTTTCTCTTATATTTCTTCTTTTGTTGTTGGCTCAGCTCTACTACTTCCTTGAAGCTTATCTTTCCAAAATGGTTTACTTCTTAAGGCTCTCCCGAGGTGGCTCGGCTCCTCGGGAGCCTCAGTTGCCTCGTAACTATCCTCTTTTCTCTTTAGCCTATTGACTTAGGTTTATACAAACCCTTTAATCATCCTCGGGTGTCTGTTCGTCCTCGGGCATGACCCATAATCAAATAAACGTGCTTGGTTTACCTGTCTTCACAATATATATATATATATATAGTAAGACTTAGGTATACTACTTAGGTGTTGTTCCTTAGATTCCTCTTTTAAGATTCTGACATGTGGATTTTTCCTCATGGAATTGAAATGTATTTTTTAGTTAAGTAGCCACATGGTTTAATCTTAAATGGAGAACCTAAAAAACAACATTTAAGGTATTATACCTAATTTTTGTCCATATATATACATATATATAACGGGTGGAACATAAAATCTTATTTTTAATAAATGATTGAGTTGAGATATAAGGTTCCATTTTATCTTATTTTAATTGGTGATTGAGTTAAAATATACTATATTTTACCTTACTCTCAAAAAGAAAAGAAAAAGAATTAAAAAATACTGCATAAATTCTATTTTTGATTTTCATATATTAATTTATTTTTGAATCTTATTATATTTCTTATTCTTAAATGGTGAAATTTTCTTATTTATACTTTGGCGTTTGTTTTGTTTATAATACATTGAAACTGTATAAATAATCTTTCAATTTTCATAGAATAATTTAGCGAAAGTACAAAGAATTAATTAAACAACCCCAAAAACAAAAAAATAAAGAAGTCTTTATGTCCCAAAAAGTGATTAGCAGAAAGGGAAAGAAAGGGTTTTGTATTACAATACTGAAGTATTTATTCATGGTCGCCAATCATCTCCATTTTCCAGTTTTGAAGTTATATTAAATATATAATCAATATAAAAGTTTTGGATACATGCCTAGAATGGGATTTGAAAATTACCAACCTTTTTTTATTTAATTGCAGAAGAAAAAAAAAATAAAAAAATCAGAGTATCTGTCAAGTTTGATAAAATGCCCTCTATCATAGCTCCTATTATATAAAATTAATAATAACTACTAGAACATTATAAGTTGTCTCAATTGTATTTTATTTTTGAAAAAAAAAGGTTGGCTTAGTTTGATCCATCCCTCAAGCCAAATTAGAATTTTGTGACTTTTCACAATGGTTTGGAGATTGTTTTAGATTATTTGGGTAAAGTAAAAGCAACTGCTTGTGGATAAGTTTATTATTAATAAAGTAATCAGTTGAGAGATGACTTTTAGTTTTGGCTAAATTACAAATTGAGTTCTCTAACTTTGTCCAAAATTCATTTTAGTCTTGTAACGTTTAATTTTGTTTAATTCAGTTTTCCTATTATTCTTCGTTAAACTTGAGTTGAACTTTTTGTTAAGATTAATGACCTTAAATCTTATTGTATGATACTATGCATGATATTATGTATAACATTATGTATGACTTAATGTTGTGATTAATAAAGTTGTTTTATTATTATCTAAAATAATGGTAACATAAATATTTGGACATTATCATATAGTCCATAAGATGCATAGTATGTGATTTATGTAAAAAATCACAGAAAATATAAATCACAAGTTTTCTATTTTCCAATTTTGAAGTGATATTAAATATATAATCAATATAAAAGTTTTGGATACATGCCTAGAATGGGATTTGAAAATTACCAACCTTTTTTTATTTAATTGCAGAAGAAAAAAAAAATAAAAAAATCAGAGTATCTGTCAAGTTTGATAAAATGCCCTCTATCATAGCTCCTATTATATAAAATTAATAATAACTACTAGAACATTATAAGTTGTCTCAATTGTATTTTATTTTTGGAAAAAAAAGGTTGGCTTAGTTTGATCCATCCCTCAAGCCAAATTAGAATTTTGTGACTTTTTACAATGGTTTGGAGATTGTTTTAGATTATTTGGGTAAAGTAAAAGCAACTGGTTGTGGATAAGTTTATTATTAATAAAGTAATCCGTTGAGAGATGACTTTTAGTTTTGGCTAAATTACAAATTGAGTTCTCTAACTTTGTCCAAAATTCATTTTAGTCTTGTAACGTTTAATTTTGTTTAATTCAGTTTTCCTATTATTCTTCGTTAAACTTGAGTTGAACTTTTTGTTAGGATTAATGCCCTTAAATCTTATTGTATAATACTATGCATGATATTATGTATAACATTATGTATGACTTAATGTTGTGATTAATAAAGTTGTTTTATTATTATCTAAAATAATGGTAACATGAATATTTAGACATTATCATATAGTCCATAAGATGCATAGTATGTAATTTATGTGAAAAGTCACAGAAAATATAAATCATAAGTTCTTTATAAACTAAGAATTTTAGTTCGTAGTCAATGATGAAATTGGGCATTTCATCTGCGAAGACTATAACATATCAACTAAGATGATTTGTATTGATCATGGAAGTGGAGACTTCTAATTGATATGTTAATATGTTTTAAGAGTTAAGACATATTGAATTGGACCACTATGAGATTTATTATTCTCCTAACGACTATCAAATGAATAATAAATCTCACGATTTCTATTTACATCAACTTTTAATCTTGAGAGAATAATAGACTTGATCATGAAGTGTAGGTTACTTTGATATATCAAAAGTGAGATCTAAAGTCACGATCAAAACCTCATATTGGACAACCACATTTAGAGTTTATAGAACATATATTTTCAAGATGGAATCCATAATCTCTTGATGAATATATAAAATATTCTCTTGAAATAAGTTTAATGGATTTGGTTATTCAGAATGTTAGGCTTAACTACTTTAGTAAAGAGTTACTAAATTATATATTTATGAAATTAGATTTCATAAATATATGATAAATAACTTAAAGGATTAAACCGGTTACTTAAAAATTAAGATGTAATAATCTACAAAATGGCAGTCTACATTTATGATTTTGTATTACTACAAATATTTTATGAAAATGTTGCAGGTACAATAAAGTCTTGGGATATAAATTATTAATAAGGTCTAGAGTACAATTATATTTATATAGTTGTATTAAATATATTTAATGGTAACTTTGAACTTATCAAGAGTTGACAAAAAAGCTCAAGACCCATTGAAGTTAGTGTTTTATTTGTTTCCTTTTAGTCCCACTCTAAGCCACATACTAAAACCCAATTTAAAAGACCCAAAAGGCTAACACAATTAGATAATCATTTATAAGGAGAGAAACATACAAAATTATGTATGTGAATGAAATAGTTTGTATGTGAGTGTTGGACAGTCTCTAATTCTCCTTTGAACACATTCATAGAAACTAATTGAGATACCACACTTCTTGGGCGTTAGTGGAATTGGAGTGAAGATTAAAAGTATTCCCAAGTACTTCTAATCTTTCTTTTGGAATTTACCATACCAAGGTACACTCTCTTGTTTTTATATTCTGAAATTTATATGGTACATGTTATTATTTGCGAATAAAGTAAATCCGTTAATTTTCCACTAGGTGTGTTTGTATGCGATACAAACATGTGTTTATCCAACACTTTTAACTTTGTCCAATATAAAATTATATCATTTTGGGGATCCTTGATAGAGACTAACGGGATGACTCAATTTCGGACTAAGTTGTTTCACAAAAAAATAGAATAAAAAATTTGAACAAAGTTGAAAGTTAGAGATCTGAAATAAAAGTGAACTTGGAGGATTAAGTTGAATTTAAAACAAATTTAGAAGATGCGATTTATAATTTAATCCCTTTTTTTCCCTGGACGGACTGTTCAAGTTATGCAATGGGCAATGGTGTTAAATTGTTCATGGCATGAATTAAGAACCAAATAGAATATCAATGGTGCAATTCTAAAAAATAAGTGTAATATTAATGACGATAGTGAAGTAAGAATAAGTTTTTGACTCTGGTGTGGAAGGCTTTGAAGATATGCCATTACCTTCCAAGAGAGCCTTTGAATTAAAAAGTAAAATTTTGAAGATTCTCAAATTGAATAAAAATGAAAACTTCAAAGGAGATACAAAATCAATACTATTTACTTTCATTACTTAAAAGGAGATACAAAGCCAATACAAACTTACTATTGGGAAAAAACAAAGTTCATTACTTTCAGAAGTATCACATATATTTGCAAGTGGCTTGGAAATTCTTGAATTCGAATAAACCATGATAAGGTGGGATTGTTAAACAAGAATCATTCATTTAGATACTTCAATATACCCCTTTCAAGTTGATGGGGAAATAATTCCAAAAAAAAAAAAAAAAAGTTTGGGATGTGATTTCAAGCCAAGTAAAATATATGAGCTCTTATTATATTATTTTCTTCTCCTCTATTTTGTTAAAAAAAAAAAAAAAATTATGGTTTTTCACGTATTTTTTAAAAAGTAATTTTCGTAAATGAACCACCAAACTCTCTTTAACCGTTTTTTACAAGATAAAAAAAAAAAACTTGCAATAATTGAAATTATTCTTTTGAATGTAACCCATATTTCTTTTATATTTCTCTATTGTTTAGTCATATATATTTTGTTTTGTTTCAATAATTTTTAAGCAGTGAATCATCTGATTCTTTAATATTTTTTAGTCTTTCAGAAGATTTAATATTTGAATTTTTGAGTAATTTTTTTTGCAGTATCTAAAATTGTTTGACAAATTTTTTGTAATCCATTACACGTTTAAGCAATGACTTCTTCATCAAATTGATTTTAGGATTTATTGATAACATTTTAGATAGATACAAATATAGTTGTAATTGTAAATCAAATACTACTTTCTTTTGTTACTTGATTATTAGGAAAAAGATAACATAAATTGCATATCTATCCAAAAAAAAAAAAAAAAGGAACTTAAAAAAATTAACAAAAATGAAATCACTGTTAATTTCTAATACTTCAAACAAATTGAATATATTAACAAAAGGAACGTAATTTTAATGGGATCATTGTTACTTTCTAATTCTATCCCTTTTTTTTTAAGGTAATTCTATTCTATTTAATTTAGGCTTTGTTGATAATATTTTAGATAAACGAACCGACTAAGTTTAATCTCTTTACTCAAAAAAAAAAAAAACTAAATTTAATTTCTTTTTAAAATGTTAGAAAATACTTTTTGTAAGTTACACGTTTTGTGAAAACACTAATTGTTATTTTATCCAAAGAAATTAATATGAACAAATATATTGTAAAAAAATAAGAATTAAATTAGGGGTGGCAAAATCAATCCAAACTTATTTGCTCATCCAAATCCACCCACTTAAATGAGACATAAACCCACCCAATTAACATTAATGTTTATTAGGTTTTAATTGGTTACCCAATTATGATCCAAGTATCATCTAGATATATATATATATATATATATATACACACACCGAAACTTCTGAAATTTTCACAATTTTTCACATCATCATAATATTTAAATAAAATTATCATTTTATTTAAAAAAATTATTTTTTTAGTTCAAATTTAACCAGGAATAAAATTCTATCTCTCTAATAAGTCCAACTTAAACTTAAACTCAAACTCATCATTATTATTTTTTTTTAAATAAAGTTATTTTCATTTAATCAAAATTTAACAAAAAGTGAAACTCTATCTCTCTAACAAGTTCAACTTAAACTCAAACTCAATTATTGATAATCTATATAAAAAACAAAAATTATGATAGAACTCATAAATATTAAAAGAAAAAAAAAAAAAAAAAAAGACTAACATTGTAAAAAAGAGACTCTCGTTGATAATCGTGGGTTTGATTTTTTGGTTGAAATTTTTACTATTTTTTTTTATTATACATGACAAATAAAACATACCTATTTTTTTGGAGAAAAATAAAAAATGCAACCTATATCTTCCAACCTAAGGAACAATAAATTTTTATTTGGTATGTTATATATAAATTTGTTAAATTTAGTTGGGTTCTGAATTAAAATTTGGGGATTTTATAAATTTTGAAGTTTTAAATCTTAAGATTTTTAGTATTTGTGTCTCAGTAGGTTGATCTTAATTCTTCACCTTAAATACTTTTTTATTTAGGTTCATATGGTTTTTTGTTTTCTTATTAAAAGCAATATCTTTTGTTGATTAATTATTTGTTTGAATTAATTTGATTTTTTTTTTTCATTTACTCATTGTTGTATTTTTTTTTCTAAAGTGAATAGTTTTTCCATATATCGCATGGGTAACTAACTAGTTTCTACAAATTATCCAACTCCAAAATAGCCAAAAACTATTAAAATTACCAAAATATCCCCTCATTCTAAAAAATAACCAAAATAACATTTAAACTTAAAAATGACCAAAATACCCCCTAAAACCTATAAAAAGACCAAAACACCCATTAAACCTAAAAATTGACCAAAATACCTCGAAACCCAAAAAATAACCAAAATACCCTCGAAACTCAAAAAACGACTAAAATACCCCCCAAAACTTTAAAATTACCAAAATACCCCTGAAACATAAAAAATGACCGAAATACCCCTGAAACCAAGAAAAAAACTAAAATACTACTAAAATTACCAAAATACTCCTGAAACTCAAAGAAAATTACCAAAATACAGCTGAAACCTACAAATGACCAAAATGCCTCTAAAATTCAAAAAATGAACAAAATACCCTCGAAACCTAAAAACATATATGTAATCATGTTTCAGTTTTAAAATAAAAGAAATTTCTAGAGAGAGTATAGAGTACCAATGTTGAAAAGAGGCGTGAAACGAGAACGAAGGAAGAAGATAAAAAAAAATAAAAAAAGGGTAAAGTTTAGTGATTTAAAACAACATCGTTCCAATTTTTTTTTTTAATTGGATACAAAACGACGTCGTTTTAGTATGTAGGTTAAATTTCTGAATCTCTTTTTTAAATGTTGTCTTCTATTATCTCTAATCTCTTGTCCGCCTCCACCCTCCTCTCTCTCTCTCATTCCTCAACCCCTGCCTTCGCCCCCAGCCCACCACCGTCGTCCACTGGATGCCACCGTTTCCAAGTTGTCCCCTCTCATCTCTCCTCTTTGTCACAACTATTATCTAGAAATTTCAAGAGGATGTTTTGATGCTTAATACCTAGCTACTATGGTTCCCCTTTCTATGCTTTCTTTCAGGTATGAAAATTTATATAATGCTCAATATATACATGCTTCTCCTTGCAATGCTTTTTTGAAAGATGAAGAATTTGTTTAAAAATTTTGTGAAAGATTTTGAACATGTTTGTCTGTTTGTTTTTTTTTTTTTTTTTTTTTTGAATATTTGGGTTGTTTGATATTTTTATGTGGGTTGCTTGATGATTTTTTAAAAAAAATTATTTGTTCGTTTTATTTTTGCACCAAATTAACCGCACCGCCATGGTCAACCGAACCTGGTGTAGACCGGTTCTTCCTTCTTTTTTTTTTTTTTGTTAGTTACACTACTCGTTTCTGGCCCCCTCTCATTGTCTTTATAAAAACAGAGCAATCTCTCTCATTTAGTCGTATTCTCTTCTATCTCATTCTCTTCTCTCATTTTTAATCTCTCAAGGATGAGGAGATACGCCCGATTGGCTGCTGCAGCACGACGTCTTCCAAAAACTACTCGTCCAAATGAGAGCAAAACCATTGAGAGCAAAACTACTCTTCCAAATGAGAGCAAAATTGAGAACAAACCCACTGAGACTGAGAGCAAGACTACTTGTCCAAATGAGAGCAAAACCACTACTGAGATTGAGAGCAAAACCACCAATGAGATTAGTATTTTTTTTTTCTTCCTTCTTTTTCATTGTTGTTTTTGTTTTTATTTGGTCACAACAATAAAAAAGAAGAAAAAAAGATACCAGTCTCATTAGTGGTTTTACTCTCAGTCTCAGTGGTGGTTTTGCTCTCATTTGGACAAGTAGTTTTGCTCTCAGTCTCAGTGGTTTTGTTCTCAGTTTTGCTCTCATTTGGAAGAGTAGTTTTTGCGTCGTGCTGCAGCAGCCAATCGGGCGTATCTCCTCATCCTTGAGAGACTAAAAATGAGAGAAGAGAATGAGATAAAAGAGAATACGACTAAATGAGAGAGATTGCTCTGTTTTTATAAAGACAATAAGAGGGAGCCAAAAAGAGTAGTGTAACTGACAAAAAAAATGAAGGGTAAGAACCAGTCTACACCAGGTTCGGTTGACCATGACGGGACGGTGCGATTAATTCGGTGCAAAAATAAAACGAGCAAATAATTTAAAAAAAAAAATCATCAAGCAACCCACATAGAAATATCAAACCCAAATATTCAAAAAAAAAAAAAAAAAAAAAAAAGACAAATATTTTCAAAATCTTTCACAAAATTTTCAAACAAATTCTCCATCTTTCAAAAAAGCATTGCAAGGAAAAGCAGGTATATATTGAGCATTATATAAATTTTCATACCTGGAAGAAAGCATAGAAAGGAGAACCATAGTAGCTAGGTATTAAGCATCAAAACATTCTCAAACGGTGGCATCAAGTGGACAACAGTGGTGGGCTGGTGGCGAAAGCAGGGCCTAAGGAATGAGAAAGAGAGAGAGAGAGAGAAAAGGGGGAGAGGCGGACAAGAGATTAGAGATAAGAGAAGACAACATTTAAAAAAGAGATTCAAAAATTTAGGCCTTGTTTGGTTTACTCCTAACTCAAAACTCAATTCTCAAATCTCATTTCTCATCACTCAAACTCAGTTTTCATATCTCATATTTCTATAGAAAAAGAAAGAATAAAGAAGAATAATAAGAACCCAGCCGTGAAACCAGAGTGAAGAAGAAAAAAAGAAAAGAAAAAAGAAAAAAGAGAAGAAGATGAAAAACCCAGCCGTGAAAAAAAAAAGAAAAAGGAAGATAAGAAAAAGAGAAGCAGCTGAAAGAAGTATAAAACTAAGCAAAATATCACCCGGAAGCTGCATTGCCTCTGCTCCAACACCTTGGCAGCTCTGATGAGACGATCACCGCTCTCAGTCTCACGAACGGAGATGTTGAGGACGAGCTTCTGGACCTTCATCTCCCTCATTGGGTTGCTTAGTTTCTTCTCCGAAGCCTTTAAAATCCAAAACCCAGCACACTCGTCAAATAAATCATTACATTAAAAAAAACAACAACAAAATTGATAACTGAGAGAAAAAGAGAGAGAGGCACCATTGTTGTGTGGATGTGGAAGAGCAGAGTACCGAGGCGAAACGGCTGAGAAACTAAACGAGAGAAAGATTTGGATTTATAGTAAGAGTAGGGTGTTAGGTTTTGGTTGTGAGAAATTACGATATTGTCCTCCCAAGAGCCAGAAAGCCGGGAAGAGATTTGGGGTATTTTGGGGTATAAGCGGAGTATAGTTTGAGGTTTTGGCTGTGTGAAATTACGACACTGTCCTCCCAAGCTTGCGAAACGACCGGTTAGCTGAACCAGAGAGCGGGAGAGCGATTTGGGGGTATATCAGGAGTAGGGGGTTTAAAGTTTTAGTTGTAAGAAATTACGTTATTGCCCCCTAAATTTTGCAGATTCCCCCTAATATTGCCCCTAAATGAAATAGCAATCCCCGTTTCACTTTGATATTGCTCAATCAAGGCAATGCTTTTCCACTCAGATTGTCCAAAACTTACTTCAATATGCCACAACAGTGAAGAAACAACTAAATATGGCTCCTACCTCAACAATAGGCAATCAAAACCATCATCAAAAACTCTGGGAAGCTTTCATTTAGTGATATCACAATCAATAGCAATGCAGGTTGGGGCAATGGTTGAGCTGTCAACTTTGTTCACAAAGGGATCTATCTTCACCCAAATAAGAGAGAACACTGAAGCCAAACAGCACGGACCAAAGAACAACAATGGTTGGAGTCCTGTTTTGGCAACCCATGAGACCCTTCACGAATGGAAAGAGATGAGAAATAACCCAGAAAGCAAAGAAATTCTTGCCAAAGAGTGGTCCCCATGCTACAATTCCCTTGTTAAGTGCATCAGAAAATCCAGCAACAACGCCAACAATGTTGATTATGATTAGTGTTTTTGGAGGGATGAGAAGTGTTGTCCACTTGACAATGTAGAGATCACCAAACTCTATATCATCAGCTGGCTTTGCAGTGCCTGTGAAGTTGGTATCAATTCCACCCATCAGGTTCAGGAATCCTTGGAAGACGGCAAAGAGGTGGGATGAAACACCTCCAATCACCCAGAACTGCTCATTTCTCCACCAGTCCTGAATGCTGCCTGACACCACTCCACCACATCTCAATCACATTGGTCAGAATGATGGTAAGGCCAAGATAAAGGAGGTTTCCGAGGTTGGTCATCTGAAACAAATTACAAGGTATAACATGAGGTAAGTTCTTTGAGTACATTGTTTGAAAACATAAACGTTAAAAAAAATTATAGCAAGATTGAATTTTTTATTATATGTTTGAGTTCATCAACCATATATCAGTGCTCATTGATTTTGAAATATTGACCAACATCTTCACGAAATTTGGAAAAACACCATAAGGTCATACCAGGCCGACTTAAATACTAATCTGATGCATTTTTATACTTGTATGTAGCACAGTGTTATTATGTATAAACTTGTCTAAAATACCTCTCCCAAGACCCCAAAAACACATGATTTCTAATTTTTAAGTGAAAGTACAAGAAATTACCGCATCTGTTGCTACAATAAATTTCCCTGTGAGAAGGCAAATTACAGGGATTGAGAAGTAAACTACAAGAGGGAAGGATGTAAATGGGTAAACAACAGTGTTTATAAATGCTAGTCTTTGAAGCCATTTGAGGCGGCCTGCTGCATAACCGTACCATAAGGGACAATGTCTACTTAGGAAAATCTCCACAGATCCAAGTGCCCACCAGAGAACTTGGTGCAATCGATCAGATAGGTTGAGGGGGACTGAACCTTTGAATGCTGTTCTTAAGGGCATGCAGTAAATTGATCTCCATTCTCGGCAGTGCATTTTGAAACCCGCCAAAATATCCTTAGTGGCCGAACCATATATCCAACAAATCTGGGAGGTCAGAATACAAAATTTGAATTATTACAGAAAAAGAGGAGAAGGTTTATATGGGTTTCAAGGTCACATTTAGTAATGGTTAACGCTCAAGTGAAAGTTTAGATGTATATGTATGTAGTACAACTTATAACAATAAGATCATAACATATTGGCAACCAAGAAGGGAAGCATGAAATTGCCGCATGATAGCAAGAACAAAAAGAATGTACCTCTCTTCCCCATGAAGTCTTCTGTCCATAACCACAACTAATGACATGAATTGCTTCCTTCATCAATGTTGATGGGTCAGCAGATTCAGGCACTCCTTCATTTTCCATAAGTGTAAACTCAATAAATACTGAAGAAGTGCCAAAAGTTCTCTTAAGGATCATCTGGGAGATGAGCAATGACCTCTCGTTCTGATCATAATCCTTAACGAAAAATCCAAGCAAATCTTAATTACTGCATGAAATGTCTGTTGAACTATTTTTCTTCATAACTAGACTTACTTTCAACCTCCTTGAGGTTAAATATGCCAGCATCAAGTTCTTCCTGTTTTGCATCTCTGTAAACCACCGAAGGATCTTTAGAGGGCTCCTTGGAGGAGTGCTTGCCAAACCATGAGCGGTATGGGGGAGAAGCCATAGGTAAGCCAGGCAAAGAAGGAGGTCCATAGCCATAAAGTGCTTGCCTATTGAAAACACAACCTGTTCCCACATAAACTGGTCCTTGAATGCCATCTAGTCCTTTCATTAACCTGAAATTGGAATGAAGAGATTCTCAAAACTCAGAAGGCTGAATACTTCGGTAATTATGCTGGGACTCCATCATAGCATAATTTTTTTTTTCAATTCTTCTATTTTATTATGAAAATGTGATATATCAATTTGCAAATGGGATAATACACCTACTTCTATTCATAAATTGAAGAGAGTAAAATTTGAGTTGGACTTTAACTTAAAAACACAGCTGGAATTGAAATGCTTCTGAATCCTTAATATTTACCATATATATGAAGTTATCAACCAGTTTTCAAATCCTGAATACTTACCAGATATTAATGTAGAAACTTATTTTCCATTATTATTTTTAATCATTTGACAATAAAACTCCCAACTTGATTGTTCAATTAAATTTTATAAAGATCTGTCTATGATGGATGAATTTCTGACATAGTTTAATACAGCTTTGAAATTTATATTTCTTACTTTCATAATATAGACAAGTGCTTATAAGGAAACTAACAAAAACAATGGATAAATCCATACGTGCTATCTTTTAAACTTACATCAAAGAAAACTGTTTTGCGGTTGGCATATCGATCACTGCGATCAATTCCATCAAACCTATTAGGGAACTGCATATAGCATACATCTCGACCAATTTGTGGGTCCATCAAGAAACACATCGCCTCATGAACTGCCTTGCATAGTTATCATAGTGATCACAATCAAGGTTGAGGATGTAGGGAGCATTTGTAAGAACTGCAGACACCCTAACCTGTAAATGCAACCATTAAAGTGTTATTGTAATGTTAGATTTCCAATGCCAATCATTAATTTTGTGAAAAGCATTTTCAGCATCAGCTTTCTTGTGGTGTCGGTAGACTGGCCTTTTCTCCCTGGATATATAGACCAGTCGAGTAAGTTCATTTCCCTCTACATAATGGGCACCACTATGTCCAAGGAAAACCTGAATCGATGAAAAAAAAAAAAATACCATAGTTAAAAACTCGTATTTTACAAACAGGGATGCACCATGTAAAAGCATTTTTCTAAGAAGATCTTAAAAACATTAATGGACTAATAGTTGCTAAGATTGTAATTTGGCGAGAGAAAAGAAGAAATGCTATCCACTCAAAAATTATGTTTCCATATATATAATTTCAAGTAAATGCCAACGAGATCTTCAAGTAATGGCCTTAAGCTTCAAAGTTTACAGCCCAAGAATTAGTTTGAGAAAAAGCCTTGTTTCATTCTATATACTAAATGCTTCCTGAAATGTAAGATATTAAACATCTAAATGTTACACTATTAATTGAAATTTTACACAAAAAATATAGCTAGAAGCTACATTTACCTGAATCATTCCTGTGCGGTCATTACTGTCATTCCCTGGCCAAGGTCTTCCATCTTGCATAGCCCAACCTTCTTCTGTTTTTTTCTGAGCCTTTGCTACTAAAGCATTAATGCACACTAAACTCTTCATAATCTCTCTGTAGCAAAATAGAATCAATTTTGAGACTGATTAGTTTTAGAGACACAATAATACATAAGTTAGCCAACAATAACACTTAAGAGAAGCAGAATCTGCTGGCCATAAGTTTAATATCAAAATCCTTAATTAAGATGTCAAAGTGGAATTAGTAATTGAGAAGTTGTAGCTAGACAGCATTTCAGTTGCTTACCTTTATTGCTCTACGTTCTTTCACAAAAGAAGGTTGCACTTTATCCTTCAAATAGTCAAACTTCTGTGCAAAGTAGAACTCAGGTGTACGTGGTTCAATAGCAAATTTTTTGCAGAATGGTACCCACTTTCTTGCAAAGTCAGCCATTTCAACAAGAGATTCAAATGAAAGCACGGAAGCTCCATCATCAGACAAATAGCAGCAGACTTTATCCACGGGGTAGTCCATTGCAAGGATGGAAAGCACAGCATTGGCAGTTATCAATAGTGGTTCTTTCATTGGATCAACAGTGCTCACAAAGACATCCACAGAAGTGAGCTGGGAGGGCTCACCCTCTCTTTCAAACCTGATATGTTAGTGAGTTGAACCATCCCATGTATGTATTTTGGTTCAAAATTTATCTATAATATTTTTGTTCAAAGTGTTCATCAATTAATAGGTCCATTTATATTTTAGTTGGAAGTTTTATTCAATACGTATTCTCTTCTAATGCAACCTTACATGTTAAATTACCTGCAGATTCAGCCTAAGCCTACATAAATGACACCTGTGATTGGGGGCCAAGATATAAGCACAGAGTTGAGATCAATTTCAGAAACATCAGTTGACAATGTTTGTAACCAGGTTTAATTAAAAAATGACAAGTAATTAGAAAAGGCCAAGTTTTACAGAGGATCAGACGCTATTGAACCAGCTTTGTACATGCATAAAATCTTATTGCACTAGTAAACACTTTCAAACAATTATAGCTTGCATCTTTGACATTGAAAGCCACAAGTATGTATACCTTGCAGACAGCTTGTCTATATATGTCTCCCTATTGAATACCTATATAACTATATTGCCCCCTCTACAATATATTCATAGGTGTTAGGCAAATTTTGATTGCCTATATAACTATATTTAAGATTTGGTTACACCTACATTACAGACTCCTCAAACCAGAGTCTGATATTAAAAAATAAATAAATAAATAAATAAATACAATTCTGCTGGTGCCTTCAGCCTTGTACACGTTGATATCACAAGCATTTGATCAATACGTGTGAAGACTGAAGAGATGTGCACTTTGTGACTGTCATTTTTTTTTTTTTTTTAATTCAGACAAGTGGTATCTCTGTGCCCTCCCAATCCCTGGGATGTGGCTTCACTTGTAGCCTCAGTATTTAATAATTGTTGCAGTTAGATTTCATCTGATATTGTCAACTTATTTCTTGATAAATTGTTCTAGTTTGTAGTTTCTTAGTTTCTCTTGATGGTCTTCTGCAGTTTCCTCTGTTGCTGATTACAACAGAGAAACTGTAGCTGTGATTGACTTGGTATAATTACTTAAGGAATTTAGCAATTTATGTGTAACGTTGTTGGTTGTAGCTATGTACTCCTAGCTGGAGGATTTTAAAAAGTAAAAACTCAATATTTGTCTAAACACCCAAAAAAAAAAAGAAAAAAAGACATTAGGACTTCCTTTGCCAATTTTAAATGCATATGAATATGATCATCACTCTCTCTGAATGATGCTTGTTTCTCCTCCCATTAATCTCAAACAAAGCTTCTACCATTGCATATGTGGGTGCCATGTATTCGTTGGAACTTGGAATCAATAGGCAAATATTGGTCATGTCACAAAGTGAACAGAAATATGCCCCATAGACTGAAAGCACCAAATGCAAGACCAACAAACTCTTCCATTAACACTCAAAAAGAGCTTCACAATACTAGTTACTTGCATTGCTGCCACCGCTCTAAAACTTCAACTCTTCTTGAGTCTCAGGTCGAGTAAATTTGAGAGCTTCAGCCACTAAACTTGCACCTCCTTGTGACAGGTGAGTGGGCCTGGAAAATCTCCCCAACCCCAGGTTCCTTAAAAATACACGATGGGTTCAAAATAAAGCCCCATATCCAGCCCATAAATGCCTAGTCATATCTTTATTTTATTTACTAAATAAAATTTAGTTACAATTCTTTAAATATAATACATTGGATTTCAAAATTAAATTCAAATACATGGTTACGTGGTCCAAATGAAGAAAAAACATTGTTAGCTAAGGGTGCATCTACATGGATTGAGATTTGAGGAGGTTGGAGGTTTGGATGGTGACGATCTGGTCATTGTATTCACGTGCTTTGCATCTGAGGCATTCAAGCTGCTACCTACTATACCTTTTTCTTTAACTACATGGGCTTCATTTACATCATTACATGTTTGCTTCCACTTGGGTCTAGACTGGGATTGTAATTAGCTTCATCTCTTGTAATTTAATTACAGACTCTAGTTGGTTTCTAATAAATTCAAAATGTAGTAGAAATACTCAAGGGAACCCCCCCCCCCCCCCACCCCCAAAAAAAAAAAAAAAAAATGAAGAAGAAGAAGAAGAAGAAGAAAAAATACCAACCAACCGACAAAGAAAGTAATGGGGTTTTTAGTATGCATATGATTCATTCATTGCAACTCTGTTAAAACGAAAAATACATAAATTTTTTTTTAATTATCATTTCAAAGATTAGAGTATTATTCATTACAGTTTTTCTCCTTCCTTTCTTTTTGTTTGGCCTAACCTCATAGATTCACAGAATCCAATTATCATCTTTAACCAAGGAGGAAAAATTAAAATATTATATATATTTGCTAGAGCGGAGTGGGTTTGGCATTGGTATCATCTACGAGAAAAATTATTGTCTATTTTAGTATAAGATCCTAATTTTTCCTTTTTTATACAACCTTTTTTTTTATAGGTCTTATACAACCATTCTTATACAACCATTTTTTTTTTTTTGATAGGTCTTATACAACCATTTTTCAAAAACACCATCATCAACTTATCTATTTTATACTACATTAAAAAAAAAATTATTTATTTATCAATTCTCTCTCTCTCTCTCTCTCATTGTGTATACTACATAAAAAATTTACATTCTCATAATCTTCTCCTTTATCATTATCCACAAACACATTGAACACATTAGTTGAAACATCCATCAAATTAATACAACCAGATCAAAGAAAAAAGTATATTGCATAAACAAATAGTTTTTGCTTCCAACCAAACTTGATAAATGAAAGTTACAGAACCAACAATGAATTATAATTTAAACTCAGGATATGAAAAATTACCCGCTCAACTATACTGGTGCATGCAACAATTTCTAAATTGAAAAGAAAAAACTTGTACAAAATTTTCATTATACTATACCAAAAGTTTCCTTTGTCTATGAATAGTATGTTGGCAAAAAAATTATTAAAAAAAAAAAAAAACACTTTAGAATACCCCTCTCTGTATCATAACACATCTGCAACAAGTTGAAAAAAATACCAAGTATTTAATTTGTCAATCATTTTCTCAACATCCATACAAAAGGAAAAAAAAATACCATTTTTTCTTAGAAAACTTCAACTACAGCGAGTGAATCTCAACACAACTACAACAAGTTACAAAAAGAAAAATAATTATTTACTTTGTCCATTATTTTCTCGACACCCAAAAATATATATATATATATATATAACCACTTACATTAAACAAACAACTCGGTGTAGATGACAATGAATAAGTGAGAAAATCTGAGCAAATCGCTGCAAATCCAGGTAAACAAAAAAGTAAAACTCGATTAAAATTTGTAGATAAAAAACCCAAGAGATTGCTGAGAGAGATAGATAAAAAAAATTAAATAAACTTACAATATCATTAAGCCAAGCAGTGGATTTGGTTTGGGTTACAATATCATTTCTTGAGATAGAGGGAGAAGCTGATTTGGAGAGGGAACGGGAAAGAAGAGTAAAGAGTGAAGAGTAAAGAGTGGGAATGAAAAGAAATTAGGCTGAAATAAGACTGAAAACAGTGGTGTTTGGTGGGACTGAAAATTTTTGTGGGGCATAAATGTAATCTCAAGTGGTTTTAGCGATAGAATGGAATTTTTTTTCTAAATAACAATAAATATTAAAAAATTTAGTTAGTTGTCAAGTTGTAAAAGAATTTTGAAAACTAGCATCTCGAGTATCTAAAACTCGAGTTCCAAGATAAAAATCAAGTTTTTGAGGCCTGATTTGTAAAAAAAATCCAAGTGAAAATCGAGTTTTAAAAACTCGAGTTTTGAAAACGCCGCTATAGGCCTCAAAAACGTCACTATAGGGCTTAAAAATAGAGTTATGAAAAAATTTAGCAGAAAAACGCTACTATAGGACTTTAAAACGTCAGTATAGGGCATAAAAACGCCACTATAGGGCTCCCTGAACTTGGTATTGAACACTTATGAAAAAATTTTGCAGGAAAACGCCGCTATAGGGTTTTAAAACGTCACTATAAGACTTAAAAACGCCACTATAGGGGCGATAAAACTAAAATTTTTTTTGCATGGAACTCGAGTTTGAGAAACTCGAGATTTATGTAAATGCATCTCGATTTTCTAAAACTCGAGATGTCTAGTTTCCCTTATAGTTTCAAGCTATGCCTAACTAACTATATACAAATCATTTCTAACGTTATTCTGCCCATTCCCCCGATAGAATGTTGATGTGTTAATTTTGCACACATGTCACTCTCTTATTGGTTTTTGATATGGCTGATGTAGTATCTTTTTGTGCCATATACTTTCTCCATCATTCCCCAAGCAAGGAAAAAAAAAAAAAAAAACCAACTATATGAATGCACTATGGGGACAACGAGACTATGGGGACAACGAAGAGGAAGCAAGGTGAGCACAGGCTGATCACAAAAAGGTAGGACCAAGGAAAAAATTCATGTTATTTTTATATGTCAAACTGTCAATTTAAGGACTCATTTTGAAAAGCCTTTCAACCGTTACTTTATCATTCCAAATAAATCTCATGATATGCGGAAAAGAAAGATTGTCTACCCTCAATGCCCCAAGTAAGGGTGTCCACGGGTTGGGCCGGGTTGAGTTTATGCCTGACCCGGACCCAACTCGAATTTTTCGGGTGGGAGAAAACCAAAATCGAAATCAACCCATATTAATGGCTGGATCGTCCAGTTTGGGTTCGTTGGGTTTTAGGTTTGTGTCGGTCGGTTTCAGGTTTCGTTGTCGGTGCCTATATTTTGTCGGATCAGTCTAGATCTGGTTAATATTTGGCCAAATCCGTTGAATCCGAATTGGATCTCGACGAGATCTCGCCGGATCTGGTGGATTTCAAGCAGCTCTTTGTCGGAAAAGCAAAAATATCACCGAATTTTGTCGGAAAACCTTTGAATGTCACCGAATTTTGTTGATTTTATGGTCGGGTTGGGTGGCTCGGGTTTTTGGGGAGGAAACCTGCCAACTGACCCGAAGGTATATGGTTTTGTGGATGGCGACCCGCCATCGACCATCAGATTGGTCGGTTCGGGTCTGTGTCGGTTGGTTTCAGGCAAGTTTGTCGGATTGATTGGGTCTCCGGGACCCGTGGACACCCCTAGCCCCAAGGTGTGATTGAAGAGTTTTGCATGATTCTAATTTTTGAATTTCTTTTTCTTCAAAAGTCAAATCCTAGAAAAACTGGAGAAATAGTTTTTTTTTTTTTTTTTTTTTTTTTTTCAAATGGAGGGAAATGATGTAGCCATTGAAGATTATTTATTGCTACATTGCATTTTCACTGTCAAATTTTATTTAATGAAGTCATTGTTTGAAGTCTAATTGAAGCAATTATAATAGCATTAGTATCTAGTGTACTTCAAAAAAAAATCCAGCACACCAAAATACTATTGTTGCTACTTTAACACAACATTTCACAACTTATCCTATGTTATATCTCTTATTTTTAGAACATCTCCCATTTAAATAACGTAGTAAAAAAAATCCTAATATTTATTAAAAAAACTCACCACATCACCCCACAACCACCATGATCCATTATCACCATCAAAACCATAACTACCAAAACCACCACCATCAAATCCAAAAGCCAACCCAAATTTAACCACAACCACAATTGAAACCACTAAAACACAGCATTAGTATCTAGTGTACTTAAAAAAAAACCCAATACACCAAAATACTATTGTTGCAACTTTAACACAACATTTCACAACTTTTCCTATGTTATAACACTTATTTTTAGAACATCTCCCATTTAAATAACGTAGTAAAAAAAAAAAAAAATCCTAATATTTATTAAAAAACCTCACCACATCACCCCATAACCACCATGATCCATTATCACCATCAAAACCACAACTACCAAAACCACCACCATCAAATCCAAAAGCCAACCCAAATTTAACCACAACCACAATTGAAACCACTAAGACAACTAAAACACATTGCCACAACCGAAACCACCAATTCATATCATACTAAAAGTCCATTTGGATACCGCTTATTTTGTTGAAAACTGAAAATACTGTAGCAAAATAATTTTTAAATGTGTGAATAATGTCGTGGAACTCATTTTTAATGAAAGTTTTTGTTGAAAAAAGAGATTTGTGGGTCCCGTAAATAGTGATTTTCAATGAAAAAAAAAAATGCCGAAACGCAGACACACTACATTTTAGTTGTACCCAAACAGGTACTAAGTCTTTAGTTAATTGGGAATTGGTATAATAGTGTCACAAATGGATTGGATAATGTACTCGTATTACTTCTCGATCTCAAAAACTTGACATCGAGTTCGAGCTTTTGGACCATCAAATAAGTTCAAGTTCAAACATAGTTTGTAAGGTTAGTTCAAGTTCAAGTCAAGCATGAATATTTTATATTTTTGACCAGCCAAGTTTAACCATTTAATAGTCAAAGAAGCTTGGCTCATTTATAACCTCCTTTAGAGCCGCACAAGCAGCTGCTTCCCTCTGGGCAAATTCCTCCACCTCTGCAATAAAAAGCAACAACCAGCAAACCTTATCCACATATTTAACAAAAGCATTTTAAATGAAAATAAAAATGAATAAATGTAAATTCGAACACCAAGATAGAAGGTTTGACAGCTACAATTGGAGAAAGAAACAAACACCAGCATCAAATCAACGATGTCAAACTTACCCTTAGGTGGGTCTCTAGAAATGGTGCATAAGAAAAGATTAGTGTTAATAACTATATATGACATCTATAACGATCAAGTGCTAGCCCACTAGCACATGAGGTGTGTTGTGCATCAAATAAATATCAGTGAATAACTTTTTTGATAAGCTAATTGACATAGACTAAACTACACTCATGAGCAAGCTTAAGCTCATTCTTAAAATTATTAAACCAAGATTGAACATAAAGTTAAGTATCGACTTAAGCTTCCTTTGGCTTCTGCAAGTCTGCTAGATAATAACAAAAATGTTTCTAGTGGAACATCTTCCGAATCCCTAGACAGATGGTTCACTAAAAACTAATTCCTTTATCCTATTCATGCTCTGTCCCAAACTAGACTAAGTATCCACGTATCGTGGTAGAAAGAAGGCAAAATTAATGTATTTTGAAGTTGGAAGCACAAGGAAAAATTAATGTTAATTTAGTATTATTTGATTTTGGAGTCAACTGTCATTTTTATTGGTCAATTGTGTTATTATCTGAGGTATTAGTAGTTAACTAGGTTATTAGTATTTTTAATTATTTTCCTAATGTCAAATAATTTTGTAATTCAATAATTGTGATTTCCTAAATCATTTAAAATTTTGTTTCCAACATCAATTAGAATTAGCCTAGGTCAGCTTTAATTAGGCTTTCGTATTCTATATAAGCTAGTATTCTATATAAGCAAGATTGAAGTACTATGGAGAGGGGATCATTTTGACAATAAATCAAATTTATCTTGGAATAATCCTAAATCCTACTGGTTTGATGTTGTCTCTAGCCAACCCTAGGTGTGACTCCTAGTGGTCTTCTCTTATTTAGTATTAGCTCCAAGCAAGCCTAAATATTGACTCAGAATCTCAGATCATCTATATATATATATATATATTTCCATTCTTCAATTTGTTGCCTGCTTTTATTTTGTCTTGCGTCATGTATTCTACCATAAGAATCAAGGAGCCTTTTTTTTAATAAGTAAGAATACTTCATTATAAACAAACTACTTCACGCCAAAAATAAAAAGAGACAAAGAAGCCAAAATAATTACACAAGAAGAGAAAAAGAGCAAAAATGTACAAGAAAAGAGAGTTTAAAGTTTATTAACATCAGAATGAAATCACTAGATGTAAATTCACAAGCTTGAGCCTAATTAACAAAGTAATAACAAATGATGCAAAAAGTTGGTCTACTGTTTCACCACTACACCAACACATACAACACCAATTTATTAGCAAGAACCCCTATTGATGAGGTTAACAACTATAAGAATCTTACCCCATGTTAACCACTAAAGAACGGCATACTTTTGGGGGCCTTAACATACCAAATGCTCTTCCAAGGGAAAGAATGAGAATTGATGTGATGGACAGTCGTATGAAAAGATTGAACATCAAAATTAAAACTCCTATTCAACCTCCAAGACATTCTATCAAACCCTTTCTCCTAGGCAGCTTTGAATAGATATGATCGAAAAAAAAAAAATACATGTCTCCATCTCTCAACCATGAAAATCTCTATGGAACCTCAAATTCCAACTCCTAACCATCCCAAGTGATGAACGGTCCAAAACATCATAAATCAAATTTTCCTAGTCCGATAAGCATTCAAACAAGTCCAGGTATAAATCCTTCAGAGGAAGATTACCACTCCAAGGATCATACCATAAGCCACATGTGGGAGGAACTTATCCCAACCACAATCCACACCCATGGCCCTGATCTTACCAACTCTTTTGCACCATCCCCCTCTATATTCACCATATTTGGAAACAATCATCTCACGCCACAAATGAGTGTCTTCATGTCCGAAGTGACATAAATGTTGGTAGGCAAAGGCCAAAATGGGAAATTAGCCATAATTTTTAAACATTATAATTAGTAGGCTAAGTTTTCAAACTATATTTTTTACTAGTATCTCGAGTCTAAGAGACTCAATTTAGGGCCTATAAATCGAGTCCTTGAGACTCGTTTTTCATGGGTTGATCATGTCTAATGTGGTATTTTTTTTCCACGTGGCGTCTACCTGGAAATTGAGTCTCTAAGACTCGATTTATAACCCATTTTATAAACGCAAAAAGATAGAGAAAGATAGAAAAAAAGAAAGAGACGCAGAAACAACGCAGAAAGAAAGAAAAAAAAGAAAGAAAGAGAGAGAGAAGAAGAAAAAATGGAGGTGCAAGCTCAACCGCTGACATAGGCCAACCCATGCCGACCTAGGGTCACGTTGCCCAGGCCACGTGCTGCGCGACCTAGGCCGCGTTGCCCAGGGTCGCGCCACCTCCTCTCTGATCTGGGTCTCTAGATCCTTCTCTCTCTGATCTGATTGTGTTGAGATTGAGATTGTTGTGTCTCTTTGGATTGTTGCGTTTCCTGGATTTTTTTTTTTTTTTTTTTTTTGTATTTCTGGGAATGGCTGAGAGACTTGAGACTTGAGACTTAAATTTTTTTTTTGGTTTATAAATCGAGTCTCTAAGACTCGATTTCCAGGTAGACGCCACGTGAAAAAAAAAACCACATCAAACATGATCAACCCATGGAAATTGAGTCTCAAAGACTCGATTTATAAACCAAAATCGAGTCTTTGAGACCCGAGATGCTAGTAAAAAATATAATTTGAAAACTTAGCCTACTAATTATAATGTTTAAAAATTATGGCTAATTTCCCATTTTGACCGTAGGCAAACAAAAACCCTATATCAAAAATAGACCTTTATCCACTATTTATATATAAGTTAATCTACACTATCAAAAAAGATATAGAAAATAGGGGGAAAAAGGCTAAGAACTTTGCCAGTCCTAAGAAAAATCACCCTCCCCCCACCAAAAAAAAAAAAAAAACTTTGAACTTGGTATTCACTATTTGATTTATCAAAACTTACCGTCCAATGGATTACGACACCAGAAATACAATCCTTTACAAGGACTCTTCTAACATAGTATGTAAATCATGTAAATAGAACATTTTTGTTTATATGAAATATAATTAGAGATTTTCTCAATAAAATAGAAAAACTAGCCCCATATTAAGATAACTCAGCGATTATCATTTTGTACTTTCATATTTAGAAGCAGGGGCGGATATAGGAACTTTTATTTGAGGGGGCCAAGTTACGACACTAATATATTTATCAAGACAACTCTCATATACATACATACATACATATATATATATATACAAACATTTTTTTTATTATATATACACACTTTTTTATTTGATAAGTTATATATATACACTCACCCAACAAAAAAAAGAAAGAAAAAGAACTTAGTATTTTCAATCAAAATTATGTTTGATGACGATCTTTATAAAATAAAATTCATTTTTTCCATTTTCATAGTGAAATTCTTAAAATGTTTAACTTTAAATACAAATTATCAAATTTTATAGTAAAATAAGTAAAAAATCTTTCAATTGAACTAATGAAAATTTCAAAAACATGCAACTAAAGATATTAAAATGAGTTAGGCTTCAAACATATTTGAAACTATCTTGCTCTAACCTATTATGTATTAACTAAAGACACATTTCATGTTTAGTTTTAATGACAAGATTTTTTTAATGAGTCGATAACTTGTTAATCGTCATATAACGGTTTAAAAAAGATAAATTCAAACATGTTTAATACTAAACTTTATCAAATATTTAACAGATGTAAGAATATATTTTACAATAAAAAATAGAATTACAAAAATTAAAGTTATATCTTTATAACTATTAGACCAATTATTTTTTTTAAGAGTATCATTGGACTAACTCAAATATTTGGGAAGGCCAACTCTTATTTTTATAAACTAAACTTTGAAAATATTAAAATAATTATATATATAATTAAAAAATTTTAAAAATTTTGGGGACCTTTCAACTTAGGTCCGCCCCTGTTTAGAAGCAAAAGTGACACCTAAGTGCAAACAAAAACATTTCTAGATATGCAGACAATTAACCAGAATCAAAATAAGACAACAAATTTACATACTTCTCTTAAAATCACGGCATTCTTCCCTCCCTTTGAGGTAGTTATTACAGTTATAACCGGTGGTTTTATTCACGCACTGCATAACAGACCAAAGAAAAATTATGGGAAAAAAAAAAGTCCTGTATATAGGAGTAGAACCAAAGAAAAAGGAAGCAAGAAAATATGAATTTAAAAAATTTGAACAGAAAACAGATTTTTTTTTTTTTTTAATAAGTAAATGATTCTTTATCTAGAGCATTCAACTCACTCCACAGCTTCTTCTGCTTGGCTACCACATTACTTAAAAGTCTATTAAAATCGGTTCCCTACATTTCTAAATCTACAAGAAACTGAATATTACTCCACTGCCTCCTCCACTTTCTCTACCAGGCTTTATCCCACACAATCAAAATCCCACCCACAGAACCCAAATACAGCCAATCCACATAGTGACATCCCTATAAACTTCTAATCATCCCTCTGGATTCATCTCCTGCAAACAAATGATATCAGCCTACCAAGAGCGAATCTCTTATCCATTGTCATTTAATCCTTGCACATTCCAAGATACTATCTATAGATTCATTGATGAACAATCATGACACTAGAAACCCTTTCCACGCCTGTCAATTTTTTCTGAGCACTCTATCCGTCTCCCCTTATTTCATCTGAGCTCGACAGCCAAAGAAATTATGTTGCTTCTTCTTCTAATCTCTCAAAAGGGGTCCCCAAAAAGTCATCAAAGCCCTTGGATTCGCGCAAATCAACTGGCTTCCCTTTAAGCTTTTCTTTGCTTCCATTGGATCGAAAGAACAACGGTTCAACATAAATAGGTTCAACACAACCCTCAAAAGGCTAAGCTACTTCAACCATACGGACCCTAGAGCCCTCTCCCACTACCTACGTGCTCAAGCTCATTCCCACATGCTACCATTCAGCCCCATCTTGGGCTTGTGTGAATGGGATCATGAACACTGGACTAACTATTTGCTTTAACAGAGTATTGCGCATCAATCAGTCTCCTCAACTCAATCTGAAAGCCCTGCCACCCACTTCCTTTGACCTTCTTCCTATTGCTGTAATCAATTTTGTCAGTGCTTAAAAACATTGAAAAAGCATTCAAATTCCATTGAATGTATATGTAGTATCACCACCTCTCCATTGTGTCAGAAGTGTTTTGGGCTTGTCTCCAGCACCTCCTCTCAATGACTTCAAGTTTCTCAACACTCACTCAAGTAGTCTTCTTACCCATAGCGTATAGGAACCGCAAGGCAAGGGCAGAAGGTTAAGAAAAATCTCTGACTCATTCAAGGCAGCCATGGCCGCCTCTCTAAGAGCTCTCCAAAACAATCTTAGAGATAAAAACTGAAATTGTCTTTGGATTTAAGCCAACACTATCCCTATAAGTATAACCTTTCAAATGACTATCATACATAAACAATCTTACAAATTCGTACGCTTCAAATGTAAGCTGACAATGAGCTAGTATCCGCTGCTGCTGCTGGTGCCGCCGCCGCCGCCGCCTGGTCTCCTATTCGCAGAAAACAAAGCAGCTGCAGCAGCTCCAACCTTAGCACCACCGAAGATTTAGAAGACACGGAGACACGGGAAAGGTAAGTAGAAGAAAGCGGCTACAAAAAAATAAAAGAAATGAATAAAGGTAAATGCTATGCTATGTAGAGATGATGAAGAAAACCGATCAAGCAGTTGTGTTTGTTTGTTTAAGAGAAAAGATGCTTCATACTTACGCTTGAAGTGTTCCTGCCAAAGTGCAACGAAAATTGAGTACAAATAATATCTACACTACACATAACTTAAAGCCAAAAAAAAAAAAAACCGTCAATTTGCAAACGCACATATACTACGAAAGATAACTTAAAAAACCAGGCGTGTCGTGTCGTGGTAGTGAAGCTATTTTTTTTTTTTTTTTTTTTTTCAAATAGATATTACCTTAATAATCGTATTACCAATGTTCCAGACACAAACAGCCTCCCTTGAGAAAAAAAAAAAAAACACACACACACACACACACAAACAGCCTCCACATAGTTATTTAGGGTCTTCCTCATAGTTATTTACGCCGTTTGTTACCGTTGGTTAAACAAGTTTTCAATATAGAAGGTATACCACCATATACGTATCTCAATATATTTATAAGAGATACAAGCTATCTAATTAGAGGTCAACCACCATATAAAGTTCTAGAAGGATACGGACTTAATTTCACACCAGAGTCCTAGAAAGACACAAATTTTTGGTTTCCTTTTTAAAACTCATCCCAAATGTAGATATCATTATTATTATTATTATTGTTATTATTTAAAAAAAAAAACACTCTTAAATGTGAAATAATATGCCAACAATATTTTCACCACATTTTTTGTTATCTTTTCGTAGTATATGTGCGTTTGCAAATTGAAGGGTGTTTTTTATTTTTTATTTTTCAAATAGATATAACCTTAATAATCGTATTACCAATGTCCAAACACAAACAGCCTCCCCTAAAAAAAAATAAAAATAAAAATAAAATCCTCCACATAGTTATTTAGGGCCTTCCTCATAGTTATTTATGCTGTTTGTTACCATTGGTTAAACAAGTTTTCAATATTTAAACAATATTATACTATTTTTATACATTTTTTCATTTATACATTTTTTCAAAAAAATACAAACAACACATGAGAATTTTCAATGTTTAACCAATATTACACAATTTTTATACACTTTTTTACTCATGTGTATTTTCAAAAAATACAAACAACGTTACATAATATTATCAAAGGGGCCCTTACTCTCTTTTTATTTATTTATTATTTTTTGTTTTTTGTTTTTTGAGTTTGAACCTATAACTTCTACTTTTTATAGGCGAAGATTAATCTCCAGATTTTTTATTCAACTACGAATGCTCTCACACATCGGCAGACTTCAAACCGAATATTCATAAATTGAACAAATTTTCAAATCGACCAAAAGTCTCTATATTTCGAAAAAAATTATTGCTTTTGGAATATTAAGCAAAACAAGAGAGAGACAGCCAGCCATAAGCGAAACAAGAGACAAACAGACAGACATAACACTTGAACGAGACATGGATCTGATCAACAACGAGAACAGGGACAAACAGAAACAACTGGTTATAGGTTTTCTTCAAACACTACAAAAAACTTGACTTATAGTGGTGTTTGTGAAACGCCACTATAGGCTCATTTTGGCAATAGTGGCATTTACAAACGCCACTATAGGCCTATAGTGACAGTACAATAGTGGCGTTTGTGAAACGCCACTATAGCCAAAAAACCACCAAAAAAAAATTGATTACCAAAAATTAAATTAAGGTGAGAAGCATGAGAGTCACCAAAGTAGAGGAAGCTATTGTTTTGAGAAAAGTATGTAGGGTAGGGTTTTGTATCTTATGCTTTTATAGTCTAATTAGTTTTAGTTTAATTAGTTTAATTAAATATTTACTTAGTTTAATTATAGGTAATTAAACTAAAGGGTTTTAAAATGCTACGTTTAAAAAGATAAAATGAAAACATTGAAAAGCTCAGCTGAACAAAGAAAGGTAGGCAGGATCATTTGATGAGTATGGCTAAAAAAAAAAAAAAGGCTCAATTGTGAATTGTTTTTAAAATAAAATGATGGAGGCCCAACGCCATTGACGCAAAAGCATATCTCAAAATGGGCTGATAGAGTAGGTTTATTTAGCATGCAACACTATGGTAAGGACTGGAATTAGACCTTCAGCCCACTAAAAATGGATGATGGCCCGATAAGCCCAACACAATATATTTGTTAGAGAGTGTATTTTACAGGTAAAAGACTCAGCAAATCAAGTATGGACCACAATAGATTGGATTCATGCCAAGAAGATAAGAAAACACAATTTGAAGGAAATAAAACTCCTCGGTCAAGTCCGAGAATGAAGTGTTCTTATATTCACTCAAGTTTATATAAATACAAGGTGTTCTCCCTTTTTCTCTCTCCCTTTCAAATTACATGCCCCCCTCTCTTTTATGGAGGCCTTTTCCTTATATATTTTTTTTGTCCTTCATCCCTAC
>NW_027069613.1:1296785-1308436 GCF_002906115.3 Quercus suber
AATGTATTTATTTATAACTTTTTTTGTTAATTCAAGAAAGAGTTGTGCATTGGTTCCAGGTATATTTTTTAGGCCATGTTTTAATGGAAATTAGAGTTGTATTTTTACCGAATTGTTTTTTAGTTTTGTCTCTACTTAAACATAGGGGTTATGGGTATTTTTGAACAAAAAAAATAAAGATCCCAACAAGTGAAGCCCCTTAAATAGTAGCATAGATAGATAATATTTTATTTTATTTTTACTTTATTTATAACTAACAAAGCCAAGCACTACTCTCTTTACTACAATCCTTACTCACTCACTCTGTGCCACACATCACCCCCAGCAGTAGTCACTGCAATAACAGCAGTGCTGGTAAACCAGAGGGGGGGGGGGGGAACACAAAAGCAAAAACAGAAAATACCCACAAATAAAAAAATAATAATCAATTTCATTAAAAAAATAATATAATTTTTGTTACCAATTAAACCGTCCACCATCATCAAAGCTTTTGATTTGATTTGTTACCTAAAAACAAAACATAAAAAACATCTTCACTCTCTCACTCACTCTCACTTTGCTTAAAAAAACCAAAGAGTGAAAGTAGAAACAAACTAGAAAAAAGAAAAAAGAAAGATAGAGAAAGAGAAAGTGAAAGAGGGAGCTTCCTCTTTTTGAGACTCAACTCTCTTTTCTCTCTCTTTTCTCTCTTTCTATCTCTCATACAACTCCCAGAGCTTTCTTTACCCACATCATAAAAATGCAGGCATGACCTCTCTGTCTCTTCCGCTGCTACACTCACTTTTTTCATTTCTCTCATTCCCAAGCAAAATTCTTTCTGCTTCTTCTTCTTCTTTACCATTTCACAACACTTAATAATTATCTAGTAATGGGTCTGATCGAACTGAACACCACCGAGCAACTCTTGCAACTCAAACCCATGTCCCTCTTTTCCAAGTACTTAGTACCTAAGGAGGTATCAATTCACCCAACTAGGTTGTGGTCAACTGATCATCACTAGTGATAAATCCAAATAAAATTGATATTATTTTATTAGCAAAGTTCCTAAAAAAATTAAAAATTTGTGTTCAATAGTTAAATTTCATTGCAATTAAAATGAAATTAATGCATACTTGGCTAACACTCTTCTAATTTTCGTACTTTTTTTTTTAATACTAGTTTTGATTCAAGTGCCGGGCACATGAAAAACATTGTTAATTAAAGAGCCCTATGTGTAGAGAGATCAGCGACGTGCTAGCGACGTTGCAGACGAAGAGTAGAGAGATCGAGTGACTGAGAGCAGAGAGATCGACAACGTGTAGAGACCGGCGACGAGTAGAGATCATAACATATTGGCAACCAAGAAGGGAAGCATAAAATTGCCGCATGATAGCAAGAACAAAAAGAATGTACCTCCATTCATAACCACAGCTAATGACATGAATTGCTTCACTTGTAGCCTCAGTATTTAATAATTGTTGTGGTTAGATTTCATCTCATATTGTCAATTTATTTCTTGATAGATTGTTCTAGTTTGTAGTTTCTTAGTTTCTCTCGATGGTCTTCTGCAGTTTCCTTTGTTGCTGATTACAACAGAGAAACTGTAGCTGTGATTGGCTTGGTATATTACTTATGGAATTTAGCAATTTATGTGTAACGTTGTTGGTTGCAGCTATGTACTCCTAGCTGGAGGATTTTAAAAAGTAAAAACTCAATATTTGTCTAAACACCAGAAAAAACAAAAAAAAACAAAAAAAACAAAAACAAAAACAAAAACAAAAACAAAAACAAAAAACAAAAGAAAAAAAAAACAAAATTAAGAAAAAGACATTAGGACTTCCTTTGCCAATTTTAAATGCATATGAATATGATCATCACTCTCTCTCTGAATGATGCTTGTTTCTCCTCCCACTTGTTTTTGAACTTTTAATCCCACTTGTTTTCGAACTTTTAATAATGTAACCTTGCTGCTTAGACAGGCAGACTGTGTTGGCTTTCTCCTCTGTTTCCTTCCTCTTCAGATGGAGGGAAATGATGTAGCCATTGAAGATTATTTATCGCTACATTGCATTTTCACTGTCAAATTTTATTTAATGGAGTCATTATTTGAAGTCCAATTAAAGCAATTATAAGATCATTAGTATCTGCTGTACTTAAAAAAACCCAACACACCAAAATACTACTATTGTTGCGACTTTAACACAACATTTCACAACTTATCCTACGTTATTATCTCTTACTTTTAGAACATCTCCCATTTAAATAACATTAAAAAAAAAAATCCTAATATTTATTAAAGAAATTCACCACATCAACCCACAACCACCATGATCCATTATCACCATCGAAACCACAAGTACCAAAACCACCACCATCAAATCCAAAAGCCAACCCAAATTTAACCACAACCACAATTGAAACCACTAAGACAACTAAAACACATTGTCACAACCGAAACCACCAATTCATATCATACTAAGTCTTTAGTTAATTAGGAGTTGGTATCAATGTCACAAATGGATTGGATAATATACTTTAATATGAGCTTTGCTAATGTAACTGTATTAGCTCTCGATCTCAAAAACTTGATATCGAGTTCAAGCTTTTGGGCAATCAGATAAGTTCAAGTTCAAACATGGTTTGTAAGGTTGGTTCAAGCTCAAGTCAAGCTTGAATATTTTATATTTTTGTCAAGCCAAGTTTAACCATTTAATAGTCAAAGAAGCTCGGCTCGTTTATAACCTCCTTTAGAGCTGCACAAGCAGCTGCTTCCCTCTGGACCAATTCCTCCACCTCTGCAATAAAAAGCAACAACCAGCAAACCTTATCCACATATTTAACAAAAGCATTTTAAATGAAAATAAAAATGAATAAATGTAAATTCAAACACCAAGATAGAAAGTTTGAGAGCTACAATTGGAGAAAGAAACAAACACCAGCATCAAATCAACAAAGTCAAACTTACCCTTAGGTGGGTCTCTACAGAAATGGTGAATAAGAAAAGATAAGTTGAAGTGTTAATAACTATATATGACATCTATAACGATCAAGTAGTAGCACACTAGCACATGAGGTGTGTTGTGCATCAAATAAATATCAGTGAATAACTTTTTTGATAAGCTAATTTACATAGACTAAACTACACTCATGAGCAAGCTTGAGCTCATTTCTAAAATTATTAAACCAAGATTGAACATAAAATTAAGTATCGACTTAAGCTTCCTTTGGCTTCTGCTAGTCTGCTAGATAATAACAAAAATGTTTCTAGTGGAACATCTTCCGAATCCCTAGACAGATGGTTCACTAAAATATAATTCCTTTATCCTATTCATGCTCTGTCCCAAACTAGACTAAGTATCCACGTATCGTTGTAGAAAGAAGGCAAAATTAATGTATTTTGAAGCTGGAAGCACTGGGAAAATTAACGTTAATTAAGTATTATTTGATTTTGGAGTCAACTACAATTTTTATTGGAAAATTTGTGTTATTATCTGAGGTATTAGTAGTTAACTAGGTTATTAGTATTTTTAATTATTTTCCTAAAGTCAAATAATTTTGTAATTCAATAATTGGGATTTCCTAAATCATTTAAAATTAGGTTTCCAACATCAATTAGAATTAGCCTAGGTCAGCTTAAATTAAGTTTTAGTATTCTATATAAGCAAGATTGAAGTACTATGGAGAGGGGATCATTTTGACAATAAATCAAATTTATCATGGAATAATCCTAAATCCTAATGGTTTGGTGTTGTCTCCAGCCAACCCTAGGTGTGACTCCTAGTGGTCTTCTCTTGTTTAGTACTAGCTCCAAGCAAGCATAAATATTGACTCAGAATCTCAGATCATCTATCTCTATATATATTTTCCATTCTTCAGTTTGTTGCCTGCTTTTATTTTTTCTTGCGTCATGTATTCTACCATAAGAATCAAGGAGCCTTTTTTTTAACAAGTAAGAATACTTTATTAAAAACAAACTACTTCATGCCAAAAATAAAAAGGGACAAAGAAGCCAAAATAATTACACAAGAAGAGAAAAAGAGCAAATATGTACAAGAAAATAGAGAGTTTAAAGTTCATTAACATTAGAGTGAAATCACTAGATGTAAATTCACAAGCTTGAGCCCAATTAACGAAGTAATAACAAATGATGCGAAAAGTTGGTCTACGGTTTCCCCACTACACCAACACATACAACACCAATTTACTAGCAAGAACCCCTATTGATGAGGTTAACAACTATAAGAATCTTACCCCATGTTAACCACTAAAGAACGACATCCTTTTGGGGGCCTTAACATACCAAATGCTCTTCCAAGGGAAAGAATGAGAATTGATGTGATGGAGAGTGATATAAAAAGATTGAACATCAAAACTAAAACTCCTATTCAACCTCCAAGACATTCTATCAAACCCTTTCCCCTAGGCAGATTTGTATAGATATGATCGAAAAAAAATGACATGTCTCCTTCTCTCAACCATGAAAATCTCTATGGAACCTCAAATTCCAACTCCTAACCATTCCAAGTGATGAACAGTCCAAAACATCATAAATCAAATTTTCCCAGTCCGATAAGCATTCAAACAAGTCCAGGTATAAATCCTTCAGAGGAAGATTACCACTCCAAGGATCATACCATAAACCACATGTGGGAGGAACTTATCCGAACCCACACTGATAGTCCATCACAATCCACACCCATATGACCCTCTTACCAACTCTTTTGCACCACCCCCCTCTATATTCACCATATTTGGAAACAATCATCTCACGCCCAAATGAGTGTCTTCATGTCCGAAGTGACATAACCATACGTTGGTAGGCAAACAAAAACCCCATATCAAAAATAGACCTTTATCCACTATTTATATATAAGTTAATCTACACTATCAGGAAAGATACAGAAAACAGGGGAAAAAAAGGCTAAGAACTTTGCCAGTCCTAAGAAAAATCACCCTCCCCCCACCAAAAAAAAAAAAAAAAAAAATTTGAACCTGGTATTCACTATTTGATTTATCAAAACTTACCATACAATGGATTACGACAACAGTCCTAAGAAAAATCACCCTCCCCCCACCAAAAAAAAAAAAAAAAAAACTTTGAACCTGGTATTCACTATTTGATTTATCAAAACTTACCATACAATGGATTACGACACCAGTATTACAATCCTTTACAAGGACTCTTCTAACATAGTATGTAAATCATGTAAATAGAACATTTTTGTTTATATAAAATATAATTAGAGATTTTCTCAATAAAATAGAAAATCCAGCCCCATATTAAGATAACTCAGTGATTATCATTTTGTACTTTTATATTTAGAAGCAAAAGTGACACCTAAGAGCAAACAAAAACATTTCTAGATATGCAGACAATTAACCAGAACCAAAATAAGATAACAAATTTACATACTTCTCTTAAAATCACGGCATTCTTCCCTCCCTTTGAGGTAGTTATTACAGTCATAATTGGTGGTTTTATTCACGCACTGCATAACAGACCAAAGAAAAATTATGAAAAAAAAAGTCCTGTATATAGGAGTAGAACCAAAGAAAATATGAATTTAAAAAAACTGAACAGAAAACAGATTTTTTTTTAATAAGTAAATGATTCTTTATCTAGAGCATTCAACTCACTCCACAGCTTCTTCTGCTTGGCTACCAGATTACTTAAAAGTCCATTAAAATTGGTTCCCCACATTTCTAAATCTAGAAGAAACTGAATATTACTCCACTGCCTCCTCCACTTTCTCTACCAGGCTTTATCCCACACAATCAAAATCCCACCCACAGAACCCAAATACAGCCAATCCACATAGTGACATCCCTATAAACTTCTAATCATCCCTCTGGATTCATCTCCTGCAAACAAATGATATCAGCCCACCAAGAGCGAACCTCTTATCCATTGTCATTTAATCCTTGCACATTCCAAGATACCATCTTTAGATTCATTGATGAACAATCATGACACTAGAAACCCTTTTCCCACGCCTTTGTCAATTTTGTTCTGAGCACTCTCATCCATCTCCGCCTATTTCATCTGAGCTTCAACAGCCAAAGAAATTATGTTGCTTCTTCTTCTAATCCCTCAAAAGGGGTCCCCAAAAAGTCATCAAAGCCCTTGAATTCGCACAAATCAACTGAACTTCCCTTTAAGCTTTCTTGTGCTTCAATTGGATCGAAAGAACCAACGGTTCAACATAAATAGGTTCAACACAACCCTCAAAAGGCTAAACTACTTCAACCATACGGACCCTAGAGCCCTCTCCCACTACCTACGTGCTCAAGCTCATTCCCACATGCTACCATTCAGCTCCATCTTGGGGCTTGTGTGAATGGGATATGAACACTGGACTCACTATTTGCTTTAACAGAGTATTGTGCATCAATCAGCCTCCTCAACTCAATCTGAAAGCCCTGCCACCCACTCTTCCTTTGACCTTCTTCTTATTGCTGTATAATCAATTTTGTCACTGCTTAAAAACATTTAAAAGCATTCAAATTCCAATGGAATGTATGTGTAGTATCACCACCTCTCTAATCGTGACAAAGTGTTTTGGGCTTGTCTCCAGCACCTCCTCCTCAATGACTCAATGTTTCTCAACATTCACTCAAGTAGTCTTCTTAATAGGCACCGCAAGGCAAGGGCAGAAGGTTAAGAAAATCTCTGACTCATTCGAGGCAGCCATGGCCGCCTCTCTAAGAGCTCTCCAAACAATCTTAGAGATAAAACTGAAATTGTCTTTGGATTTAAGCCAACACTATCACCTATAAGTATAACCTTTCCAAATGACTATCAAACATAAACAATCTTACAAATTCGTATGCTTCATATGTAATCTGACAATGAGCTATGTATCTGCTGCTACTGCCACTGATGCTGCCGCCGCCGCCGCCGCCGCCATCTGGTCTCCTATTCGCAGAAAACAAAGCAGCTGCAGCAAAGACATGGAGACACGGGTAAAGGTAAGTAGAAGAAAACGGCTACAAAAATAAAATGAAATGAATAAAGGTAAAATGCTATGCTATGTAGAGATGTTGAAGAAAACCGATCAAGCAGTTGTGTTTGTTTGATTAAGAGAAAGATGCTTCACACTTACGCTTGGAAAGTGTTCCTGCCAAAGAGCAACAAAAATTGAGTACGGATAATATCTACACTACACATAACTTAAAGCCAAAAAAAAAAAAAACCTTCAATTTGCAAACGCACATATACTACAAAAAGATAACTAAAAAAAAAAACCAGGCGTGTCGTGTCGTGGTAGTGAAGCTTTCTTCATCTTCTTCTTTTTCTTTTTCTTTTTTTTCAAATAGATATAACCTTAATAATCATATTACCAATATCCAAACACAAGCAGCCTCCACATAGTTATTTAGGGCCCTTCTCATGGTTATTTACAGCCGTTTGTTACCGTTGGCTAAACAAGTTTTCAGTATTTAAACAACATAACACTATTTTTATACACTTTTCCATTACACAATGTTTAAATAACATTACACTATTTTTATACACTCACTCTTTCACCCATGTGTATTTTCAAAATAAAAAAATACAAACAATGTTACCAAACATTACCAAAGGAGCCCTTACTCTCTTTTTATTATTTGATTATTTTTTGAGTTTGAACCTATAGCCTCTACTTTTCCGAAGATTAAACTTCAATCCTCTTATTCATCTATCAATGATCTAGCAGACTTCAAATCGAATATTTATAAATTGAACAAATTTTCAAATCGACCAAAAGTCTCTATATTTCGAAAAAATGATTGATTTTGGAATATTAAGTGAAACAAGAGAGAGACAGCCAGCCATAAGCAAAACAAAAGACAGACAGACATACCTCCCGAACGAGACATGGATCTGATCAACAACGGGAACAGGGACAGACACGAACAGCCGCTTATAGGTTTTCTTCAAAGCTTCTTCGCTTCGCCTCAAAAATAAAACTAAAATAAATACAGAAGGAGAAGATTAAAATTACGAAGGTGTACCACCGTGTGCGTGTCTCAATATATTTATAAGAGATACAAACTATTTAATCATCCCTTAAAAAATACAAAAAATAAAAAATAAAAACATCGGGTGTGTGAATTGTGCTGTGAAGAATGTTCCAAGCCAGATCCGATTTTTCTTCCTGGGCTCTCGGATTTCGGACACCCATTTGCCCCATGCTCTCATTCGGACCCCTCTGTAAACCGGGTGCTTGCTACTGTCTCTGGCTCGTTTCTTTTCCCCTTTCGGGTCCGGGTCCGGATCAGATGAACCCATTTCATTATCCTCTGACGGGTTCTGAGCCTGAGCTAACCCAGATGATGATGATGACGTCGACGGAGAACGAGTGGATGAGGATGAGTTGGTGCTTGACTCGTACTCCGAGTTAACCGGCTCACCCTCACCCATCACTTGACTCCGTTGAAAATAGTGTAATAGTGTTACTATAAATAAATAAATAACTAGTTAAGCTGGTTTTGGACTTCTCAGTAGCTACGCGGTTTAAGCACACAAGAGAACGAGAGAGAGAATAAATTTTGTTGTTTAGAGTGAATAATGTTATAATGAAGTGGGTGAGCGAGTAGCGAAGAAAGGAGCTGAGGTTAATATGGGATGAATAAAATGCAAGTGAGGCTTTATTTCTAATGTCCCATCCACACGATTGCAACACTGCTTGCTTTCTTTTGTCTTTATTTGTAAAGACCATTATCATCATCATCATCATCATGTCTTCATGATGCTTATACATGATGCATATATATATATATATATATAAAGTGGGAGAAAGAGACTTAGAGACCGTTTGGTTTTAGCGTTAGAGACCCACGTTGCACGTCTACGTTTTCCTCTGCGGTAGGACCCAGCTACAGTAGCCCAACTTTAACGCCCAAAATCTAACGCTGAAACGCAAATTGGAAAGAGCAGAACGCACCGTTTCATTAACGTTTTCAAAATACAAAACGCTTCATTCACAACAGGGGTTGAACCTGTACTGTTCACAAACTCTCTGCACTTGCTGAAGCAGAGTGACCCAAAACAAAAACGGTGATCTCCAACGGTCTCTTGAGCAATTCCTTTCTTCCTCTCACCAACCGTGCAAAGATGGAGTCAATGTTCATGAATACCCCGTCCTCCTCGTCTTCAATGAGAGGCACCTACCCACCAACCCGCAATAAATCATCAACAGTCACACTGAAACACGGTAAAAACGCTCCCACAGAGAACAAAAGTCACCATTCCTTCGTGCTTCGCTCGAGCTCAGCTGCTCTCCGCTTGGGACGCCGTGGCCGCCACAGGAAATCTCTGCACAAACGGGTACTGTTCTGCTCATACCTTTTGATCTATTGGTGTCTCGTTATTCTGTTTTCCATGAACACACTTCAATTTGTGGTTTTGTACAAAAATTGTGTGTAATTTTAGTTCAACGTTTGTGTGTTATTTTTGTGTTTTCCATGACATTAGTATGTAGGTTTCTCTCTACTTCATTTTATTTTGGGTGTTTCTCACCAAGTGCAGACGTATTAGGACCATATATGTGAGTTTAATTTGCATTTTCCATGACTCATGCGTAATTGAAAACTGATATGCATACAAACTATTCGTTGAAATGCCTGAATGAGTATAGAAGGAAGTTGTAGCAAATATGAGTAAGGGAAAATCGAAGGCTGATGGTAATGAAGAGAGAATTGGGTGGAAAGATCCTAGGGAAGTAAAAGCTTTTTGTGATTTTTCTGCTGCTCAAGTCCTAGACGGCAAGAAGCATCAAGGATTTTTGAGAAAGGAAGGGGTTGATGCAGTGATTGAGCAGTTGGCTGAAATGGGAAAAGTCGTGACTCACGCGCAGTATAAAAACAACTGGGATCATCTGAAAACGCGATGGAAGGCTTGGAAGGAGTGTTTTGGTGAGACTGGGCTGGGTTATGATCCTGTAACTGGGGTTATGCTGCAAACTGATGAGTGGTGGACTCGAAAGATTCAGATTAGTTCAGTTTACATAATTGTGAAAAAACTCTATTATCTACAACTAATATTGTGTTCTAACTACCGGTTGTCCACGTGTAGGCATGTCCCAAGGCGTTAACCTTTAAAAACAAACCTTTGCCGAATATTAAATCCATGAAAATAATGTATGAAGGCACGGTTGCAACGGGAAAAAATGCATTCTGCCCGAGTGGTGAAATACCAATTGAATTATCTGAAGGGTCTGGGGATTCCATTGATAGCAAAGAATTTATTGACCCCCAATGTGAACCCTCTGCGAACTCAGTTGACCCAATGGATGTTGAAGGCCCAGCATCGTCCAGAGCAAGACTGGCAGTGAATAAGGGGAAAGGCTTAGCAAGCGGTGTCCAACTTTTTAGGGGAATTTGCAAGAAACCAAGAAAGAAGCGTTCAACCATTCAAGACATGTCCGACTTTTTGAAGAGCATGTCAGACGTTATTGTTGAAAGTAGAAGTGTTAGTACTCATAATGCACCATTTCGCACCGTAGCAGCTAATGAGATGCAAGCAATAATGGACATGGTGTTGAGTCTTCCTGGGGTGCAAGCGGGTGATCACCTTCATATGTTCAGCACATTCTTCTTCATGAATAACGTAGATGGTAGGAACATGTTTGCAACTAATGTTGAGAGGAAGGAGGTCCAGCTAAGGTGGCTAGAGAAGCAGTACGAATTGAACCCTAAATTTCATGTTCTCTGAAGGAAAGGGGCTTGTCTACAGCCCGGGTTGCTTATCTTTATGTACCTCTTAGTATTGTAGTGATCGGATTATCTTTATGTACCTCTTGCAGTCTTTTGTTTTATTTTTTCTTTTTTGTATTGGCATAAACTATATGCTTGCCATGGGTGTGTATGTAAAACAGTGGTTACTAATTACTTGTCATCTTCTATATGCTTACTGCTCCTTTTTCTTATGCTAATGTTTATAATTGTCATATGTACCCACGTTATTTGTCACTAATTAAACCATAGTTCTTATGCTAGTGTTTATATTCTGGTGAGAATTCATTTTTGGTGAGCACTTTCCAAGCTCATGTCAAAGATAGTCTTGGTGGTGAGAAATCATAGGGAAATTTTCAATTGTTTTTTATTTCCAATGTTTATTAATGATGGAAGTCATTTCAAATTTATTTACTTTTCAAATTTAAACTTTCTGCTACTGTGTGTTTTTTGGAAGGGGTATCATAATAAATTAAGTATATATCATACTTAATTTTACCTCTACCTATTAGATGATTAACTCAAATACATAGTGATACTTGCGGATTGTTGGTCTTGTGTGTGTGTGTGTGTGTTTGTGTTTTGTTAACTATCCAGGTTTGTGCAGCAGCTTTGATAGAGTTTAAATCATGAAAAATGTATTCCTTATCATAGTTGATTGTATTTGTGTTTGTATTCTTGAAACTGGGTAGAATGAGTAATTAGTTCAATTACTCAAAAACTTATCAAACAAAAAGCTAAAATTGTATTCCTTGTACATGTCGGCATTAAGCCAAAAAAGTGTTAGGTTCCTAAATACATTAATTCCATTTCTTTGTACCCCTAAGCTGTAGGTATTGGCCTTAATCACACGCTGGAAGGCTAACACAAACCGTAGTGGCAATGCCATTTTTTTTCTCTTTTTCTTGTTGGGTACAAAAGCACCCAGGAACTTAAAAGGTACTGTTCACTCAGCC
>NW_027069613.1:1310012-1327644 GCF_002906115.3 Quercus suber
TGCAAAAGGTTTTTGAATGCAGCAGAATTTTTAATGATGCAGAATTTGTTAATGCAGCAGGTAATGCAGCAGAATCATAAAACTTTCAGAATCAGTTTCATGTATCTTGTTCTGTCAAATAGGATTTTTAGTTCATAAGTGCAGGTCAATTTCATGGAATGCTCTTAGATGTTAAGGTATATTGTTAACATAATAACTTATGATTTTGCCACAGCTGAATGTAGGAGTGTACTTTGATTAATTATAATCCTAGTAACATATCACATAGAAACCGCTTCCCAATACAAAAACTGTCCAAAAAGCTCTCCTAACACCTGTGCATCACACCATCCAAAAGTTGGTCCAATGTGCTTTAGCAATAACCATCCAACATACTTCAAAAGTTTGGCTCAAGCAGATATAAAAAAAAAAAAAAAAAAAAAAACACAAAATCTTGGCTTTTTTTTTTTAAGACACCATTTACTCAATCTATCAATGGCTGGCAAATTGTGTGTATATATATATAGGCACACATATACAACAACAGAATTTCCAATCTTCTTTAAACTTAGCAATAACATTATCTCCATCAAACGTCTCCACATTGTTTTCAACAGTACAATTACATACATATCATAAACTACATTGCAATGTACGATTAACATACAAAACAAATGTACTATTACAACTTGCAGTTAGTACATACAATTACAACCCATTAGGGCAGACACATATGCCTGATTTTGACTTCCCAGACCTAGTAGATAAGATAAGCAATACTAGAAACATGGCCCCAAGACTACTAGAGATATTGTCAACTTCGTTGCTTTCTCTTTAGAGATCATGCATGCAGCCTTGGCTCTTTCAAACTTTCTTTTTGCAACTCGCTCCCTTTCCAATGCTGCGGCTGTCAGGGCGTGTGCTTGCTTCAACTCTTCATTGGCAACTCCCACCACATGCTCCAATCGGTTGAATTTGGCAATAACTATAGGTGCTACTGCTCGCCACGCGGACAACAAATGTTGGCGTCTAACCACTTGAAGAAATTGCATGCACGTCATCATCCTGCACAATACAATACAACACAGAAACAGGAATACAACTCATTGGTTCTTTAATGCACAAAACAAATATTTTGCCAATACTTGGAAAGGGTACTTACTGGTGACCAATAGCGACAACCATAAAACCTCCTACCAAATGTATGAAGTTTCAGGGACGTCCTAATTCTGCAGTTCTCAACGTCACAAAAATGGCCATCAGAACTGGAGAAATAGTTACTTGTTTCCGACATTCATAGTTCTTGGCAGTAGATATTATGTTGGCTTCGATTAGTGAACCGTAAACCAGGTTGGTGCTATAAAAACAAAAGGACAACTTGAGCATAAAAGGAGTAGCAAGAGAGGTTGGTGCAATTTACCCCTAATTATGTAAAACACCTAATTCATAAAAGTGTAAGTAACATACTAATGGAAATTATAATTATAAACTAATCAATGGGTCTACAAGATGTTGAACCTTGGTGTTATGGCAAGTACCACTTGTCATCTACCCAAGCAATGTGTGATGAGTTCAATTCAAGTAATTAGTTTGAAAAAAGTTGAGTTACCAGTGCAAGTCAGCTTCCTCATAGTGCAGCAGCTACTGCACCAGGTGATGCAGCATCAGCTGCCACACTGGTGGAGCAGAGCATGCCACCCAGTGCAGTAGCACAGCATGCCACCCAGCACAGCATGCCACACACTGGGCAAATCTGATTCCCACAGAGCATTGGTTGCTATTTACAGTTTAAAGTACATAGTTAAAAAAAAAATCCTACTAAAACATATCATCTACAAAGTTGAATGCATGCAATATTGCTATCGTGTTCATCTATTCCGGTTTTACTCAAAACCAATAATATTTGTGAAGAAAATAGGTCCTCAAAAGCCACAGTGAGCATGTAATTCATATTTAGTGGAGGAGGTTGATCAACACAAATCAAGGTCATTTGATTGTCAATGTCAAAATAAAATTTGAAAATTCCTTAAAACCAAAAGGGGCAGATGCCTTTCATTGTGCAAAATTATCAATGTTACTCGACCTCATGATTTACTGTCAATTGAATGACAACTATCTGTTTAGTATTCCTTAAGCCCGTGAAGAAATGACTAATAACAGTACAATTAATTTCTTGATCACTAAACTAAAAGCCTTACATCAGAGATTCAGGGTAAAGAAGAAAACTAACACAAAGTTAATTAGTTAATATAAAGGAAAAAATGTCACTGCTCCCTTTTGGTTTGTATAAATGACATTCCCTTTTAGATTTGTACAAATTAGTAGAAATCTTTTTTTAAATAGAATATTCTCATAGGAAATTAAAAGTGTTAGAGAGCATGAAGTTATTTGTTGAGTGAGTGTCATTTCAATAATGTAGCAAGAGAGGTTGGTGCAATTTACCCTTAATTATGTAAAACACCTAATTCATAAAAGTGTAAGTAACATACTAATGGAAATTATAATTATAAAGTAATCAATGGGTCTACAAGATGTTGAACCTTGGTGTTATGGCAAGTACCACTTGTCATCTACCCAAGCAATGTGTGATGAGTTCAATTCAAGTAATTAGTTTAAAAAAAGTTGAGTTACCAGTGCAGGTTAGCTTGCCTCATAGTGCAGCAGCTACTGCACCAGGTGATGTAGCATCAGCTGCCACACTGGTGCAACAGAGCATGCCACCCAGTGCAGTAGCACAGCATGCCACCCAGCACAGCATGCCACACACTGGGCAAATCTGATTCCCACAGAGCAATGGTTACTGTTTACACTAAATGAATATAGTTTAAAAAAAAAAAAAAATTCCTACCAAAACCCAGTCGGGTGATAATCCCAGCATTCTCAGAAAAATTAATGCTAAAAAAAAAAAATCAAACCCATCCTATTTCAAGCTTCCAAGTTCTTAACTCTAATTAGTTCATGCTACGGCTCACCCTTCACCCAATCTTATGGAAGAAATAAGTGTATAGGAGCAAGAATCTGATTTAAATGAAACCCATTAACCCATTAACAAGATAAAAACTTTGTAAAAAATAAATCATATTAACCCATTAACAAGAACTGAAATTCCAGCAAATGAATAGAGAGGACTCAACTTGGATTCTATCAAATCAAATGAAGTAAATTTCAGCTAATGAAAAGAAACCCATTAACAAGAACTGAAATTTGAACAAGACAGGATGGAAAACAACGAACAAAAAATTTGAGAAAACTTACCGTGCACAGTGGGATTCGTTTGTCTTTGCCGGCGTCGGATTGGGTGACGTTTCCCGTGGATTTATCTTCTGAGGTCTTCGCCGGCGTCGGACCTCGATGGGTCTCTGGTGGGCGCTAAACTCTCTTCTTTGGTGGGTGAGGAGTGAATAGCAGAGAGAGAGAGAGAGAGAGAAAAAAAAAAAAAAAAAAAAAAAAAGGTTTTCAGCTGAGCTACAGTAAAACGCAATTCCTTATATATTTTCAGCTGTGCTACAATACCCACGTTTTGCTACAGTATTTTCCAGTTTTCAGTTTCAGTTTTCAGTTTTCAGCTGTATCCAAACGGGCCCTTAGTGTACGTTTAGGTTAGAATTAAAAATGAAAATTATTTCACTATTTAGCTTATTTTTGCAACTATTTATGGGTCTCACTACACTTTTTAGCACTATTCATGAGTCCCACTATACTATTTCAACTAATTTTTACCTTTATCTACAATACTTTCAGCAATAATTTTTCAATTTCAACAAAATAAGCGGTATCCAAACACACTTTTAATGAAAAAAGTTTGGCTCTTTTTTATCACATCCTATGGTAAATACCAAAATTACAATTAATACTTAAAGTATAAAATATAATTTTATACCATACATAATTTTTTGCTGAATTATCTTGGGTGCCTAACACCTTCCCAATCCATACCCAAACTCCGGACTCACAATCTAGTATGTAGACCTATGCATGTAAGTGGTTGGCCTAAAAGGCCCAATATGATTCCTAGACTTAATCTAGGTAGCAACTCCATTTTTCACCCTCCGCCACGGTCAACTTCCAAAGGCCGAGGTGTACTCCCTTACAGCCCTCTGCACCCTTTGGTCCTATATTACCCTTTGGACAGTATTCAATGAATACATCCTAGGGAATACGGTATTTGGCCTTAAAGGCCTCTATGACGGCATCATTGCTAACTAAATGGGCAAACCCCATAATGGAAATAAGGGAAGGAAGGAAAGAAAGGTTAGAAGACTTACAAGGAAGAGAGACATTCTCGGGAGGAAGAGTACTCTTGAGAAGGAGGCTTAGGACTTGGGAGGCTCTAGTATAAGGATTGTGAATAAGAAATAAAATTAAAGAAAGTGAATTAGAGAAACCCAGGCACTATTTATAGGGGAGGGGTAATTAATGCTTTGGGCGGGAAAAATTACCATCCACTCCTACCTTTCGATTCTAGTGTGCCTCAATAATTGAACGATCAGGCAATCCTGGCAGTTGATCCTGACAACTAGCTCAACACGTGCAAGAAGGGCAAACTGTCAAATCTGGCGCATTTATTACCTAACATTTGGCATTACTGAGAAGCAACAGTTACATCAAAGACGATCCCCCACATACCGAAGACATGACCACAATCCCACTCCCATGATTTGGAAATGGAATCATAGGGGGCTATTGTACAGACTAAGAAAAGTAGGCCAACCCCCAAATTGCTAGGCCCATCCATTGGAATAATCTCAGCCTAGTTCAGTTCATATAGTCAATCTATGTGGAGCTAGCCGAGCATATAAGGAAGTACCGAAGACATGCCGAGAATAAGAAATGATGCCTTGGGAGAATTCGCTCACCTAGCAATAACTGGCGTCAGGTACAAGTTACTATGAGGTCATGTCAACAGCAAGAGATGGGTTCTTCCTGACCAGCGATATGATCCAGAAGGACCCACTAACATGTGGAATATCCTCTCATCATGACAACTCTATTAAGAGAATGATATAAACAGGGGAAGAGAGGTAGGAAGAAGGGGTTGGAAAAATTAGAGAGAGACACACAAGAGAAGTGAGGAGAAATGTATTCTAGGGAGAATGAAATCATGTTCGGATTTCAAATGGTGATCTCGGCTTCTTAGTAGCCTTCATGGCTGAGCCAAGATTATGGTAGTTTAAGTCCAAACTAAAGCTAGGATTCCATCAGTAACACAACCAAACTATCTTTTGGACCTCCCATTATGGGATAAGCCCAACCCAAAGTATAAATAAATTAGGGGTCCAGACCCAATAGCCCAAGGTTATTGGGAATAGACCACCACAAGAACTTTACCACAACTCAATAAAAAAATATTTTGAAAAGGTTTTGGAAAACAATTTTGAAAAACTAGTTTCTACCTTATGTGATGACTAGAGAGAGGTTTTTGAAAAAGAAAAGAAAAAACGTATTGTGGGTGCAAGCGCCCACGACAATTTACATGGGAAAGTACGCCTTGGTCTAGGGTGGACCATGGCAGATGGTGTAAATGGATTTGCCACCTAGTTTAGGTCTAGGAACCATGAATTTGGCGCCCTTCGTGGAAGGACTGATTTTTACCAGAGCATATGTCCAGAGTTTAGGTATAGGGATGGGAAAGTGTTAGGCATCCAACCCCACCTGACTCATGGGTCGGCTTCCACTCATTGTCTTCCAAGTCTTAATCTCATTAAAGACATATTTAACATGTTATTCTAACTCACACACACACACACACACACTATCATGCATCTAAAGCAAACAACATAACATAAATCATCCCTAAGCATAGCATTCATCTATCGTGGTGAAAATATATCATCAAGGGCAGCAACATCACAAAGCATATTTTAACAAGCATGTTATGGCATCTAAACATCAAGAGCATAGGATTCAACCAAGCATATCATGTTCATCAATCATACTATACTCATAAAAAAAAACAAATACATGTTCATGTGATTATGCATGACTTACCTCATTGCGGCACCTATGCATCAATGCATGTCATATTCATGTGCATTTTCATGATATTCAAACAATATAAAACCCTAAAAGGCATCAAAGGGACAAAGCAAGCAAAAGAAAACAAAAGCTGAGAAACAGAAACTTATAGATGTAAGAACTACTTTTAAACAAAGCCTAAAACAATGAAGAAAACAAAAGAAAAACAAACATGAGAGGATTTAGGGTTTCTAGGCAGGGATATGCGAGCGCATACAAAGGGTATGCGTGCACAATCTAGTTGTATGTGTATGCATACAAACCCAGAACACAAAAACCAAAAAAAAAAAAAAAAACCATAGCATGCTTATAACATGAGCACAAAGCAAACCTAGACTACACAAACATATTATAAACACATAAACATATATATATATGCAAAGAAAACAAAGAAAAACAAACAAAAAAGCGAAGAGCCAAAGTTAGAACCTTTACCTCAACAGTAGAACTCTTTAGAGCTTGATTTTGACTGTTCCCTTCAGTCAATTTATTCACAACCAATTCAGAAATGAGTTAGTAAACTTAGAACTCAAAGATCAAGACCAAAAAATGTCCCAATCAAACAAAATTTGACTTGAGAATATTTTGTGAAAAACTCCCTCTTTGATTCACTATTTTCTAGCAAATCTTGTGTGTTTTTCCCACTATTTTGTCCTCCTTTAAAAAAGTACCTTTTATGGCTTTATATAATCGAAAAATAGGGGTTTGGGCTTCCAGACGATTTGAGATTCATTCCAAACCAAGTTTAAATGCAGAAAACTTTCATTACATAGTTTTTGGAACCCTAGCATGCGTACACATGCCTGTGTATGCATGCGCATGTAGTAAGCATGCAAACGCATGGCTTGGGTGTGCATACACATACCCATGTATGCGTGTGCGCACTTAGCATTTCCCATGGCCTTCCTTTTCCAAAAATAGTTTATTTATTCCAAAAATAAGTTATATTTTCTACAAACGCTTTCATCACGTCAATCTTCATTTTATTGGGCCATAAACCAACCTTAGGCTTTAGAGTACTACCATCATTAGGGAATGGGGGCTTGAGTCATAAGGGATACAAAATGAGGCACTCTCTCCCCAAGTTTTTTGAATGGAGGCATAAGATGAATACTAATAGAAGTAAACTAAAATTTGAGTTATTAGGCATAAGATTGGAGAAGACAGTGATTTTGGAGAGAGAGAGAGAGAGAGAGAGAGAGAGAGATTTGAGTTTAATAATGTAAATTAATTTAATTATGTGCTGTAGTCAATAGACCTTATGCTTTTCCTTGAACAAATCTAATGTGGCATTGTCTCCAGGGTGTAAATATAGACTTTTACACTACATTCTGATAAAATTTAGAGGATGTTTACTAGGGTGTTTTGAGTAACAGTTTTCAGTGTTTAAACAACATTACATATTTTTCTATACATTTTTTCACCTACACGTATTTTCAAAAAATACAAATAACGTTACTAGAACAACATTACCAAACAGCACCTTAATCTCACATATATTATATTTATTTATATATAACTTGTAAAGTTAACCACATCTTTCTATCATAATTGACTGGCAAATAAAGGTGCAGGGTATAGAAAGTACGTTGAATCCACACAGTTGACCGGGACCACAAAGCATGTTGAAAGAAAATGTAACAAGTATGTTTAAATACAATTAGTTGTCTTCAAACTAAGGCGCTGAAATTTATAGCTAAGAGCCTCATTGGTGAGGTTAAAATGCTAAATTTAGTAACTAAATGCTCCCTCCGTCCCATTTTTTTTGTCCTCTATTCCATTTTGAGATGTCCCAAAATATTATCCTGTTTCTAAAAATAAAAGACATTAATTTACTAATGTTCCTATTATACCCCTATTAATTTACTAATTCAATTTTTTAATAAATTTTTTTAAGGGTAGTTTTGAAAACTTATACATTTTTAAAAAGTAGACAAGACAATAAATGATGTTCTTTTAAAAAATTTGACTTTTCAAACAGGACAAAAAAATTGAAACAGAGGGAGTATAACACAAATAAAAGTAGAACAAAAGTGTGTTACATCAGAGGAGCAAAATCAATATTCTTTTTTATTGTGCACAGTAATTAAGATGGTAAAAATATATATATTTTATTAGAAAATATAATATTTTATTATATTAATAGTTGTTTATTGTAGTAAATATACTATTTTATTGTGTTATTTATATTATTTTATCATGTTAAATACTAAAATAAAACCATTAATATTAAGTATTTTATAAAATAAAGTGATAAAATAAATAAAAGTAATTTTTATAATGCTAAATTGCTAAATTGTTTGCCACAATACAGATTAAACATTCTCGCTGATCTGAGGGGGAATAAAAAGCTCTGAAAAAGGTTCCTCCACTCAGTTCACTGACGATTTATGACTGAGTGTGTGAACCGTGAACAATTAAAGAAGCAATAGAATACACATAATGACATAATAAATAGATTTAAATAAATTGAAATCCCCTAGGAGGTTCACCAAAACACTAGAAAAGTAGTGAAACCACAGCTTAATGGAAAATGAACCCACATCAGTTTGATTGATGTTAAAGAATGACTTAAGATATTGCCCCCACAAAGTCGCAAGGCAATTGTCACGACACAGCGAAAAAAAATTATCATAGCAAGAAAAATCTAGTAAATCAAATAACAGATATTTTCTTCTTTGATATCCACCTGTTTCTGGCATTTTCTATTGCTTCCTCCCTCATCCTCAAGAGTTCAATGAATTGTTGGTGATACTGCGAATCAATTGCTTCCAGCTCCAGCTTTAGGTCATCATACTGGCCCTTGTCTGCCAGAGATAGCGAGCATATGTTTGACAAGTCTAAGTTTTTTGACATAACAGAACATGAAAGATCAAAGGAGCTTGCAGAGTTTTTTGCAGGTTCATTAATCATAACAGATTCACTGGAACTAGCTTCATAGCTCTTCTCATTATGCCCACCATGGTCATAAACCCCATACTCTGAATTGAATCCATACTCATTTAAAGCTTTATAGCAGTCATCATGACTGAAATAATCAGACTCTAAAGCATTGCCATTACAGGCGTCTGAGGCCATTGGGACACTGTACTCAGCTGATATATCTGAAATGGTTGATCCTTGATTGTCTTCATCTTCCACATCAGCCAATTGTGGGAAACCGGGTGCTCAACAACTGACTTGACCAAAGTGTCTGCAGATCCTGAATCCACACCAAATGAACCATTTTTTTCATATGAATGGTTTTCAAAAAAAGATTTCAAGCTGGATGCCAGCTGATTAATCAAGTTGTCAATTAACTCCCTTATGACAGCCACATCTTCTTTGGACAGATCAAGCTGTTCAACCATCTCCTGAGCTATTGCAGTTGCAGTATCAGAATCAAGATAAAATGAAAAATGGATGTTCCTCACATGGCCTGTTAAAACAAAGACAATACATAGTTAGCACTTTAATCCAAAAAAAGGGGTGCAAAGAAACATTATTGTACAGCATATTTACTTACCACAGGGATCAGTAATACGCAGAGTCAATGAAATTGTATTATCATCATCAATTCTCTGCCCTCTTAACCTAAATTCATTATTCTTGGTAAAACTTTGAAATTCTAGAGTCGAAGAGTTAGAACTTCCGTTGATGCTTTTTACACCAGAGTCAACAGAAAGCTTCTTGCAGTTAGAATCTATGTCCATCGCATGATATTCAGGTTGCGGTGGGTTCACTAGTACGGGCAAATTAATGGGCACCCGCAGGGAGTCACAAATGAGATCCTTTGAATTTACAGTTGCAAGAAATGGATCTTTCAAGAGCTCTGTTGCAGGCAATCTCATAGATGCTGGAACTAGACACTTCTCTATGAACTGCTTAACTTGGGGTCATTCACTTTACTGAGGGAAGCAGGCTTTATGCCCTGCAGGAAATGAATTTAAAGAAAATATTACAACCTCAATTTAGAATTAAAGCATGAATGATATGTACTGCAGGTGGTTGCCAACTTACGGTGGTAACCTTCTTATATATTTGAGCAGGATTTTTGCATTCACTATACGGGTATTCACATGTAACCATTTCTAACATGCACATGCCAAAAGAATATATATCGACAAGTTCATTGTATTCCTCTTCATAAAGCTCCGGAGCCATGAATTCGGGGTGCCTGTGCAAAATATAAAAGTAAAACAAAAGATGGTTTAGTCAAAGTCCAAACAGTTTCAGAGAAAAGGAAGTTTATACCAATGACACTTCGAGCAGTAGGCTGCTGCATGACAATTGCCAGTCCAAGATCTCCAATTTTAACTTCTCCATTGTTTCCATTAACGAATATATTGTCACATTTCAGGTCTCTGTGGATAATCGGAGGATTATGGCCATGCAGATAGCTTAAACCTCGAAGAATCTGCCTTGCCCAGTTCTTGATGGCCTTCATGTCAACATTCTTATGCTTCTTACGATATCTAAAACCCAGTAAAACCATTAATGATTACAAATAGGCATTACAGTGAAGCAAAAATGAATTGAAAATATGGCCAACAGTCAATGGAACTCACTTCCTCAAACTCCCAGAAGTGAACAACTCCGTTATCAGGTTGATAGTCTTGTTCTTATCATCTACCCAAGAATTATAGGACTTGATAATATTTTCATGTTTCAAAGATTTCAGCAGATGAACCTCTGAATATAATCTTTCCAGCTGTTCTGGTGACTGCAATACATCCTCAATGTTCACTTGGTTCCAAGCAACTTCAATTCCACTCACTTCATCAAATGCCTTGTATCTATACATAACATCAAGGAAGCCGAAACAGGTCAAATTCAAGGTGAACAACAAAGTTTTCTATATTAAACAACTACCAACTTTATAAACTAAACCACTAAAACCATAAAGAAGAATATTGAATAAGATAATAAGAACCATACACAGTCTTAAATGCTCCCCTCCCCAAGACTTCATCAGACTGAAAGAATAAAAACATCATGTAAAAATATTATATCAATAAATCCAATAAAATAAATAACACATATCAACTCAACAACAAAGCAACCAAGCTATTTAAAATATCCAAGGTCATATAATTACAAAACCCACAAGAAGAACAACAAAATTCCTGCCCGGCATTCAAATTTTCATCTTACTCTTTTAAAAGAAACATGCTAAAGCTACTCACACGACAATGAATGTGATTGGTACCACATCACCAAAATGATCAATAGATTTCTTAATTACTTTTTTGTATTGTGTTGGTAAAATTTGTAGTATAAAATCCACGAGAATTTAATGACAACCGACAAAAAATGGATTTTTTTGCCATGAATAGGACTTCCGAAATCCAAACACCCTCTTTATAGACCAGTAAATTAACTCCTCTTTTTAACTTGCTTCAATATGTAACCCCATATTTTCTTTAAATGGATTTTGTCTAATTACTAGTTAACTTTTTCATCTGTTCATTTTCATGTAATGTTATGTTTCTATACTTTGTTTTCTTAAATAATTTGAAATAATTTTTTTTTGCTTCATAATTTTGTTTTGCTTTTTCATAAGTAAATAATACAATTGAAGAATTAACAGACAATCTGGATGTAATTAATCCAAAATTCTTAACTTCAGTTGAAGCTTCAATGAAAAGCAATTAATGGAAACATATAATACTCTGTTTGGTTAGTAAAAAAAAATTAAATAAAGGAAATATAATCCGTTAACTAAGCCTAAAGAACGATTGGCTAAACAAAGCATAGATCTGGAGTAACAACTAAAAAATCAAAAATCAAAATTCTACGTTCAATCTTTTGCAACTAATTTTCTTGGCAAACAAACAGCAAAAAGAGAAAAGAATTGTGAATCTCATACCCGAACGTATCGTCCAGTCGGATCTTTCTCCACAGCCTCACCAACCTCAGCTTCCGAATTTGAAACCACACCGAAATCCATAGCTAGAGTAAAGAATTAAGAGAGAGAAAGGGAGGGACAGAGCGAGAGAAAAAGAGAGAGAGAGAGAGAGAGAATGTTTTTAAGAGGGAAAAAGAAAAGAAAAGAAAACAAATCGCAAACCCTATCAAAGAAGTTGTTTGATTTTGACGTTGATCGGAGAACGAAGAAGCTGTTGTTCCGAGAAGGCTTCACAAGCAATGGAGTAGGAATCGAATGCCGATCGGAACCGGAATCGGCATCCGATGATTAAACGCTGCGTTGTGGAGTTGGATTCCATGGTAGAAAGTAGAAGAAGAAGAGGAATTTCTGAGGTTGAAAAAGCTATACGAGTCCCAGATTCGTCCATAGCTTTCTCTGCATCTTTTTTTTTTTTTTTGCGCTTCGATTCCAAAAACAAAGCAAACCCTAGAGTTGAGAGCGATTTTGAAGTTTCAGAAATTCGATTTTGTTACACTGGGAGAGAGAGAGAGAGAGAGAGAGAGAGAGAGAGAATTGTGATTTATGTGTGAGAGCGGAAGAGACGGAAATGGAAGAACAACTCAGAGTTAGAATCTTAATCATAGTCAATCAACGGCTTCTATTAGTATAAGGTGTTATTTGCCAGAGAGAGAGATTCTCCAACGACAACAAAAAAAATATTTACTAGAAGATATCTGGATTTCTTGATTTTTATTTTTATTTTTTTATGCTTGCTTTCTTTTTTTAAAAGCTATTTTTAATTTATATTTTTAAGACTTTTTTTAAGAATTTTTTTAAAAATATTTCTAATATTTCCATCCAATATTGGAAATATTTTTTAAGACTTAAAAGAATCATGTTAGGGACACAATATAAATTCACATTTTTAAATTAGTTTACTATGACATTAAAAAAAATTATATTATAATTATATTATGATGGATTAATTTAAGGGGTAATTACACTAAACCCACATGTGGATTGGGCGAAAATTACTTTACCTACCCGTGATTTGAAAAGTATCACTTAACCCACCTGTGGTATGTTCTATTTGTTTTCTATAACCTAACACTGTTAAAATCAGGGGTAAATAGGTATTTTTGCTCAATTTTATGTCTCTCTCCTCTCAAAACAAAAAATTAGAGCTGTCCACGGGTTGGGTCGAGTCAATTTTGGGCCCAACCCGGACTCAACATAACGGCGTCGGGTGGGAGGGTGGAGGAACCCGGAACCAACCACCGAAAAAATCAGTCGAGTTGGTTTCGAGTGACAGTGAGCGTCAGTCGGGCGCTAGAGTAAAAAAAATCATCGAAATCTGGAAAAAAATGTCGCCGTAATCTAGAAAATCTCGTTGGTATCTGCATTTTTTTTTTCGCTAGAATCTGAAATTTTTCACTAAAAATTGCTGGAATTCGCCGAATCTGACTAAATTCCACTAGATCTAGCCAGATCTGGTCGAGATCTCGCCGGATTTGGCTTAATCTTGCAGGTTTGGTTGGATTTTTTATACAACTTCGGTCGGGTTTGAGTTGCTCGGGTTTTGGAGAAGCAAACCTGCCACTCGACCCACCGGTGTCGATTCTTGAGAACAGAAACCCGCCGCCAACCGACTAGACCTTCGGTTCGGGTCGGAATCGGGTCGCCATCGAGTAGTTTGGCCGGGTTGTCGGGCTCCGGTCGGGTCTAGACAACCCTACAAAAAATAGAGCAAAAATGCAAAAGAAACAAAATCAAAAAGTGATATTTATCTCTCTCTCCATTCACACAAATTTTGAACCTAAAGAACATACCCAAAAAATAAAACCCAAATCATGAAGAACATACCCAAATTCAAAATCTAGATTAAAATTTCATCTAGATTCATCCAAAAAACAGACAAGATTATAAAACATTAAAAATTGCAAAGAATATAGAGAGGGAGAGGGAGAGAGAGAGATTGACAAGATCTTTGAAGAAGAGAAAAGCGATGAAGAAGAAAAGAAAGAAGAGGATCTCAAACTCAGCGAATCTAACGAAATCAAAGACAACATTCACTGCACAAGTCATTGTTGACTCCTTCTTGTTCCTCATCGTCCCACCTACTCGCCTCCCCATTTCACCTATGAAACAATGTCGTATGTTGTATGGGTAATGGTTTAAGGTCGCTCCCTTGGTTCCCTTGGTTCATACTGCAAACACTAAGAGACCAGATTAATGACTAAAAAAATGTCACCATTGTTTTAACATTCAAGCATCTCAAAATGTAAGGTAAAAATTCAAACTCTCAAGACTAATTTCAAACAAGCTATACTGTATCCCTTTTTTTTTTTTTGGCTAAGTAATATCAACTTATGAATTTCTTACTAGAAAGACAATGCAACATGGGTGAAACGTGACTGGTGTGATAGTAATCATAACCCATCTCATCCCGTGCTTTACCTATTTATCCAGAAATCACATAAACTAATGAATATGTCTAAATTAATGTTTTATAATCTTGTCTGTTTTTGGATGAATCAGATGAAAATTTAATCTAGATTTCGAATTTGGGTATGTTCTTCATGATCTGGGTTTTATTTTTTTGGATATGTTCTTCATGCTATGAAAAGAGAGACAAATACCACTTTTTGATTTTGTTTATCTTGCATTTTTGCTCTATTTTTGTTTTAGCAGGAGAGAGACATAAAATTTGAGCAAAAATACCTATTTACCCTTGATTTTAACAAAGGTGTATTACGAAAAACAAACGGAACATATCACAGGTGGGTTAAGTGATACTTTTCAAATCACGGGTAAGCAAAGTGATTTTCGCCCAAACCACCACAGGTAGGTTTAGTGTAATTACCCTAAAATCTAGCTTAGCGATGAACTTAAACTTGATTTGTGTTCAAAATAAAATTAAATGAATAAAAAAATCCTAAAATTTTACCATTTGAACTCAACTTGATCAGTTTACAAATTACAACCTGAAATCTATTTTTTGACATGTAAAATCCTAAATTCTCATTGCGAATTCAGTACATGTATGATAAGTCGTTCATAAAATAATCAAAGTTAATGTTTTTAACATTTAGATTTATTTTTTAAAAACAACACTAAAATTTTATATGACATGGTGAAACGTACTTGCCAACCGCTACTATTAATTCATTGGCATGAGGTGGATTGATTTTGGGGACCAACTACCAAGTTGGAGTTCTTGGTGGGTGGGTGGGTGCTATTCATCTCACATGATGATCATTAAATTAAGCGGGTTGGCATGAGTTTGGGTTTCATTCCCACTTGATTTATTAGAGTGGTGATGATATGGGCCCCGCAGAGTTTTACTTGGCTCCGGAGTCCAGACGTGCCAACAATAATAAGTTTGTATTTAATATTTATATGTGTGGGACATAAAACCAAAAACAAAAAGATCTGAAATGGAGAATTGTTGTTAGTTAGAAAAGTGTGTGATCGGAGGAATTGGATTCAGTCAGACTCGGCCTTCTGGTATTAGTCCATTGATATAGTGATATAGAAATATTGGGAGCTTGCTAAACATATGGTGTCGTGGTGTAGTTGGTTATCACGTCAGTCTAACACACTGAAGGTCTCCGGTTCGAACCCGGGCGACGCCAATAGGATTTTTGTTCTCTTGCCGTTTTGTTTCTCCTTTACATGTTTGTTCCCCTTATTTTTTTTATCCCTTCTCCTTTTGTTAATTTTTGATTGGTTGCTCCTTTACATGTTTGTTCCCCTTATTTTTTTTATCCCTTCTCCTTTTGTCAATTTTTGATTGGTTGCTTAGTCCTTGTCAACAAGACCACGGCTTTCTTGTTGATCTCGTTTAAGGATTATAATGGGAAGTATGGAACCTATGGCAACTTCTCAATTGCAACTGGATCCAAAAAGTTTCAAGTGCTCCTAAAAGTCGAAAGACAGTCTCCAATTGAGGTTAGATAGATGCTTTCATAAGAGACGCAAATCCTATGGATATTAAATTCAAATCAGACTTAAATATGAGCTCATGCTACTCCTACAGGTAATAATGTTCTAATAATGCATGCTTTATACTAAAAGTATAAACTTTAATATCATCAAGCTGTATTTTTGTACAATTTATAGAGGTTAGTCACTTTCTCCTTTTTCATGTGTTCATTTCCTCTAGGAAAAAAAAAAAAAACTGTAGGAAGCAGCAATTGCACAGCACAGTAGGGAAAAGATGAAAAGGTCATGACATGACATGTAATCGAACAATACCCTCTCACATACTAATACCATCATTTAGTTCTTCCTCACAATAAAGATGACAATGGTGGCTTGAATTCAAAAAGAAGACACAATTTCATGCATTATTTGTTACATCATTCACAAAGAGTGGTGATGATATGGGCCCCGCAGAGTTTTACTTGGCTCCGGAGTCCAGACGTGCCAACAATAATAAGTTTGTATTTAATATTTATATGTGTGGGACATAAAACCAAAAACAAAAAGATCTGAAATGGAGAATTGTTGTTAGTTAGAAAAGTGTGTGATCGGAGGAATTGGATTCAGTCAGACTCGGCCTTCTGGTATTAGTCCATTGATATAGTGATATAGAAATATTGGGAGCTTGCTAAACATATGGTGTCGTGGTGTAGTTGGTTATCACGTCAGTCTAACACACTGAAGGTCTCCGGTTCGAACCCGGGCGACGCCAATAGGATTTTTGCTCTCTTGCCGTTTTGTTTCTCCTTTACGTGTTTGTTCCCCTTATTTTTTTTATCCCTTCTCCTTTTGTCAGTTTTTGATTGGTTGCTTAGTCCTTGTCAACGAGACCACGGCTTTCTTGTTGATCTCGTTTAAGGATTATAATGGGAAGTATGGAACCTATGGCAACTTCTCAATTGCAACTGGATCCAAAAAGTTTCAAGTGCTCTTAAAAGTCGAAAGACAGTCTCCAATTGAGGTTAGATAGATGCTTTCATAAGAGACGCAAATCCTATGGATATTAAATTCAAATCAGACTTAAATATGAGCTCATGCTGCTCCTACCAGGTAATAATGTTCTAATAATGCATGCTTTATACTAAAAGTATAAACTTTAATATCATCAAGCTGTATTTTGTACAATTTATAGAGGTTAGTCACTTTCTCCTTTTTCATGTGTTCATTTCCTCTAGGAAAAAAAAAAAAAAAACCTGTAGGAAGCAGCAATTGCACAGCACGGTAGGGAAAAGATGAAAAAGTCATGACATGACATGTAATCGAACAATACCCTCTCACATACTAATACCATCATTTAGTTCTTCCTCACAATAAAGATGACAATGGTGGCTTGAATTCAAAAAGAAGACACAATTTCATGCATTATTTGTTACATCATTCACAATGATGGTGGTATAATTGCTAAAATGATATTTTAGCAACCAAAACACTAAAAAGATGTAAGCGACAATAATGGTTCTATAGTTTTAAAAAATGGCAATTGAGTTACAGTAAACTAACAAAGATGACAGCTTACTGTAGTTACAAACTTATTAAAAGATTAATATTTTATTTTTTCTCTCTCTTCTTCTCCTTAAAATATTTTTCTCTCTCTTTCTTCTTCAAAGCATCCTCTTTTTTTTTTTCCTCTCTTGCCCACCTCCTCTAATTCAAACTCTCTTATCAAAAGGTGAGATTAGGATGGTTGATATCGGCATGGCATGAGCTTGTGGTCGCGGTTGAGATTGGCGACGGTGGCGTTTGGGTGGTTTGAGATCGACAATAGACAGTGGCCGCTCCTTTTCCCTTCAATTTTTTTTTTTTTTT
>NW_027069614.1:0-52174 GCF_002906115.3 Quercus suber
ATATGCTATTCTTTCTATTCTTTCATGACCATTTTCTTGAGAAAGTTGTAGTGAAGAACTTGTTGTTTGGTTTTGGGTTAAGTGGAGTAAAGAAGGGTGGGTAGGGGCTCTGGTGCATTGGTAGTATATGTCAGGTGTGGGTCCCAATTTTTTGAATTTTTGGAGTTGAAAACAAAACCGAGTTTAGGTGCCAAATTGGCTTTGGATATATTTGGGGATTTTTGAGTGATAAAAAATGAGTTATAAAGTGATGAGTGATAAGTGATGATATTTGAGTGAGGAGTGATGAGTGATGGTATTTTTAAAACCAAACAGCCCCTTATCCTTTTGAAATTTTTTTTGGAGATTTATCTTTTGAATTTTTTTTTTAAGGAGATTTATCATTTGAAAAGTTTGTCCTTTTGAAAATTTTATTTTAGGAGATTTTTCCTTTTTGAAAAATGTTTTAGGAGATTTATCATTTTAAAATTTTGTTAGGAGATTTGTCCTTTGAAAATTGAAGTTTAGGAGATTTTTTCTCTTTTAATTTCCTGCAAGAAAAACAAGAGTTGATTTCTAGTTAGTTAAGTTGTATAACTCATGAACTACCACTCTTTGATCTTTGCATTTGATGACTTTGATATGTATGGACTTATTCTTGTAAGTGCTTGATTTAGAAAAGTTTAGAGTTTACCTAATGAAGGTTTCTGGTGCAAAGGTTTGAATTTACCTGATAGGTTTTGACATGGGTGATCTTACCTGAATGAGGCATAGCTGAATACCCTTAGTCTACAAATTGAAGCATGATTTTGAAAACCTTGACTTTTGAGGAAAAGATGATTTCTTTTTTTTCAAAATGGATGAGGCATGGTCAAATGCCCCTAGTTTAGAAATGGATGCATGATTTTTGAAAATCTTGATTGATTTTTTTTTTTTTTGGGAAAAGATGATGATGAAGATGATCTCCTTTTTTTTTTTTTTTTAAATGAATGAGGCAAGGCCGAATGCCTCTAGTTCAACAATCAATGTGAATTTTGAAAAATCTTAGTGTAGGGACTTTCAATAAAGCAAAATTTGAGTAAAATAAGATCAAAATCACAAAACAGGACAAAACAAGGACTGTTGGAATGACAGGCCAATCAGCACTGTTGGAGTGCCGATTGGCACATCTTGAGCCTTGTCTAGTTGTAGCATTTTCAGCTTTTTTTTTAGGACATATGGTAGCATCTAATCTTAAGATTTTTGGTGAATGTTAAGTAGATGAAAGATCCATGTTCACCTTTTGCAAAAGATTCTTTCCATAAGCTTGTTAGTAATCAGTTATAAAAATGTTTTGGGCCAATGCCCCTAGTTTAGACATGCTTGCACAGAAAATTGATGATATGCTTAGTGCAAAAAGATGCTACTAGCCTAAATTCACACAAAGAAATGTCTTGCTTTTGAGCCTTTGAAATAAATGTATTTTTTATTGAGTGATTGAGATTGAGCCTTTGGAAAGGATACCTACGTACCTCTTTCATAGAGGATCAGGTCCAAACGTAGTTTGAAAAAAGTTTTGATTTTTTTTTTTTTTGTTTTTTTGAAAAATAAATTTAATGTAGAATGAGGTTTTTTTTTTTTGGAAAAATCTCTCTCTCTCTTCTCTCTCTCTCTCTTCTCTCTCTCTCTCTCTCTCTCTCTCTCTCTTTAATTTTTTTTAATGAGCACAAGGAGATACTTTGAACAACCTCTTTTCTCCAATCATGATGCTTAAAAGTTAACTCTATCCCCTTAGCTAGGAAGGATTTGAAATCATTAAAAATATGTAATCAAATTTGCTTCTTCATTTTGAAAAATTTTAAATTAAGTCTTCGAAGACAATCAAAGAAATGAAATGCTAGGGAATCACATATGTTGGGAACAAGCAAGAAAGGGAAAAATCCTAAGTTTGAAGATTGAAAATTTTTGAGAGTTTGGAAATTTTGTTCTCTTGAGAGTCTTTTTTTGGTGAAAGCAAATAAAGGGAGTGTTTGGAGCTTAGAAAAAAAAAATTTAGTCTCTTGAGAATTTGTGAAACTTTGTCTTTGGAAGATATTAGCTAGTAGGGGTTGATAATCCTAAGAAATTTTCCTTCTTAATCCAAGAGAAAATATTACAAGAGCTAAAGATGCGCCTTCAATTAGCAAGACTTCAAGGATGTCTTTATTTAAAGGTTGTAATGTAGGCCGGGTTCAGGTTATTGAAAGGAATGATATAAAAGGCTCAAAACTCTTATGATATTTCACCAATTATGCAATACTTTAAATTCAAGCATTGGAAGATTTTTCCACATCTTCCATCATTGACTCTTGTGCTGAAATCCTTGTCATGTTCATAGTCTTCTCATTGGTCTTCATTGATTCCTTTCATTTGGTTTTGATTTGATTTTTTTTAGCTTGACAACTTCCACTTTTTGGTCTTCTTAGCATCCTTTCTTATGGTCAGATTACTCACTCTCATTTTTTTGATTCTTTTGTTTTGTTTTTTGCCCTAATTTTTGCCTAAACTGTCCTTTCAGGTTTTCAGCCTAGTGGGCTTTTTTTTAGGCCCTAATTTTTGCCTAGACCGCCTGTGCGCACCTAAAACGAGATTAATAGGCTGGCTTTCTCTTGGGCTCACAATCTATTTGTGATGTGGGCTTTGGATTTCCTACTTTGAGTGATTCTAGCTTAGAGACCCAACAATACCTCTCCAACCTTTGTATTCCTTCCCTTTCACTCTTCTGACTCTATTGCTCTCACCCCTAAGCTTTCTCTAGAACCTTTCAACGACCCTTTCCCTCTCTTAGTTTCTTATATTTATAGCCTGAAATTAGTGGAGGAAATATGATTACTCTTATGGTTAGTGGGAGAGGAGGTCCAATGTTGTTACCACTAAGTGGGTGTTTAGTTAGGATTGGGGTGCGGTGAGAGTGGCATTGGAACTAGTTCCCACTTAAGCAGAACTACTTAGCAACGATGTTCCTTAGGCATTGTTGTGTAGCTGAGAAGAGGTAAACCTGAGTAGATGTCTTAACACTTGGTAAGGGGTTCACCGGGCATGATCTAGGTGATCGAGCATAGTGCGCACTAATTAAGGTCGTTGGTCCAATGGGCTTTAAGATGGCTTGAGGCCTGGGCCTAGGGTCGGTATAGGCCATACTGTTGGGCTGGAGCTCAAGGCCTAAATAGGCCTAGATATCCTAGAGCCGTACATTAGATCCCCCTTGATTTGTGCTCGGTTCTCGAGGAAGAATCAAGGAATCCAAGAGGCAGTAACTATTAGGGAAGCTCAACGGGTAGATATTGGACGGTTGAGAAACCCATCAATGCACCCTCAAAAGGTGCGTTGCATCTAACTGCTGGTTCAGCTGTCATCTTTGTCTGATGGTTCGTGAATCAAGGCAACGCGTGTGTGGCGGTTAAGATGGGGATTCGTAGGGTTTCCCACCTATCAATTATTAAATGCCATTTATTTCCCTTTTGGCTCCTATGAATAGGCATCCTTAAGTCTCTCCTTCACTTTTGCATTCCTCACCCTTCAAACTTTTACTTTGCCGAGCATACTCTCTTCACGCGTTCATCCTCTAGCCCAGAACATTTTTCCTTCTTAGAGCTCATAGTAAGTTCCCTTTTCCTTTCTTTCTACTTGTTTTATTTCTTTCTGTTCTATCATAATCATAGTTCTAGGAATCCTAGCTTAGATAATGGGCTATTCTCATCTCCTTTCTTCAGAAGCCTCTTTAGCTACCTTTAGGGTTGCCTACAATGTCCTTGAGGATCTTGATATTGCCTACTGCCCCGAGGGCGATATCGAAATCCAAAGGCGCAGTGGTGTAAATACAATTTTCTTTCCCTTGATGGAAATTCTTGAGGGCGGGGTTAGGTTCCCCGTTGACCCCCTCATCATAGGTACCCTTAGATTTTACAATCTCTATCCCGACAACTCCCCCCAAACTTTTACCGAGTGGTGAGTTGTGTCAGTAGGTTAAACCAGTTGTTCGAGTTGCGACTGGATTACCATGACATCAACTTCATGTATAGTTTGTGTGGCAATATTAAGTCAGATTATTATTTAAAGACGAGAGACATGAAGGTACGGCTCATTTCATGCCTACCTGACTCTAATAGGAACTTGGCTGGAGAGTTCATACTGGTGAGCGGCAACTGGTTTGCTGAGGAGCTTCCCTGCGCGTTCTCACCACACGATGTTGGTCGGTACCGAACATACCTTTTTGACTACCTTCTATTAATTTTGTTTTGATCAAAAAATTACTAACTGGTTTTTGTGTTGTTATTGTCTAAAGAGCAAAAGATTTGAGCCAGATCTTAGAGTTGTACACGTTCGGGACCTAAATTTTGTGCTTAGGTCAGGAATTTTTGTTCATTGGGACGAGCAACTCTGAGCGTCCCATTTAATCCTTGGTGTTGAACCTGTGTATTCCACTTGGCAAGCATTCAACCAAGCTTTATTAGTTAACAGTCCCCTCCTTTCCTACATCGATGTACGGCATGCGAACTTCCTCCCTCCAAGATTTATAGTAGGCGAAGCTTGTGACATTGGTTGGTGGTATACCTGCTCAGACGAACTTGCACCCATACGCGATGAGTTGACTGAACATGTGTCTCGACACCGTCGAGAACAAGCACACGTGCCGGTTTAGCCTGAAGCCCCCGCTTAGCTCGAGGCCCTTGTAGGACTCGAGGCTCCTGTTCAAGAAGCCGAGGAAGCAACTGTTTAATTAGTTAGCTTTTCAGAAACTGAATCCATTCAAGGTCACGACATGGTGACAAGGAAGACAATGAGGATCAGTCATTTTATGCATAGCACCTGGCCGGCCGCGCAGCAGCTAGAACCTCAAGGTCGAGATCCACCACCTCCTCCCCCTCCTTTAGGCCGTACCCGAAAGAGGTAGCATACAGTTGAATAGACACATGCTAGCTCAGGTAACATGCCCACGAGGACTCCTCCCCGGCCATCGGCGAGTATCGTTATCTAGGAGCCAACAGTCCAAACTGGGATGAATGTGGCACTTACCTCCTAGGCCCCGGCGGAATGGCAGCCTACCTTTCAGCTCGACGGTAAACCTTTTCCCATATCTGCTTGTGTAAGAGTATGGGATAAGGGCCAAGGGGGTTGTGTTACCTAAATTTTGGTGCATGGCCTCCTTTTGCCTGAGGATATACACGCCTTTATGGACAGGATGGACGAGTCATTAGGCAGGCAGTTGCAATGGAAAATTGTAGTGGTAATCTCTCTCCCTTGGTTTTTTTTTTTTTTTTTACACGCATATTCTTTTTGTTTTCATACTCCTCCTTATTGCTTGGTCAGGTCGTGCAACTGACTCATATCGTTGATGGGCAGCTGAAGGAGCTTTTCGAAGACGCTGAGTGAGAAAAGGCCCTTAAGGACGTTGCCAAGGTTACAGTGAAAGAAAAAGTGAAGGCCGCTGAGACTGCGAAGAAAAAGGCTGCTGCGGCTGAGAAGGCTAGGGCTCTAGTAAAGGGCAAGTCCATATAACTAGAGGTGTAGCTAGGCAGTATCGAGTTGAAGTTGGAGGAGGCCTAGAGTCTGAACACTGCTCTAGCAGAGGAGTTGGCCGATTTGAAGGCAGCATTAGAAGCTTGTGAAAACAAATGGTACAACGAGGGTTTTGCTAATGCCAAGAATTCTGTAGAGCCGGTTGTCCAACAAGCTCAGAAGCTCGGGTTCGGGGAGGGATGGTTGGCTACCTTGTAAGCTATGGGGGTCCCTGAGGATTCTCCTATAAGGAACCCCAATAAAATCCCTTTCCCGAATCTTTCAATTGCTGTGCAGAACACCCCTGGAGTAATTGATGAGGAAGAAACCACTAGCATAAGGGAGTGGGTGGAAGCAATTGACTTCCACGTGGAGCCGGTTAATCTGGAAGCCACTAGTAACCTCTATGTTGGTGACCAGCCCGGCGGGAATGTTCAGCTACAATTGCCTCTTGTAGCTCAGCAACCTCCTGAGGACGTTGCCTATTTTGAAACTGCAGACCCTACAAGTTAATTGCCGAACCAGATTTCGTTCTGTCTACTTTACTTTTCATTTGTTTAAATAGTTTTTCTTTTCAGCAAGTTTGCCTATGTCACCAGGATGTGGTGACAAAACAATTTTTTTTCCCGAGTTTAACTTTTCTATAGTCACCGAGTTATGGTGACAAAACATTGGTTTTATTTTTATATGTTGGCTTTAATTACGTCTATGAATGTTTGCTACTATCTTTCCTATTGTGTTCTTTAATTGTTTTATGCACGAATTCTAGATGGCCGGGTAGTTTAATCCCGATTTGTCATAAGACGGAGATTGAGACTGCTTTCTTTTCTGCTTGCAAAAAGCCAAGTAATTGTCGGCCATGTACGGTGACCCAAATTACCTTGGACGGGGTCACCTGTACTTAGAAAGAATTGGCTTCTTGGTGGTAATAACAAAATTTGACATGCATTGATCCTTCTGTACTCAGATGAATTTTGAGAATAGGTTTCCTCCTGTCCGGTGATGAGAATTGAACCGGGGACTGATTTTTGCCGTTAGAATGATTTTGGTGCAAGGTTTCCACCTACTTAGAGATAGAAATCGAACCTAGGACAGGTTTTCATCATTAGAAAAAATTGGCGTAAGGTTTCCATCTGCTCGGCGATAAAAATTGAGCCGAGAACAGGCTTTTGTCCTTAGTAAGACTTAGTGTAAGGTTTCCACCTACTCGATGATAAAAATCGAGCTAGGAGCAAGTTTCTATCCTTAGAAAAACTTGGCATAAGGTTTCCACCTTCTTAGTGATAAAAATCAAGCCGGGAGCAGGTTTTTGTCCTTAGAAAAACTTGGTGTAAGATTCCCACTTGCTCGGTGATAAAAATCGAGCCAGGAGCAGGTTTTTGTCCTTAAAAAAATTTCGCGTAAGGTTTCCACCTGCTTGGTGATAAAAATCGAGCTGAGAGCAGGTTTTTATCCTTAGAAAAACTTGGTGTAAGGTTTCCACCTGCTCGGTGATAAAAATTGAGCCGGGATCAGGTTTTTGTCCTTAGAAAAATTTGATGTAAGGTTTCCACCTGCTTGGAGATAAAAATCTAGCTGAGAGCAGGTTACTCTCCTTAGAAAAATTTGGCATAAGGTTTCCACCTTCTCGGTGATAAAAATCAAGCCAGGAGTAGGTTTCTGTCCTTAGAAAAACTTTTAGTGCAAGGTTTCCACTTCTTCGGTGATAATGATCAAATCAGGAAGCTGCCCATCCCCATAACTTTCTTCATATTTGTTGGCCAGCAGGGCCTCTAATGAATTAACGATAATAAAACTAAATGCACCTGCAAGAAAAATACCACCTTCATATTAATTAATAAAACATATATACAAGATTACATTTAATTTGCACCCTCATGTATAAATGCTTAGTGATAAAACTTCCTCAAGTTGTGGACATTCCATGGCCGAGGAAGTGGCCTTTCATCTAAATCCTCCAAGTAGTACGCTCCTACACCTGTAATGATGGTTACCCTATAAGGCGTTTCCCAAGTCGAGGCTAGCTTCCCAGCATTTGTATCCCATATATTCCTTACTGCTTTTCGTAACACTAGGTCCCCTACACTGAATTCCCTTGTCTTTAAGTCACGGTTGTAACGCCAAGCAAGTTTTTGTTGATATTCGGCTAGCCTTATAGTTGCCGTTTCTCAGTACTCTTCCAGCAAATCTAGATGTTCTACCATCAATCTTTCATTCTAGGCGGGGGCAAATGCTGTAACTTATGCACTACATAAGTTTATCTCGGTGGGTATCACGGCTTCTGCTCCATACGTTAAGGAGAATGGGGTCACTCCTGTAGATCTCCTGGGAGTTGTTTGGTATGCCCACAGAACACTGGCCAACTCTTTGGCCCACCTTCCCTTTGCATCATCCAGCCTTTTCTTCAATCCATTCACAATTGCCTTGTTAGTGGCTTCAGCTTGTCCGTTACTCTGAGGATACGCCAGGGTGGAGTACCTGTTCTTGATGCCGATAACGCTACAAAACTCGCGAAAGGCCCTGCTGTCGAATTGTAATCCATTATCAGATATAAAAGAGTTCGGCACCCAAAATCTTGTGACTATATTCTTCCACACAAACTTCTTAACGTCCATGTCTCGAATATTGGCTAACACCTCCGCCTTCACCCACTTGGTGAAGTAATCAATAGCTACTAAGACAAACTTTCGATTACCAGTCGCCCAGGGAAATGGGTCGAGAATATCCAACCCCTATTGTGCAAAGGACTAGGGGCTACTGATTAAATTCAAATGTCTTGCTAGCTGGTGGATCAAGAGGGCATGCTTTTGGCACCATTCACACTTTCGTACATGCTCGACGGCATCCTTCTGCATCTGTGGCCACCAGAACCCTTGAGTCATAGCTTGGTGAGCTAATGAGCGTCCCTCCACATGACTGCCGCACACCCCGTCATGTAGCTTTGCCAAGAGCTCATTTATTCTCGGGGTGTAAACACAAAAGGTACGACCCCCTAAAAGACCTCCGGTACAACTTTTGATCTGTTGACAGCCAATACCAAGCGACTATTCGGTGAACCCTGTTAACCTCCTTTTCATCGTCTGGGACTCGATCCTCTGCTAAGAAATCAATGATCAGGTCCATCCAATATGACTCGGTTGTTGAAATCATTGTAACACCAGCTTCGACGACACCAACATTAATCACTATAATAATGCTCAGCTTTGTGATGAGCTCCACCTTAATTAATCAAGGCACATCCTTCGTCATTGCCGACACCAACGTAGTTAGTGAGTCAGCATGTCTGTTTTGCCCTTGAGTCACTTGGGTCACCTTTGCCGTACAAAACTTACTCATAACTTGCTTTGCCACCCGTAAGTACTCTTTCATTCGAGAATCCCAGGCTTCAAAATTGCCCTGCACCTCGCTAACCACCAGCTGTGAATCTGAATAAATTTCTACATCCTAGGCACCTATGCTTAAAACGGTCCTCAATCCAGCGAGCAGGGCCTCGTACTTCGCCTCGTTGTTGGAGGCCCTAAACCGCAACCTAAAAGAATGCTCAACCGTATTCCTTCTGGAGTGATAATGACAACCCTGACACCGGCCCCCGTGACACTTGACGCATTGTCCACAAATACCTTCCATAGGCGACACTCCACATGACAAACCATCCCCCCTTCATTCTTAGGGGAAAACTCCACAACAAAATCAACAAGAACTCGGCCCTTCACCAAACTTCTTGGCCTGTATCATATATCAAAGGACCCTAACCGGGTCGCCCACTTAGTTATCTAGCCTGTAAAGTCAGATCTCTTCAATAACGACTATAAAAGGTACTCGATCAGGACATAGATAGTACAGGCTTAAGAATAGTGTGGCAACTTCCTTGTAGCATGCACTAATGCTAATACCAACTTCTCCAGGGGTAAGTACCTTGTCTCAGCATCGACCACGGTCTTGCTTACGTAATACACAGGTTGCTGCATCCCCTGGTCCCTTAAAAGTATGACACTCATGGCATGATCAGACACCGAGAGGTACATAAATAAGTCCTCCCCGAGCTTTGGGGTTGCTAACATGGGTGCCCGCATCAAATATTTTTTCAAGTCTTGGAAAGCCCTTTCACATTCCTCATTCCATTGAAATCCCCTCCATTTCTTCAAAAGTTGGTAGAATGGACGGCAATGATCAACAAACTTAGAAATGAATAAATTAAGGGCAGCTAACATTCCAGTCAAGATCTGTACCTCCTTTGGATTGCTTGGCGACTTAAGGCACTGCACGGAATCAATCTGATCGGGGTTGACCTTTATCCTATGGCTAATAATCAGATAACCAAGGAATTTGCCAGCCCCTACCCCAAAGGCACACTTGGCCACGTTTAGGCACAGCTTATGTTGCCAAAGCACTTCAAATACCCCTCAAAGGTCCTCTATATGCTGTGCCTCCTGTTTACTTTTCACCACTATGTCGTCGATGTACACCTCAACCGTGTGCCCAATCTTGTCCTGAAACATTCTAGTTATCATTCGTTGATATATTGCCCCGGCATTCTTTAACCCAAAGGGCATCACGGTGTAATGGTAGTTTGCGTCTGGGGAGATGAATGCAGTCTTCTCCTGGTCTTTGGCAGCCAAGGCAATTTGATGATAACCTTGAAAGGCATCTAGGAAACTCATCCTCGAGTACCCATAGGTAGCATCTACCAATTGATCTATCTTCGGCATAGGGAATGGGTCCTTTAGGCATGCTTGGTTCAAATCCGTGAAATCCACACAAACTCTCCATTTGCCATTCTTCTTTCTAACCACCACGGTATTCGCTAGCCACTCTGGGAAAAAGATTCCCTTATCGCCCTGGCCTATTTTAACTTCCTGATCTCCTAACTTACTGCCTCTACGTGTTCCTTGGCCGACCTTCTCGACTTCTGCTTCTTTGGAGGAAATGACAGGTCTATGTTAAGCTAGTGAACGATGAACTCGGGATCAACCCCGAGCACCTCATACGGGCTCTATGCAAACACATCTACATTCTGCATAAGAAATAACAACGTTTCTACTTTATCCTTATCCTTCATACTTGCTCCTATCTGAAAATACCAGTCAACATCTGGTAGTATCTTCACTCTAATTAACTCCTCAACACAACTAGCCCTCATTTCCTCTCGAGGATCTTGTAATTGCTATGAAAGGGCTTCCTCGGCATTTTCCTTCTGCTTAGCTTACTTATTCTTCCAATTAATTGCGGCCATTAGGCACTGCCTAGCCACTTGCTAGCTCCCCCTCACTACAACAACGCCCTGTTTGGTGGGAAATTTAACCTTCATATGCAAGGTGGACGAGACAGCCCCTATTGCATGAATCCACGGTCTTCCCAGAATCGTCGTGTATGGAGAAAAAGAATTGACCACTATGAATGCCACTATCACCTCCTTACCTTCCATATTTACGAGAAGAGAAATTTGACCCTCAGGAATCACCAGCCTTCCATCAAACCCGACTAACGGTATATCATACTTCGATAGGTCTTGGTTCTTTAACTCGAGCCCTTTAAATAGGTTTGGATATATCACATCAGCTCCGCTTCCTTGGTCTACCATCACCCTTTTTACTAAGAAACTGCTTATCTGGGCTGTGACTACCAATGTATCATCGTGCGGTTGAATTGTTCCTTCTAAATCATCATTGCCAAAAGCGATGGGCTCTCGGCCAATCTTCATCTTCTTCTCGAGTGATTGCTCACCCGTGCAATTTCCCATGGGTGCTACAGTCAGCACTCCTCTTCCTGCTACAGCGATACATCTCGAAGTAGCGTGGATGACTTCAATCACGCCTAGTGGTGGTGGGAGAGGATTTTCCCTTTGTTGAGCACCCTGCCTGGTACCCTAATTTTCAGAATCTACCACAAATTCCTTCAGATATCTTGCCTTCACTAGTTGCCCTAGGTTATCTTTTAATGCCTGACATTGCTCGGTGGCATGCCCTTTATCCTTGTAATATGTATAATACAAGTTTTGGTTCCTCCGAGACGGGTCACCCCCCATCTTGTTCGGCCACCTGAAATACAACTTGTTCTTAATCTGGTCTATGATCTTATGCACCAACTCTTTGAACATCACATTCACCTCCCCCATTTGTACCTCCGGCTCTTGCATTCTTACATCCTTCTAGGGCCTTGGCTAAAAACCTCCATGTCAGGGACAATTCACTAACGAGGCTTTGCCCTTACTCTGTAGCCGATCGTCTTCGAGGTATTTATACTCCTCTATACGCCTCATGAGTTGCCTCATATTCTCGAGAGGCTTTCTTATCAATGACTCCTATAGTTCGGAGTCTTCAGATGACCCCATCCTAAAGGTGTTCACTGCAATCTTCTTATGCCCCCCACCTATCTCGTTATAAAGCTCCCAGTACCGACTGGCATAACTGCGAAGGGTTTTCCCAACTCTCATCTTCATAAATAGTAGCGCGTCCACCGGTTGTGGTACTCGACCACAGGTTACGAACCGGACATCAAATTCTTGGATTAACTCAACAATACTGTGAATGGAGCCCTTCTGTAACCCATTAAACTATCTCAATGCTATGGGTCCGAGGCTTGAGGGAAATACCTTACATATCAGCGTATCATTGTGAGTGGGTAGAGACATCATTTGGATATAATGGTTGACGTACTCCACCGTGTCCATCTTCCCATCATAGGAATTAAATGGTGGACAGGTAAACCTACTCGGCATTGGGGCCCGTTCAATGTCATTTGAGAATGACAACTGAGTAGCTCTTCATAAGGCGCGGCTCATAGCATCCATGGCGGCATTACGAGGCCGTCGCTCTTCTGGGGAATTTGAACCCCGGTTTGCATACTCCTATGAATGTGAACGGTCTTGGTATCGATGGGAACCGGATTGATTGGATTCGGTACCACAGCGATCTTCCCCACTTATGGATTCCCTTGCTTGGTTTTCTCGGTCCATTCTTTGGTGCCTACCCCTTGCCTCAAACTCCAAATCTCTTACCAGTCTACGCAACCGTTCAAGCTCCTCATCTCTCTTGTCTAACTACCTGTGCCCCGTAGCACCTGATATTTTCCGATTTGTTTGGTATGACCCCACTCCAAGGCCAGACTGTTCTTCCTCATGTTCACGCTCCCTATCTTCACGCCTTTTTGCCTTCACTCTTGCCATGTGGATCCGCGAGATGATCCCACTGAACCACTTTTAGCAAAACCTTCAAAACATCTCTCGAACATCTTCTGGGTGTGAATCTTAACTGAACCACAGCTTTGTAAGAGATCCCCATAGACAACGCCAATTGTGCGCACCTAAAACGAGATTAACAGGCTGGCTTTCTCTTGGACTCACAATATATTTATGATGTAGGTTTTGGATTTCCTACTTTGGGTGATTCTAGCTTAGAGACCTAACAATACCTCTCCAACCTTTGTATTCCTTCCCTTTCATTCTTCTGACTCTATTGCTCTCAACCCAAAGCTTTCTCTAGAACCTTTTAACAATCCTATCCCTCTCTTAGTTTCTCATATTTATAGCCTGAAATTAGTGGAAATATGATTACTCTTATGGTTAGTGGGAGAGGAGGTCCAATGTTGTTTCCGCTAAGTGGGTGTTTAGTTGGGAGTGGGGTATGGTGGGAGTGGCATTGGAACTAGTTCCCACTTAAGCAGAACTGCTTGGCAGCGATGTTCCTCATGGCACTACTGTGTAGCTGAAAAGAGCAAACCCGAGCAAATGTCTTGACGCTTGGTAAGGGGTTCACCGGGCGTGATCTGGGTGATCAAGCATAGTGCGCACTAATTAAGGTCATTGGTCCAATGGGCTTTAAGATGGCCTGAGGCCTGGGCCTTAGGTCGATATGGGCCATATTTTTGGGCTGGAGCTTAAGGCCCAAATGGGCCTGGATATCCCAGAGACGTACACTGCCCTTTCAGGTTTTCAGCCTAGCGAGCTTCCCTTCTTTTTTTTTTTTTTTTTTTGACAGACTTTCATCTTTCTTGGATGAATTTTCATTTCTCCTTGATATCCTCTTATCCTTTCTAATGCACTTTCAGATATATATATGTATATATATATATATATATTTGACTTGACTGAACACACTTTTTTGATGAAATGTGTCTTATCTTTTCTTTTCCTCATCTTCCTCAATTTGATTGAATTTTGATTTTGATGAATCTTCATTTTTGCTCATCCTTCTCAACTTGAATGATCTTTCATGGAATCTCATGTCTCTCGTGTCTTTTGATGAATCAATATTCTCTCATAACTTGATGAAAATTCTTGCATTTACTTCTCTCTCTCTCTCTCTCTCTCTCTCTCTCTCTTTTGGTTGAAGTCTTTTCTAGTTTAATGGCCTTCTCTTTTTCCTCACAATTTGATGCTTTCTCAAAATCTTATCTCTCCTTGATGGATTTCCTTCCTACCTAGCTTGATGGAGTGAACTATCCCTTTTCTTTGATGAACTCTCTTTCCTAAACTTGATGAACTCTTCATCGGTCTCATTGTCTTCATTGAGGACCTTACCAAGTGGTGCTGAATCCATAAGGTCAACACTTTCTCATCTTGAGATTTAAGCATGCATACTTAATTTTCCCACCCAAGGTTTAAGTTTTTAGTGGGTTTATTGAAAAACAGGCTAATTGTTTAAAGGCTCAAGTTGGCTAGTAATGGATAATTATTGTAATTGGTGTCAAGGAATAATGTGGGTTACCAAAGAGGGCCTCCCTCTCTCTAGTGATGCCTTCTTGTAAGCACAGTGACAAACTCTTTTAATAAATTGTTCTTGAAATAGATGTTCAAATGCTCCAATTATGTGAAAATTCTGTAGAGATTGGGGTTGATGTATGTGGTTTGAGAATTTAGATGAATGGATGAATTTCTTTGATTGCTTTTAGTACATTTTCTTCTCATATTCTAAATATTTAGGAAAAGTCCTTACATGGATTGAATGAAATTAAATCCCTCTTTGAACAAATGGATTGGTAGAGCAATTAATCATCAGATTGGAAAAAATTTGTCAAATGGATCATCTTGTATTCTCTTGAAAGAAGACTTTTCAAAAAATTTTGGAGTCTTTGAAAGAATAAAAAAGTTTTTAGAACAAAGTTGCCAGGAAGTCCAATACCCCTAATCTAGAAATTTTTTTTGAAAATGAATTGAAATGACTTGTAGGCCGAATCCCCTTGTCAAAAGATCTTTTTTTTTTTTTTTGAAAGATTTTCCTTGAATTTTCTTTTAAAATTTTTTTTTATGTAAATAAGAACAACATGACGAATTAAATGCATCAAACACAACATGGATTTTGTTGAGTAAAAGAATAACTAGAAAACAAATCCTAAATAAACAATAAAACCAAAGAACCAATCTAAGAACTTGTAAATGAAAATCAAGCAAAGTCTGGGTGGGTGGTTGATGAAGATGGAGTGATGACTTGTTCGTCAATCAGATTTTGAATGGCATGCCTTAAATTATAACACTTATCAGTTGTGCGGCCTCCCCCTTGATGATATTTGCAATGAGCATGAGGGTTGTAGCTTCTATGCATGGGATGTGGTTTTGGCTTGGGATCCAATGGCTTTAGTAATCCCTTAGATTGTAATTTTTCCAAAACTTCACTCAAAGTCATGTGTAAATTTGAAAAATCCCTTCAACGCCTAAAATTGTTGGTCATTGATTTGATTGCACCATTATTGATGAGGTAGGGCATTGCCTCCTTGGGGTATGAGTCCATTGACATGTTCTTTTTATTGGGGAGGACAGTTGGAAATTCACCTCGTTGAAATCCCTAGCTCTTTTCTTTAGGAATTGAAAGTGTGGGATCTCTTCAGGTTTTGGTGAATCATCCATGCATAAGGTAGAGAGCATAGCTTGATTGGCTAAGTTGACTTGTAATGCAAAGTTGGCTATCCAGGAGATTTGGGCTAGCTCTTCATTTGTCTTCCTTTGACCTTCCAGGATGGAGCTGAGAACATTTTCAATTCTTTCTTGTCTCATTGGGCTTGAATCTTCCTTGGGCTTGATAGGCTTGACTTTGATGAACTTGTGATCCAAGGGGTTGGAGTCTTGATGGACTTGACGGACTTTCGCAAGATTGGGCATAAATAGCATCAATACATGTCATATTTTTCCAAAAAACAAAATCATATTCATACAACACACAACATTCAAACAATATGATGAGCCCAAGTATTGAACTTGGCTCACCATGGCTTAAACAATAGTCAAACACACATAATATGCAATGCAATTTTAACATGGATCGACCTAAGGACAGGTACTAAGTCATTACATTATAAGGTGGGTTTGTCGTTGTATTGTTTCCCATAACTAAGACGTTACACCTCCCAACTTGTAATGTAATGAACATTACGTTGGTCCGAATGGCATAGTCTATCCTTTTTAGTCAACAAGAAATGATCCAGTGACTTTGGGCTATGAGTTGGTAAGTTCACCACTGGGTACCCGAATCAAATGAAGACCGATGATCCATGGTTACTACCACCATATGTTGAGATGGATACATGGATATTTGTTGTTTTGATGGCACACACTATGACAGTTAGGGAAAGCTTTTAACAACTAACATGGCATTTTCAAATAAGATATTATACAAACAATACACAAACATAAGCAACTAGACAAACAAAAACATCATACAAAAACAAGGGTATTTAACTGGTTATTTAAAGTCTAACATGAAGCTTAGCCCTTGACATCCCTAGTGGAGTCGCCACTGTGAAAGACCAAGAAAAAACTCCTAAGGGTGCTCTTAGAAAAGGGGTTAGGCATCGGCACCTTCCCTTTTTAGGATTATGTGTGGAGTCGCCACTTATTTTTTATTACAAAAAAATAAGAAAAAAGAAAGAAAAAAAATACACAAGGTACATACTTGAATAATACAACCACCTCTCATTAATTTGAATGAATTACAATTTGATAAAATGACGTTTACATGGCTTTGTTTCTTAGATTACAATCTAGTAAAAAAAAATTACAAAGTTTTGTTTCCTAGATTACAATCTAAAAAAAAGGGATGGATGACGCACTATCCTACGAACCAAAATCTAGATTCGAGAGCTAGGTTACAGAATTGGAAGGTGTTAGGCACTCATTCTGCCTAGACAGAGTTTGGTCTTCTAGACTCAAAATGACTATTTATATACCCATTTGAATGATGCATTATATTGAAATTCCCAAATTTAAAACTAATTCATACTAATGGTGCTCCTAATGGTATGAGAAACTCATCAATGCCTATTTCAGTCTCAAATGAGGCCACCTGGCACCCTCCACTACTAGCAAGTCTCAGATTTTCCTATGAGCAATCATTACTCATTGTGTTAACTTATACCAACCTACATCTGCCTTCCTCTAACTAAGATGAAGAATTGTTTAATTTCTATAAGTCTCCTGCTTGAAAAGTAAGTTAATAAATAAAATAAATTAAATCGACTGCTTCATTGAAACACCCTTCATTGAAAGGGAAGTAAATAAAAAAAATAATATAAAATAAAACATTATATCAGTGAAAGACAAGACTCCAAATCCCCATCCAAAAAATAATCTTCCAAAGTAGGCCTATGCATCTGCTTATTTATCTGCCCAAACTGCCCAACTGGCACCAACCTACACGGATATGATGTTGATTTCCATGTGGATTGGGCAAGTTCAACTATTAAATTAGTTGTTTGAGTTTTGTAGCGGTTTCATATCCCTTTAGTTATCTCATATCAAATTTAAGCTTCTTTTTTTTTTTTTTTTTTTTTTGTTGGGGGGGGGGTGTGGGTAATTCCATGATTTACACATTGTAGGATCTGGCTTTGTAGCCCAAGCCTAAGAAGGATGGATTACGAGTCCAATGAACCCCAGACAATGAATTTGTAGAGAGTGGGCGAAAGAGCTGGCTGGTTGCGAATTAAACAGTGATTAGTTATGATGTTTAAGGATCCATTTGACACAAGATCTTGCTCTTCTTGCTTAACAAATGTTGTCCGAAGAGATGCGTTATTGGATGAAAGATGATTACAACTCTTGAAACTATAGTAAAATTATCTCCTCCTTCTCTCCTCCCCTCTTCTCTCTCCCCCATCTTTATTAGAGACCTCTCCTACTTATATAGCACCCTCTCCCATCATCTTCATCGTCCACTTGTTCTTCATCTAAGCATCTACTTGAGTGCATGTCCTATTAGGTATTCTCTTTACCCCTCTGTGAGTGGTAGTAGCTGAGATTATACTGTTCAGGGGTCTTCTCCACATTAATGCGGCCAGAAAAGCATCTGCAGTGCATTTAATGCGGTGGTGGCAGCTTTCCTTGAGATATTTTCTCCTAATCATCCCCAGGTATGCCCAGAGCTTATCTTTGTCGTTGGGATTGCTAAGAGTTCATTCGGGCCTTCCATTGTTGGCTGGGTCAAGACTATTTGCGTCCGAGGGGTATAACCTCTTCGGACAAAAGGTGACTTCTTCGGTTGTTACTCTTCCTACACTTCTGGGTCGGTTGCGTTCAGATGAATTCTACCCCGACTCGCTATTCCTCTTCGGACGTATAGTACTCCTCAAGACAGGACCCCGGCTTAATAGGTATGTCTGGGCTTTACCCCCCCCAACAATAGCCCCTCAAAATCCTAATTTTTCCTTCGCATCCGAAGAGAAAATGTGGGATTTTGACTTGTCACGAGGTGAGAAGTTTGAGGACAAACAAATATTTGAACTGGCACGCATGTAGGCCTAGATAGAAGTGCTTCATTATTGCCAGTGTTTGTTTTCGTATTTCCAAGGCACTACATTAATTACTCCAGGAGGCGCCTTGTCCTTTGTATCCAATAGTGGGCTGTTGATCCAACGGGCGTGGTTCTTCCTCGAGATTTGAGCGAAATAACTCCTGCCTCTTCGTTTGACCCCGTATAAAATCTCAGGAGAAGTCACTTCTTCTTCACTTTGCAAACTATCAGACTTCCCACCAAGAACAAGCACACGACTTCACCACGCTCTTTCAGTCATCGATCCCAGCCTTCTCCAGAGCCTTTGAGGATCCTTGTACGAGTCGAAGATCACTCTCCAGTTCAGTTCCTGTAAGTTTTCATTTTTCGATCAATCTTAAAGGGGGAGGAGAATAATTAACCTTCTCATAGTTTATAATTTTGTTAATATGGTAAGGGTAAATTTGGTAATTCATTTAGTCAAACATTTCTATGCTCTACTTTCCCTCCAAATCTCTCCAATTTAAGGGAATTAAAAATGAGGGGTTAGAAGAAATTAAAATCCCTTAAAACCCCTCCAAATCCCTCCCCCTTCTCCCTTAAAAAACACTCAAATAAAGTAATTTAACTTACTCTCCCTCTCTCTACTCTACTCCCTCTCTATCCAAACAAGCTATAAATGTATGAACATATAGTATACTAGCCTTATCACATGTGCTCCGCGTGTGTAATGAGGCTCTTTTTTTTTGGATTAGTGTTATAATTTTTTACTTATTATTTGAGATTTACACTTATTTTCCCACAAAAATTGCATGTTTAGAACTTTTAGTATGGCCAAAAGTATCATAAAGCTAGCTCTAAAAAAATAACACCAATAGCATTGAAATATGTTTAGTTATTTATTATTATTTTTTATGTGATATGGGGCTTTTTAATTTTAATTTTTATTTTTTATGAAACCGTGGGTGGGTTATTTTTTAAGAAGGTGGGGTATTTTTTTTTTTAATAGAAATTGGGATAGTTTTTTTTTTAATAGAAAACCGTACGGTGTTTTTTTTTTTTTAAAAAGAAGGTGGGATGGTTTTTTTAGAAGAAGGTGGGGATTGTGAAGATTTTTTATTTTTTTACTTTTTTGTTATTAATTTTTGTCAATTTACGGGTTTAACCCTAATTCTTACGAAAAGAAAAAGAAAAATGAAAAGGAAACAGAAAAGAAAAGAAGATCTAGTCCATACAACTTATAACTAATGCTTTGTTTGGAAGTTTGGGGTGAGTAAAGTGGAGGAGAGTAGTGGAGAGGAGAGTAGAGGGAAATGACTATCTTCCACATTGAAAGAAAGAAACACAAGTGAAAATTTAAAGACAAACTTGCTTATCTAATAATAAAGGGTAGTGTTTATAACACACTGCCTATGACACATATCACTCATATTTTGATATTTGAACTGAAATTGTAACTTCAAAGCCACGATTTAAGTCTAAAAGTTAAATTACGTGTACGGCGTGAGTAATAAGGTGCACGCATTAGCAATTACCCAATAATAAAACATCAATGCATGACTATTGTTTTGTACGTGATATCTCTATATATATTTTTGGACCGGGATACAATATATACCAACATAATCTTAACCATGCATGAGTGGTTAAAATAGTAACTATCAAAATGAATTTCCAGAATCATTGGAAGTATATATCATATACCCCAAAAATATCATAGAAATAAGATTATGCATTTTGTTTTCATATCACATATTAGTCCCCATAAGTACTGAAAAGATATGATTACTTAGAGCAATGTTTATTACACAAAAAATTGTGTAAAATTTTTTTAAATTGAAATTTGTGACTTCGTCTTAAATTATTACACACAACTTTGAGTGCAATAACTTGTGTGCACTAGTCATTTCGCGATTACTTAAGAAGTTGTACTGCTATCTCAGTGGTCTCCCAAGATGCTATCTAGCTCCTTCACAAATCTTTCTATGGCTAAAGTTGGCAAGCACATTGGCACCATAATTTCCTCATCTCCTTGACTATTCTTCATTGGCATGTAGTTGTTTGCAGGGTCAAGGCCTGGCTCTGGAAAAATCTTACCTGGTCCACCAAAGGCTGCTTTGCCCAACCCAAAATCCAAAGCTTCAAATCTTGTACGTGTTATGTCTGACACAAAGTAGGAATGCACCATGGTAAGAAAAGGTGGACCTTTTATCACCAAAAGATCTATAAGTGATCGAACATACTCCTCAGTAACATTATTCTTTGCACTTTTGATTAGTTCCAATGCGAATTCCAAAGGATTTTGACATAGCTTTCCAGCAGTTGTTAAAGCCAATGAGACTGCAATCCCATTACCATAGTACCCTATTGGTAAGTTAAATTGTTTCGCACATTAATGGCAAATATCAAGCGGACTTCATCCTCCGAGTCTAGTTGAATGGCTATGGTGCGGCATCGCCATAAGCATGCAGTTAATACATCGAACGTGGAAGATTTATGTAGGTGATGAGGGAGTTTTTTTCGAATTGCAGATATCTGAGTTGGACCAAAGAAGAAACAATTGCAGGCCATGTCATGGAGGGAACTGGCAAAAACCTTAGACTCGACCACTTTATCAAATTCATGATGCGAGAATCACTTGTGGTGGGTTTCTAGCGTTGAGAAGCTCCCTTTGCCACACAGGTGGGATTGAAGGAGCACTTGCACCTTGTGCCATCTCACCCACAGCAATCATGAATTGAAGTATGCTCATACCATCACTCATTATGTGATTGTAGCGCAAGGCAAGGGCAAAACCTCCACACCTTAGTCGAGTCACCTATATATCATACCAATCAACATTAGTACACACAATAGCATGAGCAGATTATTGTGTTTATATTTATATATTACATATTATATGTAACATACTCAATTTTTTCCCCTAGCTACTTGAAAACACAACTTTTATTAGAACAGCCAAATGCTACAACACGGGAGCGTAGAGCTTCCCTCGAAAGTACATCCACAAAACTAAAGACAAAACATCAACAGAGCCAAAAAATACAGGGCATTAAGCACTGGAAAATTATTGGCTCACACTTTTGATGTGTACACTCTATATACACAATGTCTACACTTTCATTTCAGGTGTACACTTTTTTCAGGAATGTCTATATTTATTACATGATGATATTGTGTATGGACAGTGTACAAGAGAGTGTAAGGTAATCAAAGCCATTAGGAGCCATGCAAATAAAGAATTTGTACTCGTGTGTTCTATTATTGTTAGTAGCTTAAGTGTGAGTTTTTCTTGGACAAATTGTTACAAGTGGTGGAGGGGAGATTTGAACATTGATTAATCTTGTAAAATGATCAGTCAAAGTTATTAAGTTGTAATGCTCTTGACAACTAAAATGTGAGTTATTACATATATAGGGCTAATGGATCACTTGTATATATATGCATAGACAAATTAAATAATTTTGGTATATTTTAGTACAAAAATATGAGTTTTGTCAGTACCTTCATTTAAAAAAAAAATCCAAATCAAATAAGATAAAGATAATTCAATTATTGATATGTAAGACTCATAGGTGAAGTTAACCCTTATATAAGAAGGGAGAATAGTAGTACACCGGACTTTCACACATATGCGTGCGCACACACAAAAATTAGAAGAAAAAGAGAGATAGTGTGATTATAATTAATGAGGTAAGTTGCTTAAAAAATTTGATAGAAGAGCGTTTGAAGTGCATTTCTCAAGCACACATTACCTGAAAAAGCAACAACGGGCAATTAACCAACCCTCCGGAGCCAGGAACTTCAAAAACGGGAACTTCAAAAATGAGCTCGTCTACACACGGGAATGGAGGATGAGGTGCATCACCAAACTCCTCCAGTGTAACATCAGCATCAGCTTCAATGAACATCACACCTTCACCAGTACATTCTACCATGAACTTGGCGTCAGGACCTTCCCTAAGCCTACCTGCATATGGGTAGTAAAACACAAGCGTCCGTGCAATTGCCTCTCTAATGACCTTCACAGGATCTTTTCCTTCCAATGACTGATCATAGCGACAAAACATTATGGCCGGAACATGGTGTCTTTCTCCGTCATCCACATCTGAAAGTTATTTGTATTCATGGGGAGTTAATTTAGCTGGAGCAACCCGCTCTGGTTCACATCTCCGAACATTGAAAACTAGAGAAGTGGGTGACGGTGCCATAATTGCCATTGCTACAAAAATGAGCTACAATTGAGAATGATTTGTACAGTGCCAAGTGAGTTTAAATTAAAAGACATTGTTATGCTCTTATTTTAATTAATTAAAAAAGCAAGGAAGAACAAAATAGAGACGGCTGCCGAATTTCTCTCTATCTCATCAGACAAAAAAGAGAGACGGCATTTACAAATTAAGTGCGCTTATTAAGGTGAAGTGAAAACTTTAAGATAAAAAGAAAAAGACATTAAGACCGATAATAACTATTTTAGGTGATTAAACTGTAAATTAACAATGCCTACAATGCAATAAATCAACCATTTACTTTCGTCTATCACAATGAACATTCACCTAACATTGTCTGACTTATATTCTATGCCAAAAGATTCGAGTCAAGCCACGAATAGTCTGTTTTTAACATAATGATCTTACTTGGCAATGCCTTAAACTCATCCCTCACGGTCACCAGCCAAAAACAAACTGAGGAAAACAACTTTAACGAAAGTCCTATAGTGTCTGAATGATAGTTCTGTCCATATCCAGTTTTCTACCAACAATGCTAGTATCACACCAAACACAGACTTTGCCACAATTATATTACGTGGTAGACTGTAATTGTCTGTCCGTCACTATCATATGGACTCATTATTTTTCCTCTACTACTCACTATTTACCACGCAAAATAGTTGTGAAAAAGTGTGTATTTATGTGTGATACATGAATACTAGCATTATTGGTTTTCTACTCCCAACATGAGTCCCCAATATTAGTGACTCGTGTGCACTGTGAATGTCTGATGGCGTATGGAGCACAAGAAGAGGTGTGCATGAACAATCCAACCCACCAGCCCAGTGAAACCAACCTAACCCATACCAAACATGCCCTTAATGTATTATTCATAAGGAATTGTAACTATATTTTACCCTAACCTTTTGTACCAGCTTGCTTTAGAAGCTTCACATTTTTATTTACATATCCCATATGCAAAATTATTCACAATTGATGCATAATTTAAGATAAAAAGAGCTCAAAGATCAAGGATTACCATCTAAAAAGGCTCAAAGATGAAAATAGAAGAAATAACATATTGCTTCCATAGAACGTTATTCTTGATTAAGATGATCGAATATCCAATTAATCAAGAAATTATGTCATGATTTTTTAAAAAAAAAAATTAGAAAAAATATAAATTAAAAAAAAACCCTTAATAATTTTGTTATATTAATTTTTATTTTTTTGGTTTCTATATTAGTTGATAGTTTGTTAAATACTAAATGAATGCTTATAGAGAGTCTTTTGACTAAATATTGCTTAAATTCGAGTTTATTTGTGATATAAGTACTACAGCATGAGGAGAGAGGTGAATATTAGCAATTATGTTGCCGAAATTGTGAGAAAAAGTAGGCGAGGAGAGAGAAATGGTGTGACTAGATGGAGGAAAGAGAAAAATTTTTTTTTGACAATACCATTGCTCCCTAATTTTTGTGCATGTATCTGACTGCCTAACTAACCAAAAAGAGGAGAGAAAGTTTTGGGGCTTCTTTGGTTGTGTTGTTTTAACAATTTTTTTTTTTGTTTAAACAACACAACAAGTATTTTTACAATACTTTTTCACCCACATGTATTTCCACAACACTTAAAAATGTTACTAGAATAACATTACCAAATGAGCCCCAATTGTGGCAATCCAATTGCCAAAATAGGAGGGAGAAAAATTTGAATCATAGCAATCCAATTGCCAAAAATAGGAGAGACAAAATATTTATGGTGGCCCACATAAAATTGTTGTTGCTCAACCTAGGCCTGTCCACAGGTCGGGCTGGGTCAGTTTTGGACCCAACCCAGACTCGACCCGTCAACGTCGGGTGGAGGCTGGAGGAACCCAAAACCGATTGTTGGAAAAATCGGTCGAGTCATTTTAGGGTGAGGGTGAGCGTCGGTCGCCAGAATAAAAAAAAGTAATCAAAATTTGAAAAAAGAAAAGTCACCGAAATCTGGAAAAAGCCGCTGGAATCTGAATTTTAATGTTGAAATCTGCATTTTTTTTTTTTCATATGCATGTTTTTGCTAAAAATTGCTGGAATTTAGCCGGATTTGGCTAAATCCCTCTAGATCTAGCCGGATCTAGTCAAAATCGAGAGATCTAGTTGAGATCTCGCCGGATCCGGCTTGTTTTTGCAAGATTTGGTTGGATTTTTTTATACAACTCCGATCGGGTTTTGGTTGCTTCGGTTTTAGAGAAGCAAACCTGCCACTTGACCCGCCGGTGTTGAATCTTGAGAACGGAAACTCGCAGTCAACCAATTGGACCTTTGGTTCTGGCTGGAATTGAGTCGGCGTCAGGTGGTTTGGTCGGGTTGTCAGGCTTCGGTCGAGTCTGGATAGTCCTAGCTCAACCATCACTAGAATCTGGAAAAAGGTGCCGGAATCTGCATTTTATCACCAAAATTTGCATTTTTTTTTCACTGGAACATGCATGTTTTCACTAAAAATTGTTGGAATTTGGCCGGATCTAGCTAAATCCCTTTAGATCTAGCCTGATCTAGTCAAGATCTCACCAGATCTAGTTGAGATCTTGCCAGAACTGGCTTGTTTTTGCAGGATTTGGTCGGATTTTTTTATATAGCTCCGATTGGGTTCGGGTTGTTTGGGTTTTGGAGAAGCAAACCCACCACTCGTCCCGCCAGTGTCGGTCCTTGAGAACGAAAACTCGTCACCAACTAACTTGACCTTTGGTTCGGGTAGAATCGGGTTAGTGTCGGGTGGTTTGGTCAGATTGTCGAGTTTCGATTGGGTCTGGACAGCCCTAACTCAACCATCTGTCTTTTTTCATTGTAAAAAGGGCTACCTTGCACTTTTTATTTCTTAGAAGGTTATGTAATCAATGATGCAATGTGCACCACATGAATCATGGGTGATGTCATTTTTTTTATAAACTACATTGAATATAGATACACTTCTTTTTTTATGAATACATTGAATATACATACACACTACTATCCGCAGTGTTTTATTTTCTTTTATTTTGTTGTTATTGAGAAACCTATCAACAAATCCAATGAAAAGATGTTTTTTTTACAAAAATATCTTGGAGCTCTATTTATATATTTTTCTAGTCGAATGAACAGTTGCACCAGCACCAGCCCACCATCATGCAAGTGTACCTTTGGAGCATTATATTTGATTGTACAAAAAAGAGAGAAGAGTGCGAATTATCTATTTGGTTTGTAAAAATAAAATTTTCTAAAATCTTCTTTTTATTCTAATTTTTTCCTCTATTTTCTTTCCACTTTTTTTGACATAACCAAATAATAAAAAATCATTAACTTTATCTATATCTATACTCTATATAAGAGGATTCTCTTTTTTCAACTAGACTTTTATATGATTCAAAAATACCTCCATTAATGACGGTAACTTCATTTAGAAATATGATCATAAATGTCAAATAACAAATTTCATTTTGAATTAAAAAAGAAAACTTCTAAAATTTAGGATATTTTTCCCTTTATGTTAAAAAAAAATTACAGTTACTACTTATTTCTAAAGTTTATCATTTTTATTTATATGAAAAATAAAAATATATATTTCTAAATTATAATAGATTCAAAATTTTAACTTTTATAAAAAAAAAATAAAAATAAAAGAGCTTCTAAACATGCACAACCTGCGTGCTTTGAAACTGGTGTTTATATATATGTCATTTTTTTAATGTTTTATTTTGTCTTTTACTTTTTGTCCTCATCCTTTAGGACAAGTTATGCACGTTGACAGCAAAGAAAAGGCTACAAAAAAATGTGTTGAAGAAACGTCCATTCTTATCTCTTCTTCACTTTCTTCTACCTCTAGCTCTCTCTCTACAAAGAAAAAAAAAATAATGGAAACTTCTCTGGACAAAGTTGCCACCTCCGTTCTTTTTGTTATAATGACAACGTTGTCATGCATGATTCTGAATTGGGTGTGGTTAAGACCAAAATATTTAGAGAGGTGCTTGAGAAAGCAAGGTCTTGTGGGCAATTCTTATAGACTTTTCTTCGGGGACACGAAGGATAGCTCTATGATGATAAAGCTAGCTTGTTCTAAACACATAGAACTCTCTGATGATATTGTGCCACGTGTTCTCCCCTTTGAACATCACACAGTGAAGCGTTATGGTATGTATGTCTACAATAAACTTAATTATCTAAAGATTTTGTTGCAGCAAACACAAATTATATCTCACTCATTTCTTAGCAATAAAGTATGTATGGATGTTTAAGTCCTGTAACTTCTGTTTAAAAGCTTTCAACTATGAATTAGCTTATGCCCAAAATCTTAAATCTGAACCAGACAAACTAGACTGATTGATTAAACTATAAACTAGAATCTAAATTGGTAGCGGTGAAGTCGATTTTTTTTTTTGAGATAAAGTTAGTGTTACTGGTTCTAATTTAAATAAACCGTTGAAATGACTTTTTATCCATTAATAATAGTTAGTAACAAACTCTCACTTAATATTTATTAAGAAAATGTTGTAGACACGATATTTTACTAAAAATATTGGATTTTCTTCCAACCTTCATAAACATATGCAGGCAAGAATTCTTTTACATGGCTTGGTCCAACACCCCGTATAAATATTACGAGCCCCGAACAAATTAAAGATGTTTTCACTAGGATAGGTGACTTTCAGAGGCCTCAACCAAATCCACTTGTCAGATTGCTTGCAATGGGAGTAATAAACTACGAGGGTGAGAAATGGGCTAAACACAGAAAGATCATCAACCCTGCTTTCCATATAGAGAAGTTGAAGGTTATGTATTACATTTCTTATCTTTTTAAATCCATGTGGAATCAATAGTCATGTCCAAATTAGATTATTTTCATCCCTTTTGTAAAAATGTTGTAGCGTAGTCTAGAACTGCATGATTTATCTTTAAAGTGATATCGTACAAATCACCAAGTTTAACGCAAAAAAGCTTATGTACTGAACTCCATAGCCAAGTTTCAAATGTTTGTAGCACATGTTAGTGATAAAAAAACTTATAGGTACAGTCAGGGTGGCTCAACAACTTTGGGGGCTTAGGCGAAAATTTTAAGTGGGGCATTTTTTATATTTAAATATTAATTAAATAATATTAATTGAATTTTTTTTACTTAAAATATACTTAAAATGATATTAATAACTATAATACAAATGAGTTGATATGATATACATCAAATTATTAATTGGTGTGATAACTTATAATAATTGATAAAGTAAAAATTTTGCATAAAAAAGTAAAAGATATAGTGGGTGTGACATTGAGTATGGGTGTGAGTGGGTTAGTGTGTGGCCATGTGGTGTGTGGGCTAGCTGTGAATTGTGAACTCTGGGCTTATAGCCTTGTGAAATGTGTAGTGATGTGGCTTGTGGGTAGACTGTGTAGTGATGTGGGCTAAGCAAGACTAGCGTGTTGTCCTATCAATCAAGAAGATTAAAAAATATAATTTAAAATATTTAATTGAATGAAAAGAAAACTCTTCAACCTTAAATATTGGAAAGACAGAAAGGGGGAGGACCAGAAGGGTTACCTATGCTATGCCCACACCACCCCTCTTCAATCTTGAATCTACTATGAAGGGCAATGAACAAAGAATGATTTCAAGTTATTACAATTTACAAAGAATGACTGAGCTTATAGAAAAATACTAAGAATCAAGATGACGAAAAGAAAGGTAAGAATGTAAATGGATAGGCTGAGATATAGAGAGATGAGAGATATTTTATTTTGTTTTAGAATTATATATATATATATATATAGTTATATAATTGTTTTTTATAAGTAGGGGTCGTCTTTTATTAGGGGGCCTTAGGCAATTGCATGGCATCAATTGTATCTATTATTCAAGCGGCCTTGAGTACAGTACAATAATCATGATAGGGAATTGTTTGTGTTTTGTTTATGAGTAATACTATGGACAAAAACTATTTTAGAAACTTTTGTACAAATTATTGATGTGGTGAATGATTATTAGTAAGTGAGAAGATGATGTTAGTAATGGATTCAGATGAGAACCAGTAAGAATTTGTCACATCAATAATTTGTAAAAATGTTATAAAATAGTTTGTGACTGTAGTAGTACTCATAACTTAAAAGTGACAATATTTTTTGAGATGGGTAGTTAATGGGAGAAGTAGGGTTCAAACTACATACACTAGGCACCACAAAGAATATATTATTGCTAGATACTACCTTTGATCTATTGCTTAAAATATGGTTGACCAAAAATATTGTGTGCAAATAAGATTCTAAGTACATTCAAACATTAGTAATGCTAGTATAGCAAATAATATTATATGTCCATTTTCTTCTTTAAAAAAAAAAAAAAAAAGACTATATGTCCATTCAAAATTTCAAATATGAATAATATCAATTAAATTTAAACTTAGATTCTTGTTTTCTCAAATGGGAAAAGTTTAACTCCTGCCTACACTCAAAATTTTTTTAATAGCATCTTGGTTTAATAGTAAAGAATAATTATCATAGGGTGGATGCTACAAATTCTAAATTCTATCTCTATAAAAAAAAATTGACTTAAAAACATCTATAGCAATCAAATTAAAAAAAGAAAAAAGAATTAGTTATAAAGCATTTAACTACTTTGAATTCATTATATAAATGAAAGGGTAATGTTTTGTTGGCAATTTGGCATATATTACAAACCGCATGTGTAATAAAAGGGTAGTTGGGATTCTATCAAAAACAATATAGAGTAATAATATAGACATAACATTTTTTTACTGTTATTGAAGTGGTAAATTGTTAGTGATCTTTCTCTTAAAAAAAAATGGTTATTACTTTTCATATGGGCTATATATCATTAATAACTTGTCATTTGCAATAGTTGTGAAAAAATTTGTGAGGAAAGTTATGTATGGAGATTTGTTGAACAATATAATGCCATTAATCTTGTTTCTATTTATTATAATTTAAACTATTTACATCGCGATTGCTACAGCTTATGTTACCTGCATTTTATCAAAGTTGCATTGATATGATTAGCCAATGGGAGAGGTTGATCTCTGAAGATGGATCCTGTGAGTTAGATGTATGGCCTTATCTTGAAAACATGTCAAGCGATGTGATTTCAAGAACAGCATTTGGAAGTAGCTATGAAGAAGGAAGAAGAATATTTCAACTCCAAAAAGAGCTAGCACAACTTGTTGTAAAAGTAGAAGAATCTGTATACTTTCCAGGACTAAGGTAGCGATTAAACATTTAATTTTGAAATTTAGTCAAGTTTGGTTTCTTACTCAACAAAAAAGAAGAAGTCAAATTTGATTTTTATTGAGATAGGATTAACCAATTACAATTTATTTTATATGTAATATAGATTGAAATCTATTGTATCTATTAAAAATATATATATGCTATTTTTTTTTTTTTAAAGGAATGCACTATTTTTTAATATAACAAGCTTTCAACAAATTTTAGCATTTGCTTTGACCTACCTTCCAAATAAAAATTCTCATGCATTTGAAGTTTGATCATGGTTTTAAAAATCGGTATGGTCAAAAAAATTGATTTTGGCCCTAGTTCCCAATTTAACTCAGTTTTTGACCAATTTTGGGTGATTTTACCGGATCAGATTGGTTCCCGTTCCTAGTTGAACTAGTAGGTCCTATTCAGTTTATAAAACCATGCATCCAATGAAAACAAAATTCCAAATTTTATTGTTTATTCAGAGATGAAATTGGCTATAACCTACTTTCTTGAACATCTCATCAAAGACAAAAATTAACAGAGATCATCACATTATAGTTAATACAATTTCCGCTTTTGTGTTCAATCTTCACAATTTACTAATAGCTAATATTTATGCATGCAGGTTTTTACCAACTAAGACACATAGGAGGATGAAGGAAATTGAAAGAGAAGTCCAAGACTTACTAATGGGAATCATTAACAAAAGGGAGAAGGCAAGCAAAGGCAAAAATGATGACTTATTAGGCATACTTATGGAATCGAATTCTAGAGAGATTAAGGAATTTGGTAACAAGAAGAGTGCCGGAATGAGTATTAAGGATGTAATTGAGGAATGTAAGCTTTTCTACCTTGCCGGGGAAGAGACAACCTCGGTTTTACTTGTTTGGACAATGGTTTTGTTGAGTAAGTATCCAAATTGGCAAGCTCGTGCAAGAGAAGAGGTTTTGCAAGTCTTTGGTAAGAACAAACCTGACTTTGATGGGTTAAATCGCCTTAAAATTGTAAGTATTCCCTAAAGATTCTAATTTTTCTTTATTTTCCTATAAAATTTATATGCAATGTCTTTCGAAGATGAAATATTCACATCCATGAATATTCATGTCAATATTAGTTAATTGATCGAGTAAAAGCCATTTTCTATTGAGTTCATGATAGTTAGCATACTCATTTTTTGTTAGAGTTGGCACTTGGTAGTATAGACTATAGACCACTAATTTGAGTGCAAACCTCAAATTTGATTAGGTTTGTAGATCGAGTAATAAATTTTGCTTCAAATTTTAATCATAAATGAGCTTCAAAATCGAATACTCTTCAAGGGGAAAATTTAATGAACTTATTTTATTTTACAAAATTTTTAAGAAATGCACTTTGGTAATAGTTGGCTATCCATGATGTAGGTAACCATGATTTTGAATGAGGCTCTGAGGTTGTATCCACCAGCAGCTTTGCTACTTCGAATAGTTCACAAGGAAACTAAGCTGGGAAATTTGATTATACCAGCTGGAGTGGAGATTGCTCTACCAACACTCCTAGTCCACCATGATTATGAACTATGGGGTGAGAATGCAAAACAGTTTAACCCAGAGAGATTTTCAGAAGGCATTTCAAAGGCAACAAAGGGCCAAGTATCATTTTTCCCATTGGTGGGGGTCCGAGGATATGTGTTGGTCAAAACTTTGCTCTTATAGAGACCAAGATGGCTTTGTCACTCATTTTGCAGAACTTCTCCTTTGAGATGTCCTCATCCTATGCTCATGCACCTTGCTCAATCATAATTGTTCAACCTCAATTTGGCGCTCACCTTATATTACATAAGATATAGTACCACAAAGTTGTTCCAGTTAAGCAAGATTTATCACCATTGTGCCTTGTGGCTTATTTGGTGTTCTATTTACTATTTAGCGATTAAAAACTAATTTTCTAAAGAACAAGAAACAACATATTATGATTTCCACTCTATTATATTATGTTTGTGTTTCTACATCCATTATTGCATTAATTGAAGGAAACAATGTTGAATAATGTTAAAAAAAATATATAATTAGAATAATACATCATTGTTATTGGTAACTTTTCATTTTTAAAGTATAATGTTAATTTTTTAATCCTGCTAAACCCTAAATCCTTTTATCGATTATAAGATCCTGATTTTAACAACTTTATTGCAAAGGCTAGAGTATATGATGCTAGTAGAAAATTAATGAATTTTCCATAAGCGTTCTAAAATTGAAATATTACGCATGGGGGAATAGAAATGCCATTGATCTATTTGGACTCAGCCAAAAAACCTAAGGAAAAAAGGGGGAGAAAATGAATTCTCCGAACTGAAGCAATTTATTTAAGAAATGCCAACCAAATTTTCTAAGCACCCTTCTGCAACTCAACCACCTTCTTCCATGAGTCTTGGCTAAATTTTCTAAGCACCCTTCTGCAAATCAACCACCTTCTTCCATGAGTCTTCGCTTGATATCTCGTCCCACCGTCTCCCCACATTTTCTCTATCCGTGTTGGGCAAGTGTTAAAGATCAGCGAAATAAAATTCATCACGAGCCAAGAACCGAGCCTCTTTTCATAGATGTCAAGTACTTTCGATTACTTCTCTTCATTCTACCTGAAAACTACTTTGTCTTGCTTGATATTTAGTGAAGGTGCAACTTCAAGTTGAAACACCTATTAGGTCCCAAATAATATTATCACAAACATAAGCAATCCAAAATAACAATTACACACAAGAACACAAAATTTACGTTGAAAACCCTTTCTCATTGAAGGGAAACACCACGGGATAAACACAGAATAATTTCATTGTGATCAAATCAATTACAATACGGCATGTGTATGTCTCTCGGCTAAAGAAAAATCTGGTGTATGTCTAAAATCTCACTTATTTTTCTTTGCACTCTCACATACACTAATTATCTCTTTCAAATGACACAACAGTTTGCCCCCTCATTTTTATTTTCTTTTCCATCAATAACTCCTGGCTGTTAGACACGTGTTCACTCTTGAGAAAAGAATAATGCTCCGAGTTTGTTTTTTTTTTTTTTTGAGAATTTTTATCACTGCAAGGTTCGGTTTGATACATATGTTTAAAAACTAAAAATTATTGTTTAAAAATTTTTATGAAACCACAAGTGAGTGAAAAAATATATGAAAATGCGTAAAAAAATTGTTTAAAAACTAAAAATTATTGTTTGAAATAATTTACATGCGAAGTTAATCATTTACATGTTGGAAATTTGTAAAAATAGTGGACCTTTTTAGGTCATTGTTCTTCACATTCTCTTCTGCATTTTCTACTATCAGCTTGATAACTACTATCAAAACCACCGATGGTGAGTGTTCTTTAGTTTTAATTTCTGATATAGTGAAAGGCACAATCTTTACTGTTTATTTCCTTTGCTTCTATAATTATTTATTTCTCCTATTATCTTTTAATTGTTTCTCTTATTGTTATTGTTATTATTTTAAATCATGTTTATCTATGCATAAAATCTAGCTCTTTTTTATGGGCTTCTTGATGATAATTGTATAGTTCTATGGATTCATAGAGGGAATTGTGGTGGAATTGTTTTGCTATTATCTAGATTTTATGGATTCAGATCTACAGTATTGCCATGTGGCCTCCTTTGGTTCCATGTGGTTCAATAGAATTATTTTCAAATGGAAAAAAAGACAAAGCTGCTGATCCAAGGACAAAGTTTTGGTGGAGAAGAAGAAGACCCTCCCAGAATCCAAGGACAAAGCTGCTGATCCCTCGGTCTCTTAGAAGAAGGCTTAGAAATTTAAGGGTTTCTATTTTGTACTTATGATGTTTTCTTCTGTTATGCAAAGATTTTGTAAACTTTTTTTTTCTCTTTAATTAATGAAACTTTTTTGCTTTTATTTCTTGTGTCTCCGCTATATTTCTTATGACTTGTTGCAAATGACTGTCCCTTTTAATTGAGGTAACAATATGGCTAAACTCATCCATCATATCATGTAGTTGACGTAAGTAGTTAAAATTGGTACTAAGAAGAACAGTTAGTACAAGGCTTACCAACAAGCCACGAATGAGTTTAAGTTTAAACACTTAAAAATTGTAACGGAGTGTTAACTAACCCAAATCATCTGGTCCGAGGACTACAGGCATGAATGAGTTTAAGTTTAAACACTTAGAGAAATTGTAACGGAGTGTTAACTAACTGAAATCATCTGGTCCGAGAGCTACAGGCATGAATGAATTTAATTTTAAACACTTAGAAAAATTGTAACGGAGTATTAACTAACCCAAATCATCTGGTCCGAGGACTACAAGCATGAATGAATTTAAGTTTAAACACATAGAGAAATTGTAACGGAGTGTTAACTAACCCAAATCATCTGGTCCGAGGACTACAGGCATGAATGGATTTAAGTTTAAACACTTAGGAAAATGTAACGGAGTGTTAACTAACCCAAATCATCCGGTCCGAGGACTACAGGCATGAATGTAGTTAAGTTTAAACACTTAAAAGAAAAATGTGCTTCAAATGACGAGTCGGCATGCTGATTAAAGGGAAGGCTCGATTAATAATAGTACCTTTTGAGGTTGTTTACATTCCAAGAGCGGGGTATCACATGGCTATCTAGATCTTCAAGGAAATACGCCACTATGCCAGGCCCTGAAGTAATACGATATAGCTCCTCCCAATTAGGCCCTAATTTTCCCCAAGCGGGGTTCTTTGCAGTGCCGATAACTTTCCTCAGCACTAAATCATCAGGTTCCAAAGGTTTTGGCCTTACGTTGGCGTCGTAACCCTACCTGAGCTTTTGTTAATAATGCGCCAAACGAACCATTGCACTTTCCCTTTTTTCCTCAACCAGGTCCAAACTCTTCTCTAGCTGCTCATTATTGTCAATCGGATTAAATGAAGTAGTTCTCAAAGTCGGGAACCCATTCTCCAAAGGTATTACAGTTTCAGCCCCATAGGTCATTGAAAAAGGGGTTTCCTCAGTAGATCTACGAGGTGTAGTTCTGTAGGCCCAAAGTACATGTGGCAATTCTTCTACCCATTTGCCCTTTGCGTTGTCCAATCTCTTCTTTAGGCCATTTACAATGACCTTGTTGATGGCTTCTGCTTGGCCATTACCCTGGGGATAAGCTGAGGTGGAATATCTGTTCGTGATTCCCAATTCGCTACAATAACTCCTGAACGCTTTGCTATCGAACTGTAGACCATTGTCCGAGAAGAGAGTATGAGGAATCCCGAAACGAGTGACGATGTTCTTCCACACGAACTTTTGTACGTCTACATCTCGAATGTTGGCAAAAGCTTCCGCTTCGACCCATTTGGTGAAGTAGTCAGTGCCGACCAGCAGGTATTTTCTGTTCCCCATGGCCTTGAGGAATGGCCCCACGATATCTAAGCCCCATTGAGCGAATGGCTATGGGCTGGATAGTGGGTTGAAGGTCTCACCTGGCTAGTGTATATTCGGCGTAAATCGTTGACATTGATCGCACTTCTTCACATATTCCTGGGCTTCTTTTTGCATGTTCGGCCACCAATAACCTTGTGTAATGGCTCGATGAGCCAAAGATCTACCCCCAGTATGACTCTCACAAATCCCTTCATGCAGCTCTTCCAGTAGCAATTCAGCGGCTTCAGGATGGATGCATAGTAGGTATGGTCCTGTATAGGATCGTTTGTACAGTTTCTGGTCCTCAGATAACCAGAACCTGGTTGCTTTCCTTCAGACTTTATCAGCCTCCCCTTTTTCTTTGGGCAAAATATCACACTGCAAGAAGTTAATGATAGGATCCATCCAACTAGGCTCGGCCCTGATTTGGTGAACCTGTATTGCCTCTGTCCCTGCTTCCGTAGGCCCCTGCAGGTCCTCGACAAGGATGACTCTCAGTAAACTTTGCGCCGAGGAGGTGGCAAGTGTGGCTAGGGAATCGGCATGTGCATTACTGTTTCTGGGGATGTGCAGCAAATTAAAAAAGCCAAACCCCGACCGCAAGCGCTTAACTCGGCTCAAGTATCCCTGCATTCTCTCATCTTTCACTTCGAATTCACCTTGCACTTGACCTACAACCAGTCTCGAGTCCGAGAATGCTTCCAATGATTTTCCTCCCATTCTCCGAACCATGGCCATTCCTGTCAGCAGGGCTACGTATTCGGCTTCATTATTCGTGGCTGTGAAGTTCAGTCTTAGCGATTTTTCGATAACTATCTTCTCTGGAGATATTAATACTAGTCCTACACCAGAACCCTTTTGATTTGCTGCGCCATCCACGCACATTTCCTAATGAGAGGGACTTTGTTGAGAGATCATGCCAACCGATTTTTCATCCATGTCCGATGTTGGTATCGCTTCTTCTAAATGGGGTTCCGTGAACTCGGCCACTAAATCCGCAAGGATTTGGCCTTTGACTGACGTGCGGGGCATGTACTTAATGTCGAAAGCCCCTAAGATCGTACCCCATTTAGCAATCCGTGCGGTGTAGTTAGCGCTTCGAAGTATAGCCCTGAGTGGGAGCTGAGTGAGGACGATGACTGTATGGGCCTGGAAATAGTGAGGTAGCTTTCATGTACCAAGCACTACTATTAGGATGGCCTTCTCCAGTGGCAGGTAACAGATCTCGGCTTCATGCAGTGATTTAATTACGTAATAGACTAGTCTTTGTACACCGCTGTCTGCTCGGATCAGTACCAAGCTCACAGCACAGGGAGCCACCGCAATGTAAGCAAACAAGACTTCGTCTGGCTCAGGGCTCGACATAATTGGTGGCCGAGCTAGATAGTCTTTGAGTTGCTGAAAGACCACAGCACATTCTTCAGTCCACTTGAATCCCTTCCACTTGTTGAGCAAAGAGAAGAAGGGCTGACACCTTTCTGCCGACCGGGAGATAAATCGATTCAAGGCAGCAGTCATTCCAGTCAGTTTCTGGACTTCCTTGGGATTCCGAGGAGCTCGTAAATTGTTGATGGCCTTTATCTGGTTAGGGTTAACCTCAATTCCCCTATAAGTCACCATGTATCCTAAAAACTTGCCAGACCCCACACCAAATGAGCACTTGGAAGCATTTAGGCGCAGCTTGTACTCCCTGAGGACTTCAAAGGTACTTTCAAGGTCCTTCACATGCTCAACAACAACCTTGCTTTTCACCACCATGTCGTCTATGTAAATCTCGATGTTTCTACCGAGCTGCGGCTCAAACATCCTCGTCATCATCCTCTGATAGGTAGATCCCGCGTTCTTTAGGCCAAATGGCATTACCTTATTGTGGTAATTACCAATAGGGGTGACGAAAGCGGTATTTTCCTAGTCGTCTAGGGCCAAGAGTATCTGGTGGTAGCCTTGGAAGGCATCCAGAAAGCTCATCCGAGGATGGCTGACAGTGGCATCCACTAGCTGATCGATCTTTGGCATAGAGAATGGATCTTTAGGGCAAGTCTTGTTTAAATCGATGAAGTCCACACATACTTGCCATTTCCCATTCTTTTTCTTCACTACCACAGTATTCGCTATCCACTCGGGGTAGAAAACTTCCTTAATAGCTCCAGCTTGTTTGAGCTTCGTTACTTCTTCCCTTATTGCCTTAGTGTGTTCCTTGGATGGGCGCCGAGGAGGCTGCTTCTTAGGGGTTACTTGTGGGTTGACTCTCAGATGGTGACAAATGAATTCCGGGTCCACCCCTGGGGCTTCATAGGCATCCCAGGCAAATACGTCAAGATTTTTCTTGAGGAACTCTACTAACTCTTCCCTTTCTGAAAGAGGCAGCTCGGATCCGACTTGAAAGAATTTTTCTGGATTGTCTCCGATGGTGACTTTTGTCAAATCCTCGCACCTAGCTCCCTCTTCTGGATTCTCGACAGGCAATTCCCAAGACTTTAATTGCTATAAACCCTTTTCAGCCCTGGTCAAGGACTCGGCTTCGGGTTCATGTTGAATGGCGGCCACTAAGCACTGACGGGCTGCGGACTGATCCCATCGGATCTCATAAACTTGTCCTTCGGATGGGTATTTGACTTTCTGATGCAAATTAGAGGAAACAGCCCCTAGTGTATGAAGCCAAGGTCTGGCTACGATTGTCGTATAAGGCGAATACACATCCACAACTACGAAATCCACCTCCACCACTTCAGAACCGGTTTGCATAGGTAGGCGTATCTGGCCTTTTGGGGTGACAACTCTTCCTTCGAAACTCACGAGGGGAGAGTTATACAGCGTTAAGTCCTGAGGTTTTAGGCCTAGCCCCTTGTAAAGATCGGGGTACATTATCTCCACGGCACTGCCCTGGTCCACCATCACGCTCTTCACGTCGTATCCCCCAATTCTGAGGGTAATTACTAAGGCATCGTCATGGGGTTGGATGGTCCCCATCTTATCCTCATCCAAGAACCCTATAACCAGTTGAGCTGCCACCTTAGCTCTCTTTGGATCTTGGCAGGAATCCGTTATGGATGAACGGGCAACTGACATCACCTTCGATGGCAAGGATCCTGTTCTTCCTGGTGCGGCAAAGACAACATTAATAGTTCCTAACGGAGGCTTGGATGGGTCGTTTCTTCGGGATTCTGAGCTCGTCTGACTTTCTCGGCCACTAGAGTGGTGCAGGAGGTGTTTTAATTTACCATACCGGACCAGTTGGTCCAGGTGGTCCCACAGGCTCCTGCAATCCTCCATGGTATGTCCATGGTCCTGATGATACTGGCAGAAGAGATTATGATTGCGCCTTTTGAGGTTCCCTACCATCTTATTCGGCCATCGGAAGAATGGCTTACCCTTAATCTTTTCTAGAACTTGGTGTACTGGCTCTTTGAATACAGTGTTGACTGCTTGAGGGTTTGTTGATCCCGTCGCAGAAAAATCCCTCCGCGGTTTACTGCCGCTGCATCAATCCGACCTGAAATCTCTTCTTTCTTGGGGGATAACCTTTTCCTTGCCCTTCCCCTGTTACTGATCTTCTTCAACTCTTTTATACTTTTCGATGCGGTCCATCAGCTGACGCATGCTAGTGACTGGCTTACTAGACAAAGATGTCCTTAAGCTGTGGTCAGTGGGGAGGCCGAGCTTGAACGTGTCGAGGGCCATTGCATCAAAGTTGCCCTCCATATCGTTAAACATCTCCTAGTACCTATCCGAATATGCCTTCAGAGTCTCACCCTCTTGCATGCTCAAGGATAACAGAGAGGACAAGGGCCTGGACACTCTTCGGTAGGTGACAAAATGCGAACCAAAGGCTTGAGTGAGCTCTTTGAAGGAGCTGATGGAGTCTTCCTTCATGCTGTCAAACCACCTCATCGCAACCGGTCTGAGACTGGAGGGGAAGACCTTGCACATCAAAGCTTCGTTCCTGGAGTAGACTGCCATTCGTTGATTAAAATGACTGACATGTTCTACTGGGTCTGTTTTACCATTATAGATGGTGAACGTAGGCTGGTTAAAATGCCGGGGAGTCTCGCTTCTTCAATCCTGTGTGTGAAGGCGATCTAGAGATTTGGTTCAAGGCCTTGCTCATGCATCGTTCCCTACACCTCCACGTGGTGGGCTCAGAGGTTGCCTCTCATGACGACCTCCTCCTGGTAGGAAAAGGACTCACTGACTGGCATTCGTGATCTTTGTTGGTAAGTGGAATCCTGTTGGTCGTCGAACTCCTCATCATAATATGAAGAACCTGTTTTCGTTTTGCATGACGCAGCTCTCTTTTTAACTTTTCAACCTCCAGCTGCAAATCCCGGTTCTTCTGTGCATGGGATACATGACTCCCATCACGTGATTGGCTTTGCCAGTGTGCACGGTGTGCACACTGCCCTCACGATCCTGTCTCTGCTCCAAATTAAGGAAAGGGTCCACATGCTGGGATGCCCTAGACTCTGCCCGTTGTTGCTTCATTCAGCCATCCTCAACTGTTGTTTTCACCCCTGCACAAGCTCTTTCCACAGACGGCGCCAATTGTAGGGTCTGGCTTTGTAGCCCAAGCCCAAGAAGGATGGATTACGAGCCAAATGAACCCAGACAATGAATTTGTAGAGAGTGGGCGAAAGAGCTGGCTGGTGTGAATTAAACAGTGATTAGTTATGATGTTTAAGGATCCATTTGACACAAGATCACACTCCTCTTGTTTAACAAATGTTTGTCCGAAGAGATATGTTATTGGATGAAAGATGATTACAACTCTTGGAACTACAGTAAAATTATCTCCTCCTTCTCTCCTCTCCCTTTTCTCTCTTTTCTCCCCCTCTTTATTAGAGACCTCTCCTACTTATATAGCACCCTCTCCCATCATCTTCATCGTCCACTTGTTCTTCATCTAAGCATCCACTTAAGTGCATGTCCCATCAGGTATTCTCTTTACCCTCCGTGAGTGGTAGTACTGAGATTACACTGGTCAGGGGTCTTCTCCACATTAATGTGGCCAGAAAAGCAGCTGCAGTGCATTTAATGTGGTGGTAGTAGCTTTTCCTTGAGATATTTTCTCGTCCTAATCATCCCCAGGTATGCCCAAAGCTTATCTTTGTCGTTGGGATTGCCAGAAAGTTCATTCGAACCTTCCATTTGTTGGCTGGGTCAAGACTATTTACGTCCGAGGAGTATAACCTCTTCAGACAAAAGGTGACTTCTTCAGATGTTACTCTTCCTACACTTCTAGGTCGGTTGCGTTCAGATAAATTCTATCCCGACTCGCTATTCCTCTTTGACGTATAGTACTCTCAAGACAGGGCCCCGGCCAATAGGTATGTCTGGGCTTTTACCCCCCCCCCCCCCAACACACATTATAATATGAAAAATGATCCATATTTCCCAACATATCCGTAAGCATACATTGTCACATGGATATGGTACTCATAGCTTCTTCTTTTTCTTCTCTTCTTTTTTATTTATTTTTATATATATATATATATATAAGTTAGAAATTACTCATAGTTTAAGATGTGTGTACTTAGATCTATATATGGCAATGTGAGTCACTTCCTATGGTTTCCTTCAATAGTTTATGGGATTTAGAGGAAATACAATTCCCTAAATTTATCCCCAAATAATTTTTATGATTTAGTATACCGCACATAACTAAAACTAACTTGCTCTATCCACCAAGTCAAAACAACCTAAATTTTCAATTGACCCATTGTTTTTTATGGTTGGTGGGCCATCAGTGGTTTGAAAGTTTTAAAACTTGCTAATGTCGGTTTGGTTGGAATTTTTTCCCTCAACCTACCCAATCTGACTTGCACACGGTGGGAAGGCACAAGTTGTTTATGATAAAGAACAAAGGAAGCATTGTTAGTTTTTAGCCAATCTTGCAGCCGCCGGTTAGGAAAGGATGGATACGATATAGGGGGAGCATGCCAAAAACATCTAACAAGCATACACTCTATGAGGACATGTTTTATGGTGTTAAAACCTAAAATAAAGAGAATAAAAAATATTGTAGAGAGAAGTAGAAATAAGAGAGAAAATATAAGGTTAACCTCTTGACGGCCTATGGCTAAGGGGGTGTTTGGTACTGTTGTTTAAACAACAGTTTTTAGTATTTAAACAATATTACATATATTTTTACACATTTTTTTTACCTACACATATTTCCATAAAATAACAACAACGTTACTAGAAATTTCTTATCTAATGAGCCCTTAGCATCTATGTCTTTGTTGTGTTCATTTTTTTATGCAATGAACCCTAAGTGGGATATACATAGGTTAAGGTTAGCCCTAATCTTGTCCACAATATACTTGGACCTCTTTGACCATTACATATTTAACATATAAAGCAATATCTTTAACACTCCCCATCAAAATCAAGGTAGAAACTTGATGATGCATGGAGTTTGGAATGTGAGCTAGAGAAGATGTCTTGAAGGTAAACATGAATGATTGGATTGGAAGGAGAATGGATCGGACACAATATGGAGTGAATCATGCAAATTATTGAGGCAATGGACAACAACAACAAATGAATGTCAAAAGACAGCTATAATGGACTAAACTTGGTTGCACCATTGACCAAAGAGGGGCTACCATAGCCGGAGGATGGCTACACATATGGCCTGAGGAATATCAACAAATGGTGATATCGGGATGAAGCATGTGAGTGAGATAGCAAATTTCGCAGAGGTTGAACCTAATCCAAAATTGAAATCCATACAGACAACGAAGTAGGATACGCGAGATTTGGGGGGAGTCAATCTTGGTCAATAGTCCAATTTGCAAACTAGTCAACCTTTGTTTGGTTCGATTTTCCTCCAGCGGCATTGAATGTTGATGTGACACTGATGATGACAATGTAATTAAGTGGTTGAGTACTTATGTGGCACAAATACTACAGTCATTGTTGATGTGGTTATGGCTGACTAAAACGCATGGCACAAACTGAGAGAGCAAGAAATTAATGTGTGAGGCGGCCTGAGGCAAGACTCAGCTAGGTGTGTGTCTTGCTTCAAAGGCCCAAGTGGTGCGTAATTCACATGACCTCTCGTGTGAAAGCGTTGGAATGATGCCTGAAAAACGAGTGTGAGACCAAAGTGAATGTCGACTTGGTTTGTGTTAGCATTGTGAAGCAAAAGAGAACACAAGGTGAATTTGGTTCAACATGATGGCCTGCATATATTTACTGGAAAAAAAAATCTAAACAGTTATATCTTTACTGTATTTAACTTTGTAAATCCTAAGTAAGATATATACAAGGGATAGGATTGACCTAGCTGGTACTAAAACTGGAACTCTTTGGTCACCCCTTCACCACTTGCTGCTTGCTTATCTATGTTCTCTATACTTCCCTTGCATTCATTCAGTGACTAAAAAGGTAGGGGCAACGACATAATCATGTGTTGTCGTGGCCATTAGAAGATTACAACTTAGACGCCCCAATAAGTGTCAATCTGGCATTTACTATAAGAAGGCAAAGTTTTAGCAGTAGAACTTGTTAGAAATATATATTAGACATACTAGCACAATGTAATAGGTCCAAACTCATTCCTGCTTGCACTAATAGTCTAGGGTTTAGTTTCCTATATATATATATTTATATTAGAGTTCATTGTAACACAAGTTATTGTACTATATTCTTATATAATAAAGATGTAACCCTTAAGAGATTCATGCGTGGATGTAGGCCGTCAAGGCTGAACCACGTAACCCTCGTGTTCTCAGTGTTCCTATTCTATGCTTCTCATTCCGCATCCACTCTAGCATACATAACATGATATAACACGTTGCGTTGCTAATAATATATATTTAAATGGTATCAGAGTCAAACTTCGTTCTTGGCATCAAACAAACATCTCTACACAGCAAAGAAGATTCATACATGCCTAGCACAGATTCACAGTGCCCCCGCTTAGCTCCAGATCTAGACCCCACAGCATCATACAGCCGCCATGGCTCACTGCTATGTCCAGATCCTCAAGTCCAAGCAATCTGTGCCTCTCCCTATTAGATCTGTGCAAATCAATCATTCGCCTAACGAAATCAACCACACATACGTGCTCCTCGGCCTCCCGTGAGGAAAACCCAGAAATCCAGCCATCCGAAACATAGTCACGCGCCTCCACGCGTTGATATTGGCTCCGCAAAATCACCATGCGCTGCCGCAAATCTCGAATCTCGGATAGGATTGTGACCACACGCGCCACTCTGTCGGACTCGTGGCCTGTTGATCTACAAAACTCGAGAAGCTCGACAGCCGAAACAAAGACACGCGCTGCCAGGGTTTCTAGCATCATCTGCACGCGTCGGTGGACTATTCGCACGCACCACATGCGCCAAAAACTGTAGCTGATGTCATCCATGACGTCATTTGATGACGTCAGTAAACAAAGCCACGTCAGCTCTAGGCACGTCATTAGCCACGTCGCTAGCCACGTTAGCAGTGTCGCCTCATCAGCACCACGTCACCTAGCTGACTGTTGACCCAAACCGACCCGACCCAAACCACCCGGATCTGACCTGTGAGCACTGACCGTTGACTTTGACTAGTACTCGTTGACTTTGACTTTTGCGTTGACTTTTGGCCAAAAGTTAAAATTTTCGAAATGGCCTATTTTGCTCAGTTTTTTGCGTAGATTCCGATTCTGGACTTTGTTTCTTCATTTGAAACTCCGAAATTGGTCAATTGGCACATTCTTCATTGTGGTTTCTTCAGAGGCATTCTTCAAGGCATCTCTAAGTGATCTTCTCATGCTTATTCAACCTCAAGCCTTCATCGAGCTTTCGCCTTGAGTTTGAGGAAGTGTGCTAGAGATATATATTAGACATATTAGCCCAATGTAATAGGCCCAAACTCATTCCTGCTTGTACTAGTAGTCTAGGGTTTAGTTGTCTATATATATTCATGTTAAGGTTCATTGTAACACAGGTTATTGTACTACACTCTTATACAATAAAGATGTAACCCTTAAGGGATTCCTCCATGGATGTAGGTTGTCAAGGTTGAATCACGTAACCCTCGTGTTCTCAATGTTCCTATTCTATGCTTCTCCTTCCACATCCACTCTAGCATACACAACATGGTATAACACATTACGTTGCTAATAATATATATTTAACAAAACTTTTACGATACAAGATTTTAGTTGAAAAGTTCTTCAGCGTGCATTTGCCCAATTAAGTTGCGTTTTGCATTTTTTTAGGTCCACATCATTGTTTATGAACTACCAAAACCATGAAAAACGCAGCAATCACTTATTGCTACATGTGTTTTGTGTTTTAAAAATTATTTTGTTACAGTATTTTTAGCAATAAATTTTTAATTTTCAGCAAAATAAACTATACAAAATTTTAGTTGAAAAGTTCTTTAGCGTGCGTTTGTCTAACAATTAAGTTGCGTTTTGTGTTTTTTTGAGGTCCTACAACACTGTTCATGAACTATTGAATTTATGAAAAACGCAACAATCACTCACTACTACAGTATTTTATATTTTAAAAATTATTTTATTACAATATTTTTAATAATAAATTTTTAATTTTTAATAAAATAAATAGTATTCAAACACACTCTTGATACTTGCGACAGGTAAATTACAATAAATAATGTTTAAAAGTTATTGGCCATTTATAAAGCATGATTGATAATTACTTAAATTACAATAAATAATGTTTAAAAGTTATTGACCATTTATAAAGCATGATTGATAATTACTATTTTACCGACTCTAATACTATTTTTCTTGGTGGGCTGTCACTTGTCACACGGGTTGAGACAAAGCCCAACTTGGTTGACAATGTCAAAATCACATCAAAAATCATTGATTTGATTTGGATGTTTGGAGTCTTCTGAGATCAGAGGTCTTCCGAACAAGAAAAGGAAATGAGTTAACATTGAAAAGGAAATAACCTCACAAGATCAATTTCCATTCATGTTTGGTACCAATCTGAGACGTCATGGAGTCTGAAATATGACTCAGCCTAAGCTAACATTCAAAAGAAAAAACAAAAACTCCAGTTGTACAATTTTGGCACGTCATTTACGTGGCTGATTGTGATTAGTAAAATGAATTAAATTAATGTAAAAATTACAGACCATCAATTAGGCAGGTTAAGTTTGGATTGCTGTGAAAAGAAAAAATAATACCCGTCTGCATTTTTTTTTTTTTGAGTTTTATATATTGTTTATGAAACTCATAAATATGAATTTTAACAATTTTTAAAAAAAAATTAGTTTCCACAATATTATTTACATATTTAAAAATTATTTTATTATAATATTTTTAATTTTCATCAATAAATAATATCTAAACAGAAGTCTCTTGGAAAGACGTGAGTTTGATTATATTAGCAAAAGAACTCAAGAAAAAACCTAGAACATAACAGAGAAGAGAAATAAGAAATTGCACAAAGGGAGCAGCCCCGTTATCAAAATCGCCTTGGTAATTGGTTTAACCCTGCAAAATTTACAAGTGTAGGCCATGCTAAAAGCTTATCCCATTCCCCAAACCACACACACGTATTCCTTCCCAAAAAGCATAAAGCCAAAAACCAACCCCTTTTCGTTTCCGTAACGCTTTTTTCACCTACTTTTCTATGTTTCACCATAGCCATGTGTGAGTGTGAACTTAGATTCTTAACTCTCATGGCTGTCAGCTTTTACCATTTTTTGACCTTTTTTTCTCAAAAACGAGCCGTCATTACAGGTTAACTTACCCCATTATAGGCAAAGCACAAGATACCCCATTTACAAAAAGTTGAGTTTGACAAGACTAGGACTAGTAGTAGCAGTAGTATTCAGTATTCACTGTGCTTTGTTGAAGGTGAACAAACATTGTTTCCCATGGCTGCAGGTGACCAAAAATCAGCACCATTGTTGTTAGCCACGTGTACGGTACAATCCACTGGAACCAAGCACAGCCCTATGCTCCTCAAGTCCTTTCTTGCTGCTTCTCCGCCTCCATTTTCTCCACTCTCCTTTTAACATAAAACCACAGTAAAAAGTTAATAGCTAACGTTAACTCTTATCCAGTTATTGTGCTCTTTGACAGTAAAGTTTACTCTCATATTGTTGTGAATTATTTTATTGACCATCACAAGTTACAACACCTTATCAACCATTGTCATCAACTATTGTCAAGTTGAAGTTATTATTGATTTACAACCGAGTAAGAGTAATTTTAGGCCTACATTTTTTACAGGTTTTTTTTTTTTTTTGAGCAAATTTTTACAGTTATTCTATGTAACATAATTGCTGCTTGTCACTTTTTAGATTTTTTCACCAAATAATTTTAGAGATATCTCAATTGCACAACTTGATACCTTGAGTGCAATTGTGAGTGATAAATACTTTCCATCCAATGTCCACCACTAATTCCCCAAAATTTTGTGGGGAAAAAAATTGCCTACTTGTCACTTTTTAGATTCTTTTACCAAATAATTTTAGAGATATCTTAATTGCACAACTTGATACCTTGTGTGCGATAACATTGTTTCCCATGGCTGCAGGTGACCAAAAATCAGCACCATTGTTGTTAGCCACGTGTACGGTACAATCCACTGGAACCAAGCACAGCCCTATGCTCCTCAAGTCCTTTCTTGCTGCTTCTCCGCCTCCATTTTCTCCACTCTCCTTTTAACATAAAACCACAGTAAAAAGTTAATAGCTAACGTTAACTCTTATCCAGTTATTGTGCTCTTTGACAGTAAAGTTTACTCTCATATTGTTGTGAATTATTTTATTGACCATCACAAGTTACAACACCTTATCAACCATTGTCATCAACTATTGTCAAGTTGAAGTTATTATTGATTTACAACCGAGTAAGAGTAATTTTAGGCCTACATTTTTTACAGGTTTTTTTTTTTTTTTGAGCAAATTTTTACAGTTATTCTATGTAACATAATTGCTGCTTGTCACTTTTTAGATTTTTTCACCAAATAATTTTAGAGATATCTCAATTGCACAACTTGATACCTTGAGTGCAATTGTGAGTGATAAATACTTTCCATCCAATGTCCACCACTAATTCCCCAAAATTTTGTGGGGAAAAAAATTGCCTACTTGTCACTTTTTAGATTCTTTTACCAAATAATTTTAGAGATATCTTAATTGCACAACTTGATACCTTGTGTGCGAGTGATAAATACTTTCCATCCAATGTCCACTACTAATTATACCAATTCATTACTTTTCTTTGATACTATCAGTTGCACAAATCCCCTCTTGCCCCCTCTTTTGGTGTGTACTCACAGTCGCACAAATTGACAAATTATGACAAATTATAAAATTGAGTGTGGTCAAGATATCATTAATTCTAGTTCATATAAATAAAGTAAAAAAAAAAAAAAGAGAAGATATTATTGATTCTATCCAGTGTCTAGAACCCATTCTAAATTCTAAAATCTCTCATTTGAACACCCCAAAATTTTGTGGGGAAAAAAAATAATTACACTGCAACTTTTGAAGTCCTTTTTCACCCAGGGGTCAAATTTCTACAAGGTCAGTGATTAGTCACATTTATGTGGAACCCACACCCGATCACGATCAAGTTCTGGGAAAGACAGGTCCAGTTGAATCCGGACCGTTTAAGTTAAGACCCACACATCTTATTATAGGTCCCACGTTGATGATGCTTAGGGGAAAAAAATTGATAGGACAAGAGAAACTATGAGGATCTAAATATGTATAATAATAAAAAATGCATTCAAAATTGCCATATGAAAGAGAAAGAAAAAGAATCTGACAAAGATATGTTCTTATGTGGTACGTACAAGTTTTGGTAGGTGGTGTTGTGAAGAAGAGGGCAAGCGTTGAAGGTAAGGAGAGCACAGGACTTGAACCTGGTCTTGCAGAAATTTGATATATCCCATCGCTTCATGAAGCACTGAGGCTGTATCTGTCTGCAAATATTTCATTTTCATAAGTTTCAATTTCCAAACATCACTGCATGCCACTCAAATATATATACTATCATATACTCTCACTTTCACTTGCATAAATTTTGAACTATAGTAATGGAACTTTATTCATAAAATGTTTTTGTAAATGTTCATATTCTTATTATACTAGCCAAAATAATGGTAAATTACTTGTTGAAAAAAAATATGGCCATTGTTTTTTTACCTTGCCAAAGGGAGAAACAAGCTGCTGCAATGTTGTGATCCTTTCTCCTAACTTCTCTTTCCTCTGCCATTTCAAAGAAGTATAAGCAAAACAAAAAATCACAATGTGAAATACATATGAGAACAATTGAACAAAGAGCCTTAAATAGTAAAATATGACATCCTTTTTTTTTGTTGCTCAATTAAATATGACATCTTTACAACCCACAATCCTATCAGCCCAAAAAATAATTAGAAATTAGTAACATCCATATTCATATCTAATACGCATTTAATACTGACAATTAGGATTTTTTTTTATGTTAAAATTATAGGTAAATGATTAGATTTATCTAAATTTTTGGGACAGTCCATAACTTATCATTTTAAAATTTTATCTTCTTCTCTCTTACTCAATACTTACTAGACTAAAAGATTATTAATTAGTTTTATGGTCGACATACTTTTACCTTTAACATGATCTTTTCAACCAAAAACCAACATAATATATTCTTAAAAATACTACATATTTATATTTATTAATTAATTAAAGTGTCCATTTAATATGGATTTTAAATTTTCAAAAAAAAAAAAAGTGACATATAACCAAGAATAGATAAAATATCTATACTTGTCTCGTATACGTATCGATACTTATTCGATTAGAGACATGCATTGTAATTGTGTGTGTGAGAAAGAAAGATGAAATCTGATATTGTTGGTAAAAGAAAGATGAAATCTAACCTTTGCTTGGCCAGCTGGTGTAGGATTCGCCGTTTTCGTTCTTTTAGAGGTTCTCTGAGTTGCCACCACAGCCGTGGTGATGGTGCTACCACACTGCGCCGATTCCTGACCCAACCCATTTCGCTTTTTCTTCAAAAAAAAAAAAAAAAAAGCAAAAGATGGTCCCCCACAAATCCCTCATTCTTTGCCATCAAAATTAAAAATCACCCCACCACTCAAAATGATAAACAAAACCAAAGATATAAACTCAGACACAGAGAGAGAGAGAGAGAGAGAGAGAGGACCACTAAGAAAAAGTAACGGAAACAAACATAGACCAGGTTGGTAAAGTGTGGGGTTTGATTTTCATTTATATTTTTGGGATGAGAGTATTATTATTATTATAAAAAATAAAACATAGGCTAGCTAGTTTGTTTTCTTCTTCTTTTGTTGTTTGTTTGTTTTTTTTTTTTTAATTAGATGGCCTAAAAGAATTTGAAAATACTTAATAATTATTTTCCATAGTGTTTGTGACTGTGATTTTGGTTTGAGTTTGCTGTCACTTTGTAGCTAGTGAAGAAGTTGTGGTGGTAGCGACAACGCAGGCGTTAGAAAAGAAAAGAAGTAGAAAGATAANTCTTCAAAAAAAAAAAAAAAGCAAACAATAAAATAAAACCCATATAAAAATAAATAAACTCAAAAACATAAACTTTTTATAACACCAGGTAGATTCACTAACATCAGGTTTTGACAAAGTGTTCACACTCAAAGTGACACAGCTATTATTGTTGTTGTTGCCAGAAGAAGCTGATGAGGAATCGCTGCATGTAACCCCTGATTTCTGCGGAGTGGTAGTATTTGTGTTAGTGATATTATTCTCAGTTATTGATGGATATACCAGCTGATCTCCTTGGTGGTGCTTCTGATGATAGTTCCCAAAGCAGAGCATTTTGGGTGGCTTTTCAGAAGAAAACACAGAAGAAGTGTAGTTGAAGCTGGTGGTCTGGTCCACATCAAGACCCACAGCAACAGCAACACCATTATTGTTCTCATCATCATCATCATCATCCTCTGCCAACAATAGCTGAGAGAAAGTAGCAGCAGCAGCAGGTGCTCCTCTCAGTCTCAGATGGTCCCCCACAAATCCCTCATTCTTTGCCATCAAAATTAAAAATCACCCCACCACTCAAAATGATAAACAAAACCAAAGATATAAACTCAGACACAGAGAGAGAGAGAGACAAGGAGTTATTTTGTGTTAACTGTTGTGAGCTGCTAATGCAAATGCTAATGGGTGGCTGTGGCTGAGCTTTCGTTTTCCAAAGCAGGCGTTGGTTTTCGGCGTTTTCGGTCAAACCCACTTGGCCCGAGAAAACCGTGGATTCGCCATCCAACGCATTTTTGCCCCAAAACCAAACCCACCCTGACCCGGTCTTCTATCTGTTGTTTTGGGTTTGGCTCCCCCAACAACTCACTCACTCACTCACTCGCCCGTTACTTAACGAGGAATTTTATGTGTTCAGACACACTTCATTCAGATTGTAATCAACGGTTTAACACACACCCACCACAAGCTATTTCCACGCGCTCCCTCATCCCAATTTTTAGAAAATTAAATCAAAGAAATCAAAGGATTTCGATGGTACAGTTTAAATTTATTGGTTTCTGGGTTTATTACATTGAAAAAAGAACTATTAGTTAATTTTATTTAATTTAGTAAATACGTTGAACAAAAACAAGATGTGCCCTTAATAAATAAATTTTAAAAATCCAAGTTTAAAAAAAATCAAATTTTAAAAAAATAAATCGAAGCACACTACAAATTTCACTCAAAAATTATAATAACTTTTAATGGAAAGCCGGGATAGACCTATGATTTTAAGCTAACGAGGGCCGGAATATAAAAAAAATAATTATAAAAAAACTCCAAATAAACATTCATATGTATTTAAAAATTATAAATACTCAAAAACATTGTTTCTAAATACATTAAGATGCAATCATTTATCAAAAAAGACAAAAACAAAAACAAAATAATTTTTTTTTTAATACTAGGCTGGCTAGGATTTTTTTTTTTTTTTGGTTGAAGTTAGAGTATTCACAGTAATGATGCTAAAAATTTTACCTCTTAGTACCTTTATCTATTTTACTTTACAATACAACCAATATCAAATATTTTATTTTTTTTTATCACTTAATTTGAAATAATATAAACAACTCAATAATAAAGGAAGTGAGAGAATTTGAGTTTTTTAATTAAAAAAAGAGATATAATCTTAATAAAATATTGTATTTTATTTTTAACAATTTGTTACAATCAATTGGTATTTATATCAGTTTACTGTAATTGCAAAAAATTTAGTTTTAACTTCTTCAATAACACATGATTTTTTGGTTATTTGATGGTAAAATAGTTTTTTTTTTGGCCGAAATACAATTACGATTGTGAATGTTTTTTTTTTTATTGTTTTTGTTAAGTTTTTGGGTTGGATAATTGCTATTTGGGTGAGGCTAGTTATGTTTATTGAAGGGAATGGGAGCCTAAGGTTTTGGAAGGGGGCCAACTACAAAAATAAAATACATAACATCTAAAAGAAATATTTGAACCCGGGAGGCTTGAGCCCCCACCTGGGTCCGTCCCTGAGTAAAAGTGAGACAAGTTATTATTCCATAGACACATTATCATTGTTGGTAGAAGAAGTTGAGAAGGAATCATTACATATGACCCCTTATTTATTATTGCTCAGGATCTTAAGGCTACTCAGTCCCCGGTCCCTTAGCATCCCAAGCCTAGGCAAACTCCCGCCCAGCTAAAACTGTGATGGCTGAGCAGACTGTTGAACTTGGGGCAACTAAGGAGTCTTTAGGACCAAACTTTCTACAAGAATGAGTAGGCCTTATCTTGTCCTTCATTAGTATCTGTGTTATTCATTCTTCTTATCCCTCCTTTAAAAAAACTCTGCTTCTCCTTTTTTTTTTTTTTTTTTAGGCCCAACAGTATTCAAATTGCTTTGAAGTTGATCCACCTCTGAGATAGAGGCTCTAGAGGTGCATATTGTTGTTTTTTTTTTTTTTTTTTTTTTTTTTAATCTGTCTCCTTTGACTTTCGATTTTTTTTTTTTTTTAACCATGGGTCAACTCTCTGTGCCTCCTTCCTTTAGCAACTTTGCCAAAATTTCCTAACCTTTCTTTTCAACATGCACTATTCTCTTCTAACAGAGTCCCTTGAGGAGTCAGCCGGGCAAGAGAACGAACCTCTCAACGATGGTTGAAGTAGTAACTTAGATAAGAGGAAGTTTTACCATAAAGACTGGTACTGTTCCTTACTCTTCTCC
>NW_027069614.1:53753-154974 GCF_002906115.3 Quercus suber
GATGGCCTAAAAGAATTTGAAAATACTTAATAATTATTTTCCATAGTGTTTGTGACTGTGATTTTGGTTTGAGTTTGCTGTCACTTTGTAGCTAGTGAAGAAGTTGTGGTGGTAGCGACAACGCAGGCGTTAGGAAAAGAAAAGAAGTAGAAAGAATAAGGAGTTATTTTGTGTTAACTGTTGTGAGCTGCTAATGCAAATGCTAATGGGTGGCTGTGGCTGAGCTTTCGTTTTCCAAAGCAGGCGTTGGTTTTCGGCGTTTTCGGTCAAACCCACTTGGCCCGAGAAAACCGTGGATTCGCCATCCAACGCATTTTTGCCCCAAAACCAAACCCACCCTGACCCGGTCTTCTATCTGTTGTTTTGGGTTTGGCTCCCCCAACAACTCACTCACTCACTCACTCGCCCGTTACTTAACGAGGAATTTTATGTGTTCAGACACACTTCATTCAGATTGTAATCAACGGTTTAACACACACCCACCACAAGCTATTTCCACGCGCTCCCTCATCCCAATTTTTAGAAAATTAAATCAAAGAAATCAAAGGATTTCGATGGTACAGTTTAAATTTATTGGTTTCTGGGTTTATTACATTGAAAAAAGAACTATTAGTTAATTTTATTTAATTTAGTAAATACGTTGAACAAAAACAAGATGTGCCCTTAATAAATAAATTTTAAAAATCCAAGTTTAAAAAAAATCAAATTTTAAAAAAATAAATCGAAGCACACTACAAATTTCACTCAAAAATTATAATAACTTTTAATGGAAAGCCGGGATAGACCTATGATTTTAAGCTAACGAGGGCCGGAATATAAAAAAAATAATTATAAAAAAACTCCAAATAAACATTCATATGTATTTAAAAATTATAAATACTCAAAAACATTGTTTCTAAATACATTAAGATGCAATCATTTATCAAAAAAGACAAAAACAAAAACAAAATAATTTTTTTTTTAATACTAGGCTGGCTAGGATTTTTTTTTTTTTTTGGTTGAAGTTAGAGTATTCACAGTAATGATGCTAAAAATTTTACCTCTTAGTACCTTTATCTATTTTACTTTACAATACAACCAATATCAAATATTTTATTTTTTTTTATCACTTAATTTGAAATAATATAAACAACTCAATAATAAAGGAAGTGAGAGAATTTGAGTTTTTTAATTAAAAAAAGAGATATAATCTTAATAAAATATTGTATTTTATTTTTAACAATTTGTTACAATCAATTGGTATTTATATCAGTTTACTGTAATTGCAAAAAATTTAGTTTTAACTTCTTCAATAACACATGATTTTTTGGTTATTTGATGGTAAAATAGTTTTTTTTTTGGCCGAAATACAATTACGATTGTGAATGTTTTTTTTTTTATTGTTTTTGTTAAGTTTTTGGGTTGGATAATTGCTATTTGGGTGAGGCTAGTTATGTTTATTGAAGGGAATGGGAGCCTAAGGTTTTGGAAGGGGGCCAACTACAAAAATAAAATACATAACATCTAAAAGAAATATTTGAACCCGGGAGGCTTGAGCCCCCACCTGGGTCCGTCCCTGAGTAAAAGTGAGACAAGTTATTATTCCATAGACACATTATCATTGTTGGTAGAAGAAGTTGAGAAGGAATCATTACATATGACCCCTTATTTATTTCTTTCTCTAGACTTATTAAGCCATCAAAACTAGGACAAAAAAGCGAATGAGTAATAAGGGTCTAGTCTAAGATAGTGTATGGGTTGGGTTAGAAAGATTTCTTAACCCAATGTGAAATTGTCAGGATGAGAAATTTTCAACCCAATCTAGGTTTAGTTGGTGGATTATACTTACATGTTCATGATTGTAAAAAATTGATTTTCATTAAATATTTAATTATTTTTAAAATAAATTATTACTATTCACACAATATACTTAAATTATATTGCAAATTTACAAATTCATCAAAACTAATTCTTAAAATACCAAAACATATCAAAGTAAAAAAAAAAAAAAAAAAGTAATGAAATAAACTTATATATGTTAGGCCGAGTTGGGTTAAATGGGCTGAAAAAACTATCAACTCAACTTAAGACTCAAAATAAAATTTCAACTCATGAAAACCAACCCGAGATGTTGGGTTGATAGGTTTAACTTACACCCCTAGTTTTTTTTTTTTTTATTTATTATTATTTTTTTTTTTTTTTTTGAGGAGGGTTGATAGGTTTTTTTTTTTTAGAGTTTTAATTCTTATAACCACAGGCCCTTTGTAGTAGTACTCTCGTTATGTAATATTTTATAAGCCTATTTTAAAAAAACTATATATTACTTACACCCCTAGTTTGACTCATTTTACACATTGTGGGTTCTTTTTTTTGGACAGTACCTAGGCCTAAGTAGAAACAAGGATCCTGGGCCTTGTTGTTTGTTGGATTGGGCTTGGTTCACCGCAGCTATATTAGGCTGATTACGAACCAAGTTGTGCACAAAACATGGATCCTATAACAAATACATATTCATACATGCACATATACGCATATTGTAAAGTAAATGGCTAAGGATTAGTAAAGAAATAAAGAAAAAGCAAGTAAGGATGTTAGGGATCCTCAGAAAATAGAATGATATTTCATTATATTAAGTTTTAGTACATTGGACCCTTCTTTTCGCCGGATGTGTCACAAGGTTCAAATAAGTTCAAAAGTCATAGACTTAGATAGCTCTTTGTAAACTTCCAAGACTTATGAGGTTTGAATCCACTTGAATCCAAGTGTATCCTCTAGTGCTGTCTTAGGATCCCTTACAGTGTTTTTCCCTTTTTTCTATTTCTCTGAGGTTTAAAGGAATTTTTCAAATGGTCTTTGTGCTCTCGATTCCTTATTGCTTAATGATTTTTGTTACCCCCCTCCTTTTTTCTGTACCTTTTCCTGCTTCATGACCTTATTAATTTTACAGACACTAGTATGGGTCCCAAAGAATACAAGCTTGTGACTGCTGAGGAAGCTAGAAGACACCGCCCTGCTTTCCAGACTATTGAGGCTTAGCCGAGGATCTCCCAGACCACCCCAAGGCTTGAGGGTCTTTCTCTTCCTGAGGAACGAGACACAATGATGAAGGAGGCCTCAATGATGATTGTTCAGATCCCACTTAGGTCTTCCTGCCTTCTTGACTCATTTTGACTCCCTAGAATTCAACAGTCTCCCTACAAGTCACTTTCATCACTTTGGGCCACCCTTTGTTAGCTTCTTGCGATTCTCTGTGCCTACTGAGGACTTGCCACTCCTAGAGGGATTGCTTAAAGTCCACAAGGACTTCATCAGTAGGTTTAGGGGAGGTGTGTTTTTAGGGAACATCCTAATGGAACTCTGTGCTGTGCTGGTTTCCTTGAAGGATACGTCTCTTGATACTTTGTCTGCAAGGATGCTTTTGGAGTAGATGGGGGTGGTGCAAGATCTCATGGAGGCAAAACTCAATCTATCTTTCTTGTTGGAGTAACTTTGTTCTTTGGCTCATGCACTTTTTCAAAGGAAGGCTTCCAAGGATCTTGATGTTGAGATTGCTGTTGTTGAAGAGGCTTTGGCCTGTAATCACAAGGTCTGGCAAGACTTGAAGATCAGGAAGCAATAGGCCATTTCTTCTCCATCTACTTCCTCCATTTCTGCAGTTCCTCCAGAGGGCTCTTTGCTGGCTAGCCTTATACCTTAGCTCCCTTCTTCTTCTTTTTCTTCTTTTTTTCTTTCTAAAGAAACTTAGATTGTGTAAGTTACTTACCCTTCTTTTTTTCTAGGTACTCTTGGTTGTCAAGTTTTTTTTTTTTTGGATATGTGAACCTCAGCAACTTCTTGCTATATGTATTTCTTTTCCTTTTCATGTGTTGTCTTCTTCTCCCTTTCTTTCTTTTTTCTTTTCTAAGTCCTGGGCCATGGTTCCTGGGGATTCACTTTGTGGTAGGTCCTAGGCCAGGTACTATAGTGATTGTGCTCCTACACAAATCCTGGGCTAGGTACTTTGGATACTTACCCTTATCTAAGTCCTAGATTGTGGACCAGGTGGGCCTTTTTTTTTTTTTTTTTTGGATTTCATTGATGGTAGCTAGGTTGAATGGGTATTTGGATGGGTTGATGATGGAGGCTAGGTATTTGGGTGGGTTGATGATGGAGGCTAGTTGCTTGATGATGGTGGTTGAGTGGATGATGATGGAGGTTGGGTGGGTTATGTTGGGTTTGTGAGAGAGATGATAGTGTAACAAAAATGAATATTTTATTAAATAAATATTTAGAATAGATAGACTGATGTGAGTGTTTTGTAAAAGTAAGTGTGTAAAATAGAAAAAGTGTTTTTTTTTTTTTTTTGGTTGCAAAATAGACAGAAATTATACACTTACTAATGCGGTTGCTCTAACAATTGATGGCAAACAAGAAGGAAGAAAGACTGTATAATTGCATTAAAAAAAAAGAAGAAGAAGAAGAAGAAGAAGAGTTTTTGACTTTTGAAAATCTATATGTAAAAAATAAAAATAAAGTTAAAAGTTATTTAAAAAAAAAAAAAAAAACTAATCCAAACTCACGTACATATAAGCTGGTAAAGAAAGAAAGTAAATAACTATTTAATCAGAAAGAAAAATTATAATAAGCTTAAGAAAATTAAACTACTCAATAATAATTGTAGACCTAACACTGAAAATATTTATATTTGAGAATTGCACAACTACACTCCAAGTTGATGAGTATTTTTTTATCTATAATAACTTTGGTATACAAATGTACATTTAATGTGTCAATACAAAAATTAAATTTTAAATATTATAATGAATGCTTGGTGGATAGCTCATGTCAAGTAAAAATTGAGTACGTGCGTCAAGGTCCAAAATATCACAAGTATTGCATCAAGGTCCAAAACATTACAAAATTAAAGTTTAGAGCCCATTTGGGCCTCCAAAGAAGGGACAAGGCCAAATCCACCAATCAAGGTCCACTTAAGATACATAGGAAGAGGTACAAACCCATGAATGGGCAAGCTTTTGGCCTTAGAAAATAAAGGAAAAGGAAAAAGGAAGCTTAGTCTAGCCCTTGTGAAGGAAATTTGCTGGGAAGCCTAGAAATGGATTGGACTAGGATGCCTTAGGACTCCCAGAAGCCTGGATCCTCAAGATATGCAGAAAGAAGTCAACTAAGATTGGGATAGCTCAAGGAGCATGCTTATGGACATAAAGAATGAACGTGGATATGTCCCATCAGCCACCCATGGTTCAGAAAAAGGCTTATGGCTTAGGAATCAACACTTCAAAAAATGAAGTCTGGTACCTAGGGGAATGCAGGAAGGTGGCTAGGAATCTTTTAGCCTGACAGAGAGGAATTTACCCATTTAGAGAAAATGACAAAAGGTGAAGTAGCCAAAAAGGTGGGTTTGAAAAGTAGCATCTAGAAGCTTTGGAAAGAAGAGATTAAAAGTCGGTCGTTAGGACCTCCCAAAAGAGGAAGGTCAGCTAGGAACTTTTGGGGGGAAATCTCAAAAGGGGAAAACAATGAGAAAATAAGGAAGGACCAGTCACCAATGTTGCTGACACAATATTGTTCCTGGTACTTAGGGCAACAAATAGAGGGAATCAGTGGTACACCAAAAACCTAAGGAAGGCACTATAAAAAGGGATGGAGCCAACAGCAAAAACCATTTAGCAATAAGGAATCAGAGCACAAAGACCATTTGAAAAACTCCTTTAAACCTTAGAGAAACAGAAAAATGGTAAAACACTATGAGGGATCCTAAGACAGGCATTAGAGGATACACTTGGATTTAAGGGAATTTAAACCTCATAAGTCTTGGAAGTCTACAAAGAGCTATCTAAGTCTGTGACTTTTGAACTTATTTGAACCTTGTGACATATCCCGGTGAAAAGAAGGGTCCAATGTACTAAAACTTAATATAAAGAAATATCATTCTATTTTCTGAGGATCCCTAACGTCCTTACTTGTTTTTTCTTTATTTCTTTACTATTCCTCAACCATTTACTTTATAATATATGTATATTTGCATGTATGAATATGTATGTGTTGTAGGATCCATGTTTTGTGCACAACTTGGTTCGTAATCAACCCAATATAGCTGCGGTAAACCAAGCCCAATCCACCAAACAACAAGTATAAGGCCCAGGATCCTTGTTTCTACTTGGGCCTAGGTACTGTCCAAAAAAAAAAGTACCCACATTAAAAGGCGACTCCGCTGGGTATTGGGTAAAGAAAAAGGAAGGAGCAATCCTTTCACAAAGCATGGCTCCAAGACCAAGGAAAAGCAAGGGTACCAATGTGCCACCCACGGCATCAAAACTCATGGGAGAAAATGAAGTGGATTCCAAGCAAAGGAATGAGGAGCCTTTGGTAAAACACGAAGTTTTCTCTAGGTAGAGGCGTGAGATGCAAGGACTAGACCCCTTGGTCCAAACGACAAGAATGGTGAAGGACCTCCAACAGGAGATTTGTCTCCTTGAAGAAGGGAGAACCCAGGAGATTCTAGATAATGCCCCTCTCCTGGTCAACTAGGAAAGAGTCCAGCCAAAAGGACGGTTAGTAATAGAAGGGGGAGCCAATCCCCAATATCTTACTTTAGCAGACGTGAACGCCCTTATTGAATAAGAAAGGGAAAAGCCCTCAGGGATCCCCAAGCAATTCTCTCAAGATCCCCTATTCCCAGCAGAGCTCCTTAGTAAGCCTTACCCCAAAGGATATGAATCCCCAGAATTTCACGCATTCAATGGGAGGAATGGGAGTGTTGTAGAGCACGTAAGCAGGTTCATTCACACTATGGGACCTAATGTAGGGGATAAGGAACTATGTTTAAGGGAATTTGCTAAGTCTTTAGTGGATAGGGCATATACTTGGTACACCACCTTGAGGCTCGGGCCCATTAAGACTTGGGATGAGATGATGGAGAGATTCTGTGCAAAATACTACCTAAGTGAAGATAAGGTCACTTTCCAGAGCCTTTAGATGGTGAAGCAAAGGTTTGGGGAGGATCCCGTCCAGTTTATTAAAAGATTTGAAGATGTCTCTCTAGACTGTTATAGAGACCATGAAGAGAAGGAGCTCGTGGAGACCTATATATCCAACATGCTCTTTGATTATAGATTTAGTCTACAGAACTTATGCATAACTCAGTTTGCTGACCTATTGCAAAGAACTAGAAGAACAATGTTAACCATAAGAACAAAAAAGGTACCAGTTTCTGAGGAAAAGGCCTGAAGGGAAAGTGACCGAGGAGCCTCTTGTGATCCCGTGCACTGTGGAAGAGTTGAACCATGTCCTAGACAAATGGATTGGGGATGAGGTCGTCAGACCATTCACTGTATCCAGACCATCCATTGAAGAAGAAAGGAAGAACCCCCTGTTTTGCAGAATTCACAACTATGTCAAGCATTCCACCAAGGATTGTTGGACCCTTCGAAGGCTTTTTCACAAGAAACTCAAGAAGGGGACTTTGGAGCTTACCTAATGGGAACCAAAGATGCAAAGGAATCCTTTGCCCAATCACAAAGGAAAAAGGGTGGTAGCTGTGGGAATTCACGAGAACTCGGTCGATGCGGAGGTAGAGGAGTCGGAAGGATCCTTCCATCTAAACGTAGTTAAGACCCTCCAAAAGAACCCAAAGTTTAGGTCACTATTCAACCAACTAGGATTTAGACTAGAAGTAAAAAGGATTGCGAACGAGTCCCTCATGAGCATAGCAGTAAACTTAGGGGTGGAGTGTTTCACGGTAAAATCTCACACTAGCCGGGCTTTCTTGATAACAAACAATGCAATAATTTTCACAGATGAAGATATGGAGGTTGAGTATCTGGATCTTTGCAGGTCCCTTTATTTGACAGCCACTATAAATGGAGTTCAAATTAGGAGAGCATTAATAGACACAGGGGCTTTACTTAACCTCATTACCCTAAGTACCCTAGAGGCCATTGACATGGCTAGCAAGAAGATCCTAAGGACTCCTGTGGAGATAACAGGATTTGGGGGAATTGCAGAATCTACTAAAGGGTACGTGCTATTGGCCTTAAGGGTAGGCCCAATAGTAGCTCTGACTCAGTTTCATGTGATCAACTCGGAAGTCTCTTATCATATTTTGTTGGGGCGACCTTGGTTCCATAAGCACCACCTCATTCCCTCGATGTACCACTAGTGTGTTAAAGGGAGACTAAATGGGAGACCTATAAGGATCCCTACCAACCCAAATCCTTTCAGCTAAGGAAAAGTGAACTTTGTAGAGACAATGTTTTATAATGAGTTAGCACTAGATGATAAGTGTCCCACACCAAGGACCCCAGGCACATCTGTTTTGGAAGAAAAATAATGAGGGGGTAACCACAACCTAAAGGATCTCCTAGACAAAAAAAGGTAAAAGAAGAAAGCCAGCTTCTCAAGATCCTAGGAATGTGTATTAGTCCAGGAACCTAAGGGCAGGTTAATATATCGCTTATAAAGGTGAGCGAGACTTGAATGCACTTTGTAGAAAGGTCCCAGACCACCAAACTACATGATGGCTCAAGAAGAGATCTTGGAGGATCCGGAGAGAGAAACATAGATTTAGCCTAAAGAAAAGTTGGAAGAAGTAAACCCGAGGGTTGATTCAGGATCCCCGAAGCCTGTCTTTATCAGTAGCCAGCTGTTAGCAAAGGAAAGAGAGTAGTTAATGGAACTAATAAAAAAATATGTGGATGTATTTGCATGGACATATAATGAGATGCCTAGCTTGGATCCCGGGCTGCGAGTCCACATTCTCAATGTAGATCTAGGAACTAAGCTAGTAATCCAACCAGCCAGGATCTTCTATCCTAAGATTGATGATCAAATCAATCAAGAAGTTAAGAAGTTGCTGGCAGCAGGGTTCATCAAGCCTATCCAAGATCCTAAATGGCTCTCTAATATAGTTCTCGTGAAGAGAAAGAATGGCCAAATCCGATGTTGCATGGATTTTCACAATCTAAACAAAGCATGTCCAAAGAATAAATTTCCTTTACCCAACATTGATCTCCTTGTAGACTCAATTGCAGGAAGTTCTATGTTCTCATTTATGGATGGGTATAGCAAATAGAATCAAATCTGTATGGCTACCAAAGATGTAGAAAAGACAACATTCAAGACCCTGATTAAGAATTTCTATTACACTGTGATGCCTTTTGGCCTTAAAAACGTGGGAGCCACATAATAGCATACCACGATAGCCATCTTCCATGACATGATGCATAAAGAAATGGAAGATTATGTGGATGATATCGTGGTGAAGTCAAAAACCAGGGCAGGACACCTCCGAGTACTTGAATAAGTCTTTAAGAGACGCAGGATGTACAAGCTCATGAACCCCCTAAAGTGTGCCTTCGGGGTATTTGCTAAAAAGTTCTTTTACATCAGAAGGTTTGTGCTAGGACTAGCCTCAATAACAAATGGGCTATTCAAACTATTGAAAAAAGGAGCTGAGTTCACTTTGGGACCTTAATAGCAAGAAGCCTTCTAGAGGATCCAACATATCATGAACCATCTGCCCACCCTATAAGCACCAATATGTGAGCGGCCTCTGTTGCTATATTTAGCATCCAACTCTTAAGTTATTGAGGCATACTAGCTCAAGAAGGTGACGAAGGAAATGAGTAGCTTATTTATTATGTAAGCAGGGCTTTGAAAGATGCCGAAACCAGGTGTCCCAAGATAGAAAGTGCACACCTGGTAGTTACTTACGCATCCCAAAGGCTGAAATGTTACTTTTCAGCTCACTAAATCTTCTTGGTGACTAAGTCTCATCTTATAAAGGCGCTCCTCCATCAGCCCTTATTAACCAAAAGAATGGCACAATGATTAGTATTGCTCTCCCAATATGACATTGGCCTAAGGACCCCTAATGTTATCAAAAGTCAGGCCATAGTAGATATGCTAGCCTAGTTCCCCGGAGTAGAAGAGTGTCCATTGAGCAAGGATATCCTAGGGGAAGTGGTAGTGGTAAAGCTATTGGGTAAGAAATGGACCATGAGATTCGATGGATTAGCAACAGTAGCCTCAAATGGCATAAGGGTTGTATTGAGCTGCGAAGACGGGACACCATACCATTCCAAGNTGACTTCTTTCTGCATATCTTGAGGATCCCAGGCTTCTGGGAGTCCTAAGGCATCCTAGTCCAATCCATTTCTAGGCTCCCCAGCAAATTTCCTTCACAAGGGCTAGACTAAGCTTCCTTTTTCCTTTTCCTTTATTTTCTAAGGCCAAAAGCTTGCCCATTCATGGGTTTGTACCCCTTCCTATGTATCTTAAGTGGACCTTGATTGGTGGATTTGGGCCTTGTCCCTTCTTTGGAGGCTCAAATGGGCTCTAAACTCTAATTTTGTAATGTTTTGGACCTTGATGCAATACTTGTGATATTTTGGACCTTGACGCACGTACTCAATTTTTACTTGACATGAGCTATCCACCAAGCATTCATTATAATATTTAAAATTTAATTTTTGTATTGACACATTAAATGTACATTTGTATACCAAAGTTATTATAGATAAAAAATACTCATCAACTTGGAGTGTAGTTGTGCAATTCTCAAATATAAATATTTTCAGTGTTAGGTCTACAATTATTATTGAGTAGTTTAATTTTCTTAAGCTTATTATAATTTTTCTTTCTGATTAAATAGTTATTTACTTTCTTTCTTTACCAGCTTATATGTACGTGAGTTTGGATTAGTTTTTTTTTTTTTTTAAATAACTTTTAACTTTATTTTTTATTTTTTACATATAGATTTTCAAAAGTCAAAAACTCTTCTTCTTCTTCTTCTTCTTCTTTTTTTAATGCAATTATACGGTCTTTCTTCCTTTTTGTTCGCCATCAATTGTTAGAGCAACCGCATTAGTAAGTGTATAATTTCTGTCTATTTTGCAACCAAAAAAAAAAAAAAAACACACTTTTTCTATTTTACACACTTACTTTTACAAAACACTCACATCAGTCTATCTATTCTAAATATTTATTTAATAAAATATTCATTTTTGTTACACTATCATCTCTCTCACAAACCCAACATAACCCACCCAACCTCCATCATCATCCACTCAACCACCATCATCAAGCAACTAGCCTCCATCATCAACCCACCCAAATACCTAGCCTCCATCATCAACCCATCCAAATACCCATTCAACCTAGCTACCATCAATGAAATCCAAATATTCATCCAACCCAGCCAGTGTGCAACAAAATCGATGCCTTCCATTTAACCAAATACCTAACTCTAATCGACACCTAATCAACCAAATACCCAGCACTAAACCAAATACCCATTCAACCTAGCTCTGATTGACACCTTCAACATCGCACCTCGCTGATTTATGGCTCTCAGTTTTCTCTCATCCATCATCTCTCTCATCTTCCTCTGAGCTTGCTCTCACAAGCAAAGCCCAACCTAGCCCAGCCTGTCAGCGGTAGATCTGGTGGCAGTAGCAACATCGGCAGTGATTTTGGCAGTAGCAATATCAGGTTTGTGATGGGTTTTTCGATGGGTTTGAGTTAGGTTTGGTATGATTTTGGTTTTCCATTAGGTGGTGGTGGTTGGGTGTTGCTGGGTTGGTGGTTGCATCTTCTTCTTTTGTCAAGAGCAATGGTGATCAGCGATGGCACAGCTGTGGCAAGAGTGAGGTGAGAGTGAAAGGGTCCAGAGAGAAAAAGGGAGTGAGGTGAAGGAGAGAGAAAAAATTGGTAAAATATTAAATGTAAGAGCTACAGTAACCATGCATATATGCACGGTTATGTAGCACTTGTGCATTTATGTACAATTTTACACCCACTGATGTGAGTTTTTTTGGGTTAAAATATGTAAAATGAAGTTCTTTTTCTATTTTGTAAGACTTAGTGGATGCGCTTACCTTTCTATTTTGAAAGCTCTGCTTGCTTTTATTTATGAATACCAAAAGTGTAATGTTGTGGTAGCGTTCTCTTGCATTATATGCCTCACATAGATTTCATGAAAACTACACTTTTTTTTTTAATATTAAAATTTCATGAAAACTACATTACTACCATACTAATATATACTTTTAGTCTTTGAAATTTGGGATTGTTTTAATTTTAACCTCAAAATTTCAAAATTTTCATTTTGGCCTTTAATATTTAATTTTGTTTTTAAAAAGACAATGTCATCCATTTTTGTTACTTTTTGTTTAAAGAGAGTTTGAACCTATATCGTCTATTCTTAATAATACTCCTTTCGTCCCACTTTTTTTTGTCCTATTTGAAAAGTCAAATTTTTTAAGGGAATATCATTTATTGTCTTGTCTACCATTTAAAAATGTATAAATTTCCAAAACTACCCTTAAAAAAATTTATTAAAAAATTGAATTAGTAAATTAATAAGGGTATAATAGGAACATTAATAAATTAATGACTTTTATTTTTAAAAACGGGACAATATTTTGGGATATCTCAAAATGAAATAGAGGACAAAAAAAAAAAGATAAAATAAGTAACTTTTTATTTTTTTTTTTGAAAACGAAGTAGACTGTCATATATTCATTGAAATAGAGTCCAGGAACAGAGCATCCAAGGCAACTGGAGGAGCATCCTCCATCCAATACAAATCTTCCTCTAGACTATTAGCAAATTTAGCTAAAGCATGGGCTACCCTATTACAATTTCTGTTAACCCAACTAAATGAAACCCTCCTTAAACCACTTATGAGGCATTTAATATCAGCAACTACATTCCCAACAACAGACAGGTCCGGGCTTGATGAGGACAAAGCTTTTATCACATTAATGCTATCACCTTCTATTATGAGCTCATTGAAGCCTGCATCAACAGCAAATTCCATAGCTTTTCTGCATGCTAAAGTTTCAGCTTCATCACTACTCAATACAGATGGCCCAATAGCAGAGAGTGCAGCCATAACTTCCCCAAGTTCATTCCGTATTACAGCCCCAAATCCTGACCTCCCGCTGTCGTTAAATATGGCAGCATCAAAATTCATTTTGAAGAACGGGTGAGCTGGTGGACGCCATACATTACCGTCAGTTGCCCTTGGCTGCAAGACAGCAAGTTGATCCTGCACCTGTGCAAACTCCTCCAGCCACTCCACAGCAAGTCTGTTCAGCCATCCCGGTTCCTTCAGCTTCCCCCCATGCAAAACACTATTTCGTTGACTCCATAACATCCAGGCCTGCACCAAAAACAGCTCAACATCTTCTGGTTCTAGTCTGTGCAGTAAATAGAGAAAGAGTTGAACCATGTCGGGCTGTCCAAGTGGGCATTTCTGCAACTTTATACGACTACCAGCCCACACATCCTGTGCAACAGGACATTCCCATATCACATGCATCTCATTTTCTGGACTTTGCAGGCAAATCGGACAAAAAGTTTCAGCAATAATCTTCCTTTTAGCTAAGTTGAGACGGGTTGGCAATATTCCCTGGCATGCTCTCCATCCGAAGATTTTGATCTTGTTAGGAACATTCATCTTCCATAAGGCCTTCCACACTTGCTGCTCATCATTCCCCTTCGAACATTCTGCCCAATTCTCACTCCTCAAGACCTGCCGGGCCACATAATATCCAGATTTTACAGAGTATCTTCCATTCTTATTATGCAGCCAAAGAATTGAGTCATCCACGCGCCTTCGACTCAAAGGGATTCTACAAATAGCTTTCGCATCCTCCCTATGAAAAGTATTCATAATAAGGTCATGCTTCCAACAGTGTGAGTCTGGTTCAATGAGATCTGCCACTAACCATTCTCCCACATCCACACCAGCCGAAAACAGAACCTTATTTGTAGGGTGTTTTGGTATCCATTTATCCGTCAAAATTTTTATTGAATTCCCATCTCCTACCCTCCAACAACACCCCGCCTTTAGAATAGGAATGGCAGCCATAATACTTCTCCAAACAAAAGAACAATTAGGAGACTCAACAGCATCTAAGAAATGAGACCGAGGAAAGTACCGGGTTGAGAAGCATTTGTACAAAAGCGAATCCTTTTGTTGCATCAACCTCCATCCCTGTTTGGCCAACATAGCCAAATTGAAAGTTCTCAGATCACAGAATCCCATCCCACCATCCTTCTTTGCATTAGTCAACTTCTCCCAGCTTTTCCAGTGAATCTTCCTTTCATTCCCCACCTGTCCCCACCAAAACCTGGCGCACATAGAGTTCAACTCATCACATAATTTAATTGGTAATTGAAACACTCCCATAGTATAAGTGGGAATAGATTGGGCCACCGCTTTTATAAGGATCTCCTTGCCAGCCCTAGATAGCATCATCCCTTTCCACCCTTGTAGTTTTTTCCACACTCGATCCTTTAAGTAAGAGAAAGTTTGGTGCTTGACCTATTTAGGGTTACCTACGCTCATTGGGCGTGCCAAGTAACTTTTTATTATCAGATCAAAATATCAATCGATTTTTGGTATATATAAAATGAAACCCATTTCATTTTTGTTACTTGTCTCACTGGTAAGTGCTAGATGGGAAGGAGGGAGCGCGTGGGGGCTTGCGGTAGTAATAGGCAACTCGTTGTCGTTGGCCCGTACTAATTAATGGACCCTGTCCGCTGCTATGCTGTGGTGGCCAAGAAAATGAAAGAAACTGAGTTTGTGGGTCCCATTCATATCCCCATACGAAGAGTAGTCCAAATCAGGGCCTCCTAGCCCTAGGGTCGTGACCACAAAGTCCAAATGTTCAATTTCAGCATGGAACTAGACTTACTTTTTTGATGATGTAAAGAAGATCTGCTGCGTTGCTTATTTAAATGAATTGCCTATCTCTTTTATCCAATCTACATCTAAAATGAATCGCCTTGTCAATCTTTTACCAAAAAAAGATTTTGGCTTCAATATTGGGTTGTAAACAAAAACAAAGTTCGGTTAGCCCAAAAAAAAAAAAAAGTTTGAAACGTGGACAATATTGTTGATAATAGGACCTATCTATATATATGATTTAACTCATATCATAGGATGGGAGGCTTTGAATACATTAGCAACATTTTATATGGTGCCACCAGCCCATTGAGTCCCAGGTAAAATCAGAATATACAAAAGAAGGCCATCTACTGTATACACCTTGCATTGGTTCGTTTGGCTAATCTGTACATTTAAGAAATTACATTTAAAAAAAAAAAAAAAAAGCTTAGGCTTTTACACTATTATTATAACTAATACATTTTATCTTATCATTATTACATGACGTCATTCTAGATTGTCGTTGGTACCTAGGATCATCAATATGCTTCATGATACTTAAAACCAAGTCCCTAATGCCAAAGACTAGCCTAACTTCAGCTTAAACTGGTTGATAGGAGAAATGGGCATTGAAGCAAATTACATGCATAATGAGTTTTACAAAAATTGGAAATGAAATAGCACACAATTATAGTATTCAAGAATATATTTGAAGCAAATTACATGCATAATGAGTTTTACAACAATTGGAAATGAAATAGCACACAATAATAGTTTTCAAGAATATATAAGACTTATAGTAAAACATATTTAAAAGATTTATATTGACATAAAGTTACCTTACAAACTCGTGAAAATAGTAAATAGGTTACTTCACACCTTTTTTCTTTACAAAACTCTCAGTAGGGAGGACTGGAGGCTCTAGCTAATACTAATAACACAAACACAAAAAGGCATCTGCAAGAAAGTAATAGCACAAAGAGACATCTTCCGCTTTTGTAACTTAATTTGCACATGTAAAACGACTAGGTATTTTAGTCGCCCATTTCCTTGCCAGAAATTCCTAATCTGGTAATGAGTTTCAGGTTTGGATGGAATCCGTAACTGATGATATAGCTCCTATTGTAGTTCGCGATGTTTTATATTTCCCTTTTTCATTTAATCCTGCAGACTTCGGGTCTGGTTTCTCAAAAAAAGAAAAGAGACATCTGAAAGAAAGAGAAGCTATGGAAGGAATAAGATAGCTATGCCTTTTTGTTGCGCTTTTTTTTTTTTTTTTTTTTTTTTTTTTTTTTTTTTATTCAAGAATATATTTGAAGCAAATTACATGCATAATGAGTTTTACAACAATTGGAAATGAAATAGCACACAATAATAGTTTTCAAGAATATATAAGACTTATAGTAAAACATATTTAAAAGATTTATATTGACATAAAGTTACCTTACAAACTCGTGAAAATAGTAAATAGGTTACTTCACACCTTTTTTCTTTACAAAACTCTCAGTAGGGAGGACTGGAGGCTCTAGCTAATACTAATAACACAAACACAAAAAGGCATCTGCAAGAAAGTAATAGCACAAAGAGACATCTTCCGCTTTTGTAACTTTGCACATGTAAAACGACTAGATATTTTAGTCGCCCATTTCCTTGCCAGAAATTCCTAATCTGGTAATGAGTTTCAGGTTTGGATGGAATCCGTAACTGATGATATAGCTCCTATTGTAGTTCGCGATGTTTTATATTTCCCTTTTTCATTTAATCCTGCAGACTTCGGGTCTGGTTTCTCAAAAAAAGAAAAGAGACATCTGAAAGAAAGAGAAGCTATGGAAGGAATAAGATAGCTATGCTTTTTTGTTGCGCTTTTTTTTTTTTTTTTTACAAAGAATGACATATCTTATATTTAGCTAATGTGAGTACATCAGGTGCCTTAAATTAATAAGCTAAGAGTGAATCACAATTATATACATATGTGTCTATCTTTCATGATGGAATAAAACAAAAGTTTGTACAATAGGTAGCATAGATAAATAGTTACATAAGTACATAGTTATCTATATATTGTTTGCAAAGGTTTATGATACTTTTCATATACTTATCTTATCATTCTATCAGCTACTTGATGAAGTTTTGATATTCTTCTTTCATCTAATATGGCAAACAAATAGGGCTGTAGCAGTCGTTATGGTATTTGATGTCGTTTGTTAGTAAGGATTACTCATATGGCATGTCAAGATTTTTTCTTGTGCCATGTCTTCTAAAAATTGATTTTTTGACTTGATCTGGAGTTGATTAGTAACAGAGTACCAAATAGCCTTTTACCATAATTTTTTTAAAGGTTTGTTAATTTAGTTCTTTTGCTCTATCAAACAAGTTAATTAGGCATTGTGCCCAAATTTTTTTTTCATCAATATAATCTATTCGTGTGAATTAACTACTTTGTCTTCAACAAATTCTTCTTCCCCTGTTTCCTTTAAAAACTAAATTTGATATGGTTGGAATAATTTTTCTTTGATTCTCCATCCTATTGAACTAGTTGATATCGCGGAAGCTAGAAGAAAGCCTACACAATGCACTCTTAATAGAACATAAACTAAACTATTAGTTTATGGTAGTAAACCTTAAATTCATGAGAGATTTTCTTGAATCTACAAGGAGATAAACTGGAATCTACCAGAGAAAGAATTTGACAAAATGTTTGTGTTTATTGATAATAATCCCCTTTGCCTCTAACAGCTACAAAATATATAAATACTGAGAAAAAATGTTTGAAATCCTAATTCGTACTAATTACGCGATTATGTGACAAAATACCGAAATTTACCAAAAACGGTAAAATTAAGTTAAACGCAGAATCATAAACTACTGACCTTAAGGGTCATCCCAAAATAAGTGGAACCTTATTCTGATATTTGAGTAAAAAGTTATTAAGGAAACAAAAATTACTATAAATGGCAAAATCGCAGTTTTTGGAGCCTAAATGAAGGAATTTGCCATTTTCAGGGGTACCTCATGGCAAAGTGACAAGCTTAGAAGCCCATTTCATTTCAGCCTGTCAAATTTCATGCAATTTCGACTCCGAGGCCCATGATTTTTGCTAGTACCTTTTTACCTTGCATGTTGATTTTAGGCGTGCGTGAGAGTCCAGGAATGCCTTGATGGTTTGTTTTACATCACTAATTATACAGAATGTGAAATATTTTCCCCATTTCAAATCTCTATCTAAATAAGAGAGTAATGCTTAATCATGGCAAGAATTGTTTTCATTAATTTGCTACTAGAGCTTAAAAAATCACCCAGTTAGTAATTCCTAATTTTATCTTCATTTTTTTTTTTTCCAAGAGTCTTGTAACTTAATTGATAACTCTATATGTACAAAATGTTTGAGCGTCTAAGAAAAAAAAAATTGAACTAAGGGATTATTATCATATTATAACTATCTAAAAAAAAAAAATTGTTATATGTATTTATGTTTCTATCGAAATGTCCAATATATAAATCCTCCCCCCTCCAAGGCTACAACTATAATAAAAAATTAAAGATGCTCTATTTATGTTGTACAGTATGTATTTATCAATGCAATCATATTTTTATTTTTTATTTTTTTGATAAGCATATTTTTAAATTTAACTTTGAAAAAAAAAAAGTTCTCATTTAAAAATTGCACATGATCGTTGGGACGTGGCATATTGTTTAATAAGAGAGTGAGACACGTGGGGAAAATGTAGGATATAGGTGAGAGTGAGCGGGAACAGTGAGTAGCCACCCGACATTTGTTTCATCGCATGCTGCGCCTACCGACACCTCCTTTGGCTTTGCCACCCTTCTTGTGAATGTCGCTGTCCTTTTCTCACTTCTCTCTCTAAAATATTCTGAATTATAAAATATAAATGGTCCTATAAACTATTATTTATCACCGCAATTACCATTAGGCCTTTTTCAATTCCATTCTACTATCTTTATGATTTTCATTTAAGGAAATGACTAAAATTAAGGTCATTTGATTGCTCTTAACATGAGGGTTTAGCCCATTGGTGGGAAAAGTTGAAGGGATTTCACCTTTGAGAGATATATTCCGAAAGCAGTAGAATTAGTGCCTGATGTGAGAGAGTCATTAATGCACTTGAGCAAGTGTTAATGGTGAATAATTCTTTGGTATTCTCCAAACATGGACTAATGGTGCACTTTCCTCTGACATTTATGGTGAGTTTTCATGAACTCATTAAATTTATAGTGAAGTTCACCATAAATATAAGAGAAATGAGCACCATTTTATTATACTCCGAATATATTTAAGAATTTTCCGTTTACAGTAAAGGATGAAGAATTTGGTGCCATTGTCAGATGGGTCTAAGCTAGGATACAATGAAAGAAAAAAACTTGAGACAATCTTGCAGCAATGAAATGAAAAAGAGAAAGTGGTTCTGTACAAAATGAACCACGTGACTATAGGAAAAGAATCAAGTTGAGAGGAAAATCATTCTACTTGCTTTGCATTTATTTCACATTACATTCGTTTGAGTACAGAACCTTAATATAATTATTTTGATAATAAAAAAAAGAGTATAGAACCCTAATATAGAGGTTAATGTGCACATGTGAAAAATCTAGTTAACTAACTTAATAACTAATTATAACAATCCAACTGATTTGAAACTAAACTAATATTGCAGGATGGGTGGTGAAGAGGGTAAAATTAGAGATGACAGGTCCATTTAAATAAACTTGACGGTGCTAGACCAGTGGGCTAATAGTAGATAGATCCAAAATGAGCGAACGCAAGGTAGACAAATCTTAAGGCCACATAGCATCCACATGGTTTAAGTGACCTCCAAGTAATCTTAAATGGAAACAACTTGCATCCTACGATTAATCCTAGTCAATAAAGTCCTAATATGAATAGAACTCTAACATGAGAAGGATCCCATAATATACGTCAATTAATGATGATATTCTCTATAAGGAAAAACCTTCACACGCAAGAAACGGAGGTTCGACTCTATACTACTATAAAAATCCAAAGGCTTTTAGAAAACAAAGTACACATAATTCACCACAGCTCTAGCATTCTAGAGTTGTGAAGAGTTTTCTAATTTAACCTTCGGAGGGTTTTTGGCCAGTACCATACTGGTACTCTCCTAGGGTTTTCTTTGTTTCTGTTTCGCAGGTCTTGTTTCGAGCACGTGAGTATTGTGTGACTTACTGACGAGTTTCAGCATCATCAGGTGGCATTGGATACGTTAGGATAGGAACACATCTGCTGGCTTCACAGTATATGTAGACAAGTGTGGAGGGTTGCATTGGGTAGATGTAGTGTGTTTTAGTATTGTGAGAGAGTCCATCTCTAAGATGAGTTGTCTTATGCCTAATATTCAGGCCATATTGCACTGCCCAAGGCTCAACTTGTGCATTTAATTTGTGTGTGTGTGTGTGGAGAAATTACATAAAAAAGGTTAGAGTTTATACATGAATTTAACTAATATATTCTAGCTTATAATTAAAATATGATGCCATTTTAGATTGTTGTTGGTACCTAAAGCAATTATACGTATATAGGTTTTACAATAGCTGGAAATGAAACATCACACAATTCAAGAATGTATAAATTAAACTTGGTAACAAAATACATATATATATATATATACATATATAAAAGAATTAGTAAAACATGAAAGATTTATATAGACAAATTTACCTTACAAATTCTAGAAGATAGTAGATAGACTACTTCGTACCCTTACAAAACTCTCAAAAGTAGTAGTTTTTTCATTGTTTAAATTGATAGGAGGCCTTGATACCAATAACACAAACAAAGAGGTAGATGAAAAAGAAGCAATGGAAGAAGTGAGATTTTTTTTTTTTCTATACATATGTGCCTAGCTTTCATGATAGATTGGTATAAAAAAGAAAAATCTTTCATGATTGATTGAAACAAAAGTTTGTACATTAGCTAGCATAGGTAAATAATTACATAAGCACATAGTTGCCTCCTTATTGTTTGCAAAAGTCCACAACGCTTCTCACATACTTATTTGATCCTTCCATCTGTTTAATGAGGTTGTCATATTCTTCTTCATCTAATGATAGAAAGGAAACAAGATTCACACTATCATTGATTTAATGTATTTCGATCGATGTCATCTGCAGGTAAGAAGAACACATACGGTATATCAAAATTTTTTTCTTGTAGTCATGTCTTCTAGAAAATGTTTAGCCTTTCTGACTTGATTTGCAGTTAATGTGTAGTCGATCAGTTATAAAGTAACAAATTGCCTTGTACCATTTGTTACCACCAATTTTTTGAAGTTTGTCCCTTTAATTATTTTGCTCTGTCAGACAAGTTAAGAGCATCCATAGCAGTGGAGCTAAAAATTTAGCTATTTGGTATCATAAAAAGTTATTTTATCTATTTTACCTACTCACTTTACAAAACATGCTGCAGCGGTGGATTTATTTTGGCTTTCAACACAATAAAATAATATAAACATCACAATAAAATAATATATCTACTACAATAAAATAATATATCTACTACAATAAACAACAATCACAACCTCCCGCAACCACTACCACTACCACTATTGCCGCCGCCATTGCTGCCGCCACTAACTCTTCCACCGCCATCGCAATCGTTACCCAAAAAATTTACCAACTGTGAACTGTGAGTCTGAGGATACATAATAAAAAATTAATATTTTATTCTCACACACTCTCTCTCAATAATAATAAACCTATTCTCTTTCTTCAGTCTCTATCATCTCTCTTTCTTTGTCTTCAGTCACTGGTCTCAACTCTCAACCTCTCTCTCTCTCATATCAGCTTTCTCAAACCTTGCTCTGTGTAGATTAGTAATGGCTGAGCATGGTGGGTCACTAGAGGTGTTGTGGTTTGGGTTCATGTGTTTGGGTCCGTGGAATAGGTCTAGGTTCGTTTAGATCGGTGGTCGTGGTGGGTTTGCTCATTGGTGGGGTTTTTTTTTTTTTTTTTTTTTGAGATGGGTTTGGTGATTGGTGGTAGTGGGTTGATGGTGGTAATTTTTTTTTTTTTTTTGGTGATTGTTGGGGTGTGTGTGGTGGTGAGGTGGTGGGTGGCTGAGCTCTTCTTTCTCATGCAGTGGTTGCTGGAGAGATAGAGACAAAGAAGAGAGGAAAGAGAGAGATGGGAGAAGATGTGGTGGTGGTGGGGGTTGCCGTGGTCAGAGCTGGGCCTGTGGCGGCGTGGGTCAAGGGGGCGGTGGCGTGAGAGGTCTAAAAGTTGAGAGAGAGAGAGAGAGAGTTGGGAGATTGTGAGAGTTTTGAGAAGAAAAGAAAAAGAAAAATAAAAGGAAAAAAATAATATTTTAATCGGGCTAGGAATAAAATTTTTAGCTATTTACAAATGTACACTGTAATAATGAAGCTAAAAAAAATACCTTTAGCTCCACTACTGCATGGCTGTTTTTAGTGTTTTGGTGGAGCTAAAATAGCTATATAGCTATTTAGCTCCACTGCTACAAGTGCTCTTAGGCTTTGCACTCAATAATTTGTTTCATCAACATAAGCAAATTTGGGTGAATTAACCATTTTTGTCTTAAGCAAAATCTTCTTCCTTAGCTGTCCTTAAGAACCAAATTTAATATGGTTGGAAGAATTTTTCTCTAATTCTCTATCCTACTATACTTGTTATTAGAGGTGAAATATTTTCCTCACTCTAAATCTCTTGCTAAATAAGAGAGTAATATTTTGCGGGGAATTATTTCCAATGATTTGTTGCAGAGTTTGAAAACTCATTTGGTTAGTGATTTTCCATTCTATATCTTCAATATACCATACTTCATGATTAATAATGGCTGTCAATTTCGGGATTCCATTACAAAGATAAAATATATTTGTGGCTTTGGAGTAGGATTTTCCTAATCCTTAGCCACCCTTGGTTTCGATTCTTTGTTAGAGATCTTCAAAAATTTCATGAGGGAGTAAAATTTTTGATTTCTTAAATAGAACAATTCTTTAGTATTTTTTAAATTCTAGTTGTAAATCTTCATTTTCTTGAGGACAAAAATATTGACAAAAAACTTTATGTTTTCAGGTAATTTTCAATATTCCAAACTGTCTTTTTTAGAACATTCAAAGTAGAATTTTTTAAAATTTTCTAGCATTGTCGTTTGACCAGCTAGTCGTTGTGTTTATTAAATGCACCATAAACTATGTTCTTGGGGGCATTTGGAAACAATTATTAGCTTTAAAATAATGTTATAGACGTTATTTTGTAACTTATTAAACTAGTAATTTATAAATAAATAAATAAAAACTAGTAATTTATAATTGGAGTCATATATTTTTATACATAAACATACCACTAACATCATTATTATTATACATTATACATCAATCATGACATATAAACCAGCTGAACAAAATTTAAATACAATTTGAGGTTTCCTAATTAAATTAAAAAAATTGTTTACATTAAATCTAATTATCCTTAAAAAAACATACACTATTATGTTGAATGTATTCCAATGTAATCATATATTTAAATTGAATTTGAGAAAAAAAAAATTGCACATGATCAACATGTAGCATATTCCTTAATATGGGAGAGAAAGAGATATATGGCCGAAAAATGTAGAAAAAATTTATGATCACACCTCAACTTTGTCACAACTTTACTGAGGCTTGAGTGATGGAGAAAAAAAATGATGAATTAGTATGAAAGTAATATAAAAGTGATAAATGTGGTGGTATAAAGCAATAATGCTATATTTTAGCTCCACTATCCCTAAAATGATGCTGCAGTAGTGGAGCAATAGCAAAAAAATTTAGATGAATTGCTACAGTGCACATCTATTTATAGATGTGCACTGTAGCTTGAAGCAAAAAAAAAAAAAAAATGTCTCATTTAAACTCTTTTCAAAGTATTTCTTTCGCTCATGTACGTCGGCAAGGTAATGCTGTAGCGCATGCCTTAGCCCAATGAGCGAGATCGTCTCTTTTTTCTCAAGTCTGGTTGGAGTGTGTTCCAACAAACATTATGTCTTTTGTTTTGGATGATTGTCCCAATTTTTGATTTTAATACAATTAGTCATTTCTCAAAAAAAAAAAAAAAAAAAAAAAGGTATCAGATTGTATATGAAACTTTTCTTCGATAATTAATGAGATTGAGAAATCATTTTCATCAAATTCATCTTTGATAGGTAAGTGCAGCTTGCGATGATATAAATTAATGTCAGGTGATCAATGATGCCTTCACTGTTGGGCCACTCACCATTCCCTCTCACTAGCGCTTACTACGCACATGGTACATATTTGACTAATTTTAGACCACACTTTTTTACCGGATAAGATTAGCAATCATAGAAATTGTAAGAGCATTCACAGCAGCACATCTATAATTTTAGCTATTTAGCACCAATAAAAATTATTTTATCTATTTTACCTATACACATGCTGCAGCAGTGGATCTATTTTAACTTTCAACACAATAAACTAATATAAACATCACAATAAAATATTATAACCACTACAATAAAATAATATATTCCACTCCTAAAAAAAACATCATAGCACCACCTACAACCACATCCACCTCTACCATCAGCCACAGCCATAGCCACAGCCACCACCACCAACAACACCACCACCACCACCATTCCACAATAGAGAAAAAAAAAAAAAAAAAAAAAAAAAAAAAAAACCCAAATCTCCAATCTTTTTCCTCAGCCATAGCCACAGCCACAACCACCACCAACACCACCACCACCACCACCACCACCATCACCAGCAGTCCATAGCAGGAAAAAAAAAAAAAACCCACCACGGGTACAAGCCCACTGCCACAAACACAAACACAAGCCCACTGCCTACAATAGATCGGAAAACACAAACTCAAACCCACATCGATGTTGGGCATGAGATAACAGAGAGAGGGTGGAGCTCTGAGGTTCGGCCTTTGAGGTGGAGAACGCAAAGAGTGGTCGGCGCTGGGCTGGGGCTTCGGTCGGCGCTGGGCTGAAACGAAATGTGAGGACTGAGTAGAGAGGAGCAACGGACTGAGTAGAGTGGCACGGTTTGATTAAAATGAAAAAAAAAAAAAAGGCAAGTTGTACCATACTGGAGTGAGCTTGACGATGGCGGCGGCGGCGACTTTGAGAGAGTGGAGCTTGAGAGGAATGAGAGATGAACGAGAGAGAGCGAGACTGAGAGTGAATGAACTGGATTTGATAAAATGAATAAAAAATAGAAACAAAGAGGTCCGGCTAAATAAAATTTTTTTTTTTTTTTTGCTTCAAGCTACAGTGCACATCTATAAATAGATGTGCACTGTAGCAATTCATCTAAATTTTTTTGCTATTGCTCCACTGCTGCAGCATCATTTTAGGGATAGTGGAGCTAAAATATAGCATTATTGCTTTATACCACCACATTTATCACTTTTATATTACTTTCATACTAATTCATCATTTTTTTTCTCCATCACTCAAGCCTCAGTAAAGTTGTGACAAAGTTGAGGCGTGATCATAAATTTTTTCTACATTTTTCGGCCATATATCTCTTTCTCTCCCATATTAAGGAATATGCTACATGTTGATCATGTGCAATTTTTTTTTTTTCTCAAATTAAATTTAAATATATGATTACATTGGAATACATTCAACATAAATAGTGTATGTTTTTTTAAGGATAATTAGATTTAATGTAAACAATTTTTTTAATTTAATTAGGAAACCTCAAATTGTATTTAAATTTTGTTCAGCTGGTTTATATGTCATGATTGATGTATAATGTATAATAATAATGATGTTAGTGGTATGTTTATGTATAAAAATATATGACTCCAATTATAAATTACTAGTTTTTTTTTTTTTTTTTTTTATAAATTACTAGTTTAATAAGTTACAAAATAACGTCTATAACATTATTTTAAAGCTAATAATTGTTTCCAAATGCCCCCAAGAACATAGTTTATGGTGCATTTAATAAACACAACGACTAGCTGGTCAAACGACAATGCTAGAAAATTTTAAAAAATTCTACTTTGAATGTTCTAAAAAAGACAGTTTGGAATATTGAAAATTACCTGAAAACATAAAGTTTTTTGTCAATATTTTTGTCCTCAAGAAAATGAAGATTTACAACTAGAATTTAAAAAATACTAAAGAATTGTTCTATTTAAGAAATCAAAAATTTTACTCCCTCATGAAATTTTTGAAGATCTCTAACAAAGAATCGAAACCAAGGGTGGCTAAGGATTAGGAAAATCCTACTNTCCATAATATACTCTTCCATGCAAAGGAGCTGGAAGAAGATTTAGCTTCAAAAATTGACTTGTTTGGAAAATACTTTGCCTTCAAAATTCTAAAAAATAGAGACTCCTTGTCATGTATCAACCTTCACACCTGTTTAGCCAACATGGCTTTATTAAATTTGCAGAGATCTTTAAAGCCGAGACCTCCCTCACTCTTTGGTTGGCATAAAACCTCCCATTTTGCCCAGTGAATTTTCCTCCTGTCACCCCTTTGTCCCCACCAAAATTTTCGAATGAACATCTCTAAATCTTGACAAAGACCAATAGGCAAACAACTCATGGCAAATGTAGGAATGGCTTGAACCACCATCTTCAAAAGAACTTCTTTGCCCGCTTGCGACAAAATTTTTTCCTTCCACCCTTGAAGCTTACCCCACACTCTATCTTTTATGTAATCCAAGCTCGCCTTTTTTTTCCTTCCCACCACCGCCGGCAACCCCAAATACCTTTCATACTCCTTAATTTCTGGCACCCTAAGTAGATTTTTAATTTCTTCCTTTGTAGCATATAAGGCATTGTTACTAAAAAATAGGGTGGTCTTGTCAGAATTAATTTTTTGTCCCGAAGCCAGTTCATATTTTTCCAAAATCTCTTGGATTTTTTCCACATTCCCCACTCTAGCTCGGCAAAACAACAAGCTATCATCTGTAAAAAAGATGTGAGATATCTTTAGGCCATTTCTACAAAGAGACACCCCCTCTATATGTTTTCTATCCACTGCATTTTCTATTAACCCATTTAGGCCTTCCGAGCATAATAGAAAAAGATAAGGGGAAAGAGGATCACCTTGGCGAATACCTCGGGTGGGAGTAATATTGCCTTTTGGCTCCCCATTGACTAAGATCGAATAAGTCACAGATTTTATGCACTCCAATATCCAACCTATCCAAGTTAAGTGAAAACCCATCTTCTCCATGATCCTTTGAAGGAATACCCATTCCAGGCGATCATACGCTTTGCTCATATCCAATTTTAGAGTCATATGTCCCATTTTCCCACTTTTTCTCCTCTTCATATGGTGTAAAGTCTCAAAGGCCACCAAGATGTTATCGGAAATAGCTTTATCCGATTGAAAGGCACTCTAAGATTCAGAGATAATGTGGGGTAAAACTTTCTTCAACCTGTTTGCCCACACTTTTGATACAAGTTTATATAATATATTACAAAGGGAAATGGGGCGGAATTCCGTTACAAATTCAGGGCTCTTCACTTTAGGAGTAAGAGTAATAAAAGTGTGGTTCAAACCTGTCACTATTGAGGTTGAGTTTAGGCAAGACACCGCCGCTTTAACTACATCATCTCTTATACTCTCCCAATAATGTTGGAAGAAGATCGATGGCATTCCATCAGGGCTCGGTGCTTTTAATGGGGACATTTGCTTTAAGGCAATCTCCACTTCATCCTTTGAGAAATTTTTGATTAAACAACTATTCATGTCTTTAGTCACCACCCGTTTTGTAAATTGAACTACTTCCTCAAAATCATGCGGATTAGAGGTAGTAAAAAATTGGTTATAGTACTCAACTATCATCCCTGAAACCTCCTCATTACCCGAGAACAGTCTGCCCTGAGGATCTTTAAGCTGTGAAGCCCGATTGTGAAAATAACTAGTATTTTTGTCCCCTGATTCCATCCAGTGCACATGGCTTCGCTGATGCCACATTTTTTCCTCCACTCAGAGGAGCTTGACCACCTCACCTTTTAACTGGAGAAAAAACTCTACACTTCCTCCTTTCACTGTTGGCTCTTGCACTTTTTTAAGAATCTTTTTTTTTCTCTGTCAAAGTGTTAACTACATTACAAAAATCATTCTTACTCCAAACTTGCAACTGGGCTTTACAATTATCAACGTTCTGAATAACTCTAGGCATAGGCGGATTCGAAGAAATAGCTTTCCAAGCTCTTTTGACTGTGCTGTGGCAGCCTTGCTTTTCAAGCCACATTTGTACGAAACGCCAGGGGCGTTGGGGCTTCGAAATGATCCTCTCGGGTAAAACCATAATCGGGCTATAATCTGAAGAAACACATACCAGAGTTGTTACCTTAGTTGCAGGAAACAAGTCAAACCATGCGACTGAACATACAGCTTTGTCCAGCCTTTCCCAAACCACTCCACCATCCAGGTAAGTTTTGAACCACGTGAACTTACTTCCCACAAAACTGAGATCAAACAAACCACACTCATCTAAGACTTCTCAGAATTTCTGCATCTGTCCATACGGACGTAACCTGCCTCCCATCTTTTCATGTGAATTCAAAAATTTGTTAAAATCATCTCCGCACAGCCACGGAACCGAGAAGCGATTATTTAGCTCACGTAACAAATCCCATGATTCCCACCGAAGCTGAGTTTCTGGCGCTCCGTAAAAACCCGTGAAGCGCCAAACATTCTCCTTCCCTCTGTTAATCAAAACATCAATATGGTTTTGAGAAGAAGACATAACTTGCAGATCAAAGTCTTTCTTCCAAAACAATACCAAGCCACCACCACGTGTTAATCTAGAAACGCCATGATGATGACCAAAATGAAATGAATCACGTAAACCAACTAGCCTAGTATCATCCAGCCATGTTTCGACTAAAAACATCACTGTAGGATCTTGTGCCCGAACCAAATCGCAGAGCTCTTGAACTGTTTGCCGGTTCCCAAGCCCCCAACAGAGCCACTAACTTAACTAACTAGAAACAGAAATAACACTCTAACACGTGTGGCACATGTGTATTAAAACTGTTGATGCAGATTGGTTAAGGGAGAATTAAATATTTTTATATTTTATGTTGTTTTCTCTTTCTTAGTGGAATTATGATTTATTTGCTTTTACAAGTTCAATTGAAATCCTTTCCCTAGTTGAATTAGAATTTTAATTGTTTTTCTTTTCCTAGTTAAGTTGTTTTTCCTTTCTCAAGTAGAAGTAGGTTTATTATTTCTTTTTCTAAAAGGAGTAGGAGAAATTCTATTCCTATAAATACTCTTTATAGAGAGGTTGATTATTATTATGTGTTTATTAGTAAAAGTTTGCTAGAGAGGTTTTCTCTATTATTTTGCCTACTAGCCTAGTGTTCTTGTAGAACTTAGGTTTTGTAGAAGAGTTGTAGTAATTGTGTGTTATAGATTCTTATTCTACACGCCTATGCTGCATCAATTAGTATCAAAGCAAGGCTAGGTTCCTACCATGGCACAAAGAGGAGCATGTGGGGGAAGACCTATTGCCATAGATGACATGTATGAATGCGATGAGGTTGCACACAACGCACAATTAGAGGCGTTCTTTTAATGAACAGAGGAATAATTTGATGCGCTTTCAAAGCAGCTCGCAACCTTAGCCGTTGAAAACCAACCTCAAAACTACCATCCAAATCCATGTTATGTAGAGGAGGAGGAGTATTTTGATGTGGAGGATGGGGATTACGATATCAAAAAAGATGATGAATACATTGAAAGAGTCTGTGTAGTAAATTTGGACTCTCCACCAATTTGTGATGAATATCCTGAAGATTTTATTCAAAGAGACAGGATTAAGCTTGATGAAATAAAGTCATATACATACGAGGTGAGCCCATAACTCACGCCTTTGATGATAATTTCAACGTTAAAAAACAAGAGGTTATTGATTTTATTAATTACAATCATACGTTGGTACAATTGGTTTGTTCAACAGTAGATGAGTTCTCTATTGATGAACGAAGTTTCAATCTACTAAAGTTTGAACTTGAACACATTAAACACTATGATTTCATTAGGGTTGATGAGCTTCTCAACAAAAAATTTCCGGATAGTATATTTAATATTAATTTGGAAAGATGAATGAAAAACTTTATCGATCCCTTCTAGGAGGATTTTATTGAACAAGAATTGATAGAGGTCAAAAAGAGGCGTGAACGAGTGATTTTAAGTAATTTTTGCAGAGGAGGCACTATGAAGTTTATGGATGTGTGCATGGATTCGTTTTCAGTACTTGCTTCATATATCCCACCACGGCAAAAGAGGTCAAGAATATAAGTTTGTACATCAAGATTTATTATGAGTGAGAAAAGATTGATAAGTAGCATATTCATCTTGTCTTGCACAGAAGAATAGGATGGAGAGAATTATTCGGGGTTCCAATTGATTGTGGAAGATTGCCACAAAACTCGACGACAAGTTTTCCCCAACCCCGAGAGAATGATGCAGATTGGTTAAGGGAGAATAAAATATTTTTATATTTTATGTTGTTTTCTCTTTCCTAGTGGGATTAGGATTTATTTGCTTTTACAAGTTCAATTAAAATCCTTTTCTTAGTTGAGTTAGGATTTTAATTGTTTTTCATTTCCTAGTTAAGTTGTTTTTCCTTTCTCAAGTAGAAGTAGGTTTATTATTTCTTTTTCTAAAAGGAGTAGAAAAAATTCTATTCCTAAAATTACTTTTTATAGAGAGGTTTATTATTATTATGTGTTTATTAATAAAAGTTTTCTAGAGAGGTTTTCTTTATTATTTTGTCTACTAGCCTAGTGTTCTTGTAGAACTTAGGTTTCGTGGAAGAGTTGTAATAATTGTGTGTTATAGATTTTGCTTCTACACGCCTACGCTGCATTAATTGTATTTACCATTACACTAAGCTACATGTCATTTCTGTCAAATACAAAGTTAAACTACTGTCGTTTCTCTTCTATTTGCTTTCCCTTCATTTTGTGCATTTTGCAGCTAGGAACTTCTGCAATTTCTGATTCCTCCTCTTGCTTAACTTCAATCACCACTTGGTCTGCTTGTTTTGTGACTTACTTCTAACTGTGATGATTTTTTTATTTTTTATTTTTTATAAAAATTCTACTTTAGCCTAATCTAAGTATATATGTGTGTGAAATTCTCACCTAGAAATTTAAACCCCAACCCTTACCCCCAACACTCTATAAGCATTTATACTGTGATGATCTTGATACTACCAACACCTCTTTGGTCATTGACTAGTTGCCTTTTCTCGGTTCAATCTCTGAAATATACATAAATGGCCCTATAACCTACTATTTATTACCGCTGTTACCATTAGGTCTTGTTCAAGTAGTTCAATCTCATTCTACTCGTATGATTTTCATTTAAAGGTAAGGACTAGATCATCGCTGGGAAAGGTTGAAGGGATTTCACCTTTTACAGATATAGTATTCGAAAGCAGTACAATTGGTGACTGTTGTGAGAGAGTCGTTGATGCATTTGAGCATGTGTAAGCAGTAGAGAGAAAAAGCATTCTTCTTGAATTGCACTCATTTCACATTACATTCGCTTGAGTATAGAACCTCATCATATATATAAAGATTAATGTAGGACATCGAAAAAATCCCTTTAACTAACTTTTTAACTAATTCCAAAAACCCAACCAATCTGCAACTAATCTTAAACTGAACTAAACTAATGCTAAATTGCTAATTATCTGGTTGACCTGAGCTGGTAGCTAGAAGAAGAGCTAGAGGAGCTGTGCTGAGTTGGAGATAATTGCATTGAAAACTCCAAAAGTAATTCAGATTATTGTTAATAAAGATTCAGACTTTGTCTATTGTCTTTATTATTGTGGATTCCAGATCTATCTTCTTGTATATTTAAGAGACCTTTTATGGATTAAAGGTTTACTACCGGAAACTAATAGTTTAATTATTTTTTTTTCCCCATTAAAGAATGTAATGTTTGCTTTCTTCAGACTTTCACAACATCAATAATTAAGCTCCACTTTGGTGGTACTCTAGTAGTGGCTTTGCTTGATTGGCTTAAGGTTTAATTATTGTGGGTGAATCGCCTATATTTGGCGGGAGATCAATGCATTATGCATGTTAACATTTTGACTAACTAATCCTAGCATGTATCAATGCATGATAACACAATGATGAAGCATCAATGTGGGAAAGTATCTTGGGTTTAACTCTCTTATTATTTGTCAAAATATAAGAAAATTTGTACGCGTGAAATTTTATATGAGTATAACTTATCTTCCTTTGAAATGTATGATATAAAATGAATGAAGTTATGCCTTTCAATTTGAAACCAGATATGAATAATTTTTATAGAAAAGATTTTCCAATTAAAGGTAAAAGGTATGTGAATGCAGGAAATTGTAACATAAAAAGATGCATGAATCTCTCTGTGAGCTTTTGTGAAGGGGCAATAGATTTTTTTTTTGAGAAGAAAGACTAGTCCACCTTCTAGGTCTCATATAACCATATTTATTTATTTTAATTTATTATATGCCTAAACAAATTACTGATATAGCTTTGAAAAATCAACACTCTTCGACAAATGTAAACTAGTCCACTAAAACAATATCATATACACCCCAAGCTAGTGATTTTCTAGTCCAAAACTCATATTTCAAAAGTGCAAGACGTCCACACCAAATTAAAGTAGTTTGCACTATATTTGCATGTATCAATCATACATCCTCTTGTACCAGTGATCATGAAATAGAAGAATTAATGTGACTCACATTTCTATAAGTGCAAGTGATTCCCTGAAGCATTCATTTAAAAAAGAAAAAGTGATTCCCAAAAGCATTCATTTAAAAATAATGATATCCTAAAATATTTGCCTTTTGCTTTGAAGCAACTCCGTCGAAATTATTTTCATACAGTAGTCGGTAGCATAAAAAATAAATCCCCCCCCCCCCCCCCAAAAAAAAGGTTTTATCTCCCCAAAACACCATTTTATCTATTTTTATATTCTCACTTAACAATACCTTTTTTTTTTAATTATTTTTTATAAGTCTCATTTAACAATACACCCTAAATCTCAATCTTTATTTTACAATTATCCTATTAACATAATCATTTTCTAGCCACATCAACACCCGACCATCTCTACAACATTTGTTGGATGAAAACCAACTCCTTTTCCCTTCCTAACTCTTAATACTGATGGTAGCGCAAGAGGAAGTAAGGGACATGCTGGAGCGGGCGGAATTATACGAGATCATTGGGGGGAAATGGATAGGAGGATTCTCAATTAACATAGGTATCACCCATAGCTATAGGCAATTAGAGAAGGTTTAAAATTTGCTTGGAATAATGGATACAAATATTTCAATCTTCAGGTGGATTCCAAATTGGCACATAATTGGATAACAAACTTGAACTCTCAATTTCCTTTGGAATATTTTAACTTGATCCATGATTGCAGGTCTCTCCTGGAGCGACCTTGGGTGGTCAAAATTGATCACATTTGGAGGGAAGCTAATGGGTTTGCCGACCTGTTGGCAAAGAAAGGAGCAGATCAATTTGAGTGTGAAATTTTCTATGACACCTATCCTACGTTTTTGACGTAATGCTATTTTTGAGACTCATTGGGATTCACCTTGCCTTGATCAGTGGCTTGTAAATACTAAGGAAGCTGAAATCTAGCTATTGGAGGTCTGTGTGTGTGTTATGTCCTTTCCTATTGTTGTGTTTGTCTTGTTACTGTGTCTTAATAGTTGTGGTGTTATTGTATAGTGATAAGGGGAATTTTTAATTGGAAAAATAAAAGAAGTTGTTGATCTCCAAAGACCTGTCAGCTCTATTATGCATACTGAAGACATTACGCAAGATAAAGCCGTCAGTCTCCAAGTTGAAGACTTCATGCAAGATGAAGCCGTCAGTATCTAAGCTGAAGACTTCACACAAGATGAAGCCGTCTGTCAGTCTCTAAGCTGAAGACTTCACATAAGATGAAGTTGTCAGTCTCTAAGTTGAAGACTTCACGCAAGATAAAGCCGTCAGTCTCTAAGTTGTAAGCTGAAGACTTCACGCAAGATGAAGCAAGATGAAAACGTCAGTCTCTAAGTTGAAGACTTCACGCAAGATGAAGCTGTCAGTCTCTAAGCTGAAGACTTCACACAAGATGAAGTCGTTAAGCTGATGACTTCATCTTATGACCTGATGGCATCTACACCCGGATGGAATGAAAAGCTGACGGGGAGAAAGCTAAAGATAGTAAGCTGAAGGCAGTAAGTTGAAGGTAATAAGCTGAAGGCAGTAAGCTGAAGACTGTAAGTTGAAGAGTAAGCTGAAGGCAGTAAGCTGAAGATTAAGCTGAAGGCAGTAAAGCTGAAGAGTAAGCTGAAGAGTAAGTTGAAGACAGTAAGCATAAGAGGAAGCTGATGAGAACAAGCTGAAGAAGGTAAGCAAACCTCCGTTGGGATCCATTAGTAAGTGACAATGTTAGGGAGTCCACGAAACTCACCGCATAGCTGACGAGTTGACCTTAAGCAACGAAGATGGGTAGACGACGCTAATAAAGCTGAAGGGAGTAGGCGAAGCTGACGATCCTAACGTGGTTTGTCTTGATCACCACGCATAAGTATATAAGAAAATGTCTTGTATCCCACGTTTAGTGTTAGTCTCCTACAAGGAAAGGATTCCGCAATATACGCTCATGAGGATTCCTATAAGGAAAAGACTTCTAACACAAGGAAGATATGTCAACCCTCTACTACTATAAAAACCCCAATACCCTCACAAATCAAGGGACACATAATTAACTATCTCTAGCACTCTAGAGTTATGAATAAGAGAATTCTCTAACTTGACCGTTGGAGGGTATTTGGCCGGTACCACACCGGTACTTCTCTTAAGGTCTTCAACTTTTGTGTTGTGTAGGTTCTCATCAGAGCACGTGAAGACCGTGTGGCTTACTGATGATTTTTCGGCATCATTAGTTGGCGTCGTCTGTGGGAAATGTTTTGTTCCGATCCGCAAGCCATACTATAGTTTCCCGGACAAAAGAGTTGCATGGTTCTCACTCGCTCGATAGCAACCACTAACGGCGTTCGAGAAGAGGAACCACCCACGACCGCCCTCGAGAGACAAGTTCAAACTCTTGCCGCTACCGTGGAACGCCTCACCAAACAAAACCACGACTTGGAAGAACAGCTGCACTAGAAGAATGCAACACCAAATAACCAAAGAGACGATCAAGAAGGAACTAGCGTTGAAAGAAGGAACCAGGAGGGACCTAAAGGCAGCAATGCCCCAGGCCGACAAGAACGACAGGATACCAGCCATCCCTTCCGCTTAGATACAGCACCCCCTTACATGGTCGCAGAAATGCAAATGATGAAGGAAAGGATGGACCTTATGATGAATGCCCTCAGAGGACGGGTGTCCAGCGACCTCGACGATTTGGTCCACTGAACCGATTCACCTTTCACCACCTTCGTCAACTCCTTCCCCCTTCCACCAAAGTTCTGTATGCCACAGGTGGAAAACTACGACAGAAACAAAGACCCTCTAGATCATTTGGAGTCCTTTAAGACACTGATGCACTTTCAGGGGGTACTCGATGAGATCATGTGCAGAGCTTTCCCCATTACACTGAAGGGTCCCGCAAGGATATGGTTTAGTAGGCTGACGCCTAACTCCATCAATACTTTCAAAGAGCTAAGCGCCCAGTTTGCTTCGCAATTCATCGGCGGACATAGGTATAAGAAGTCTATAGCATGCTTGATAAGCATCAAGCAGCGGGAAGATGAGACGCTAAGGTCTTACATAGCACGCTTTAACAAAGAGGCGCTTTCAATCGATGAAGCTGACGAAAAGATACTTGTAGCTGCTTTCACAAATGGGCTGCGGAAGGGTAAGTTGCTATTTTCACTTTACAAGAACGACTCAAAGACTATGTCGGACGTGCTTTACAGGGCAACAAAGTACATGAATGCTGAAGACGCACTTCTGACTCGAGAGAAGAGAGAAAGGCAGGAAGATACACGATAGGACAGAGGGCGGAAGATGGCAAGAACTGGAGACGTTGGACGGACAGAAGCTACACCACCCATGGAACACCAAGCACCTATGGAAGTACTACTAGTAAAAAGGATGGCATAAAGACTTCACACAAGATGAAGCCATTTGTCAGTCTCTAAGTTGAAGACTTCACGCAAGATGAAGCCCTCAGTCTCTAAGCTGTAAGTTGAAGACTTCACACAAGATGAAGCAAGATGAAGCCGTCAGTCTCTAAGTTAAAGACTTCACGCAAGATGAAACTGTTAGTCTGTAAGCTGAAGACTTCACACAAGATGAAGTATCTTATGACCTGATGGCATCTACACCCGGATGGAATGAAAAGCTGACGGGGAGAAAGCTGAAGATAGTAAGCTGAAGATAATAAGCTGAAGGCAGTAAGCTGAAGGTAGTAAGCTGAAGACAGTGAGCTGAAGAGTAAGCTGAAGGCAGTAAGTTGAATATTAAGCTGAAGGCAGTAAGCTAAAGACAGTAAAGCTGAATTGTAAGCTGAAGGTAGTAAGTTGAAGAGTAAACTGAAGACAGTAAGCATAAGAAGAAGCTGATGAGAACAAGCTGAATAGGGTAAGCAAACTTCCGTCGGGATCCATTAGTAAGTGACAATGTTAGGGAGTCCACGAAACTCACCGTATAGCCGACGAGTTGACCTCAGGCAATGAAGATGGGTAGACGACGCTAATAAAGTTGAAGGGAGTAGGCGAAGCTGATAACCCTAACGTGGTTTGTCTTGATCATCACGTATGAGTATATAAGGAAATGTCTTGTATCTTATACTTAGTGTTAGGACATATATGTTTTAACTTGTTTAAGAACATATGTCACTTAGTTATGTATATTGGCTAATCCTTTGACAAAACGCACTTTGCTTGTAATTGGGTAGTTCTAGGTGTTTTTAATACTTCAAGAAATAATGTTTCAAGGTCAAGTGTTGAAGTCATCAAGTCTGTCCAAGAGAAAGCAAGTTGAAGTGCAAAATTTATAAAGCTCGACACCTCTCGACAGCTACCTCGACACCTGCTATCTGTCGAGATTTAAAAAGTCAGATTTCCAATCTGATTTTCTTGGGATCCGTGAATATGTTTTTGGGCCCTCTTTTCTTCTAACAGAGAGAGATACTCCTCTTAAGGTCTTCAGCTTTTGTGTTGTGCAGTTTCTCATCAGAGCATGTGAAGACCGATTTCAAAAACTCATGGTATAAAGCCACCACCGATTTTACAAACCACAGTAAAAACCACTAGAATCCATCCCATAAACCAACAGTAAAACCACTAGAATCCATCCCATTTTACCTGCAGATTTTACAAATCCACGACTTCCAGCCAAACACCTTTGACAACCCCACCTCAGCCATGATGACCATCGTAACCCAACACCAACACAAATCAAAACCAAGAACCATTTCCAATCTCAACCCATCACAACCCACACGGCCATCCTTGTGCTCCTCCACCATGACCCAAAGTCACCGCCGATTTGAATTGGGGAGAGAGAGAGAGAGAAAAAAAAAAAAAAAAAAGAAGAAGAGGAATAATGGATAGAGCTACTATAGTTTGTGTATTTTAGATCATATTGTGCTACCGGTAGTGAGCGGCAAATTCTTTTGCATTTTACATTCCGAATGTGGGGTGATTTTGTGTATTTTGGGGGTATTTGAGGATGCATTTTGCATTTGCATCTCAGATGGAAAATACTCTTATGGTGCAGGATTTGGACATGTGAATTTGAATTTGGGTAATTAAAATCCAAATACCTTTGTTTGGATAGTTTTAAAAAGTTCACTGATTTGAACTTGCCAAATACACCAAAAATTTTAAATCTTGAAATCATTGGATTTGAAATAACTTCTAGAAACCTTAAGACATATTCAATTGATTCTAAATTTTATAATTTCAAAATCATCATAGGTATAAAACATAAGGAATTTTAAAATTTATAGATTTGAAATCCATTATTTTAAAATCCAAATAAAAATCCAAAAATCTAAATGCAAACCTTAGGAATCCATTTCTTTCTTTTGATTTTTTTTTTTCTCTTTTTGAGCAGGAATGGTGAGTGGCCTGACAGTGAGGCATCATTCAAGGCCGGTTGAACAATAGATACAATTTATGCAACCGCCTAAGGCACCTAAATAAAAGAAGGCCCCCAGTTGTGTATATATATATATATATATATTTATCTATATAATTTAATTACGAAAAAAATTAAACACTTTTATTGGTCAATAAAATGCATTAAAGAAGTCCCATTACATACTAAAATGCAGAAGATTCAAAAAGGAAAAAACAAAAATAGTCAAACTTCAGCTAACAAAATTAAATTTTAGGAGAAAAATTCATTAACTCATTCTTGAAATATGCTAAAATCAAAATTGATACCAGACAAATTCATTAATAATACAACGTAATTGTCTTGAAATATGCTAAAATAGAGATTATAAATTTCTGAAACAAAAGAAAAAATCTCTCATCTCTCTATTTCTCTGCCTTTCCATCTATATTCTTACCTTTCTTTTCTTCATCTTGATTCTTGATCTTTTTCTATAAGCTCAGTTATTCTTTGTAATAGCTTGAAATCATTCTTTGTTCACTAACATTCATAGTAGATTCAAGATTGAAGAGGGATGGTGTGAGCATAGCAAAGGTAATGCTTCTCTCCCTTTCTATCTTTATGATATTTAACATTGAAAAGTTTGCGTTTTACTCAATTTAAATATTTTAAATTATATTTTTTTAATCTGCTTGATTGATAACCTCTAGCATCCACAACCGGTTTTGCTATCTCATCTTATTTTACCATCCCAAAAAACTACTTTATCAATTATACCATACCATTTTACAATACACCCAACATCCTAAAACTCTATTTTTTTCCCATTTTATTTAAATATTCTTTTTTATTCCTTTTTTTACTATTTTATTTCTCTTCCTTTTCTTCTCTTTCTCCCTCAACCTCTAGCATCGGCCACAACTAAACAAACAATCGCCACCACTACCCTCGGCCCAAAGAAATCCCAAAGAAACCAAAAACCCAAAAAAAAAAAAATATAAATAAACAAAATAAAACCCACCAAGTACCCACTACAAACCCAGCAAACCCATAGCAACCCAACCAACCAAACGTCGGCCACCAAACCCTGAAACCAACCACCATGTCAACACCACCAAACCCACCAAACGCCAGTCTCTATGCCGATCTCCACGCCGACCACCGAACCCAAAAACCGGCCACCATGTCAACACTACTAAACCCACCAAATGCCGGTCTCTATGCCGATCTCCACATTGGTCTCCACGCTGATCTCCTTCGTGCTGACCTCCAACCACCACGCCCATCTCAGTCGTGCCACCAGCCTTGCCACCACGCCAGTCTAGAAATCCGATCCGGTGTGAGCTCTAATCTGGCTTGGTGATTCGGCGTGAGCTCCGATCTGGCACAGACTCAACTGAGAGAAGCTTGACAATGGAGAGAGAGAGAGAGGGGATGAGAAAGAGAGAAGGAAGAGAGAGAAAAGAAAGAGAAAAAAATGAGAGAGGAGAGAGAAATTGCCAGGTAAAACGTGGAGAAAGCATTAATTTTTTTTTATACCATTCAGTTACAGTACAATCTTACATTTGAGATGGTACTGTAGCTAAATCTCAAAAAAAATTTGGCTTTTCCCATATAGCATTCCGGTTGTGGATCAATTTTTGGGCCTGTATGCCAAATGTACTTTACATTTGGCATATAACAGGTCCATTGTTAATGCTCTTAGGATAACACACTAGTCTTGCTATCTTGCACAGCCCACTATCCACAACATTGCACTCTGCACAGTGCACACTTGCACATGAACACATGTTGATTTTGACAAGCCATTAGCCATAAGCCCATAGTGCACTGTTCACACTTCATAGCTGCCCCCACACGCCACACAGCCACGTACTAACCCAACCACACACTCTCACACTCAATGTATATGCACCACACCCATTATATCTTTCACCCTTTTTAATGCAAATTTACTTAATCAACTATTATAAGTTATCACACCAATTAATAATTTGATGTATATTATATCAACTCATTTGTATTACTTTCAAAAAAAAAAAAAATTCATTTGTATTATACTGATACTAATAATTTATATATTGAACTATGTAATAAATTAATTTATTTGTGTAGTTTAGACTTTAAAGTCTAAAGTAGTCACGGTTTTAGAAAAATTGAAATAAACAGGTTCTATTATTTTATACTTTAAATTTTATTTTTGTAAATTATTCTTTTTTAATTATAAATTGTGTTTTATTTATCTATAAATATTTTCTCATTATAAATGTCTAATAGATTTTAAATAAAAATAAAAATTCAATAAAAATTATTTAATTAATATTTAAATATAAAAAAAGATCCCACTTAAATTTTTTGCCTAAGGCCTTCAAAGTTGTTGAGCGGTCTTGGCATCGTTGATTTCCGGAAATATGTTTCATTGCAAGCTGAACCTACCGACACCTTGTTGGTCGATGACTCGTTGGCCTCTCTTACAGTGAATGTCACTTCCTCTGCCCAGTTCAATCTCCTAAGATATATATAAATGGTCCTATAATCTACTATTTATTACCGCAGTTACCATTAGGCCTTTTTGAATTAGTTCAATCTCATTCTACTCGTATGATTTTCATTTAAAGGAAAGGACTGAGCATCTCCGGGAAAAGTTGAAGGGATTTCACCTTTTAGAATATAGTATTCGAAAGCAGTAGAATTGGTGCCTGTTGTGAGAGAGTCATCGATGCATTTGAGCAAGTGTAAGCGGTAGAGGATGAAGAATTTGATGCCCTTATCAGAATTCAGTATGGCTGTATGGGTATAGCTACGATACCATGAAAGAAAAGCTTGGGGACAATCTTGCAGCAATGAAATGAAGAAGAGAAAAGGTTCTGCACAAAATGAAACACAAGACTAGGATCTTATCAAGTTGAGAGAAAAATCATATCCTACTTGCTTTGCATTTATTTCACCTTACATTCATTTGCGTATAGAACCTTAATATAATTGTCTTGATTATCAAAAATCTCAAAAAGAAAAAAAAAAAAAAATTCAATAATTCATAATCAAATAAGTCACAAATCGATCGTCTATATATTAAAATTCGATCTATGGATTGGACAACTTATTCATTGATAGAAAATAAAAATGAAAGATTTGGTGAATAGAACAAACAAAATCATAAATANTTTTATACTTTTAAATTTTATTTTTTGTTAAATTATTCTTTTTTTAATTATAAATTGTGTTTTATTTATCTATAAATATTTTCTCATTATAAATGTCTAATAGATTTTAAATAAAAATAAAAATTCAATAAAAATTATTTAATTAATATTTAAATATAAAAAAGATCCCACTTAAATTTTTTGCCTAAGGCCTTCAAAGTTGTTGAGCGGTCTTGGCATCGTTGATTTCCGAAAATGTTTCATTGCAAGCTGAACCTACCGACACCTTGTTGGTCGATGACTCGTTGCCTCTCTTACAGTGAATGTCACTTCCTCTGCCCAGTTCAATCTCTAAGATATATATAAATGGTCCTATAATCTACTATTTATTACCGCAGTTACCATTAGGCCTTTTTGAATTAGTTCAATCTCATTCTACTCGTATGATTTTCATTTAAAGGAAAGGACCTAGAGCATCTCCGGGAAAAGTTGAAGGGATTTCACCTTTTAGAATATAGTATTCGAAAGCAGTAGAATTGGTGCCTGTTGTGAGAGAGTCATCGATGCATTTGAGCAAGTGTAAGCGGTAGAGGATGAAGAATTTGATGCCCTTATCAGAATTCAGTATGGCTGTATGGGTATAGCTACGATACCATGAAAGAAAAGCTTGGGGACAATCTTGCAGCAATGAAATGAAGAAGAGAAAAGGTTCTGCACAAAATGAAACACAAGACTAGGATCTTATCAAGTTGAGAGAAAAATCATATCCTACTTGCTTTGCATTTATTTCACCTTACATTCATTTGCGTATAGAACCTTAATATAATTGTCTTGATTATCAAAAATCTCAAAAAGAAAAAAAAAAAAAAATTCAATAATTCATAATCAAATAAGTCACAAATCGATCGTCTATATATTAAAATTCGATCTATGGATTGGACAACTTATTCATTGATAGAAAATAAAAATGAAAGATTTGATGAATAGAACAAACAAAATCATAAATAAAATAGAAAAAATTATATAAAAAAAAAAAGAAAAATATAAGCCCTAACAATATAAGTAATGACCAAAAGGCTGGAATCACCAAAAAAAAATTGGCAAATATTAAACCGAAAAAATCTTCGATTTACAAATTGTAAATCACATTATTTTGTAAAATTCTTTATTGAAAAGCTATATATAACCCTAATATTGAGGTTAATGTGCACATGTGAAAAATCCACTTAACTAACTTTTGAACTTATCAGAATGACAAGCAAGAAAGGCTATGTTAGTTGAGGAAGAGAAGGATGAAAAGCTGAAGAAAAAGAAGAAACAGAGCTAAAAGACAGACAGATTCTTGTTACTCTGCAAAAACAACTTGTAGCTTAGCTTAGTTCTTATTTGTACAGTTTAATGAATCGCATGACTAGCACGTGCTGTGATTAAATGTTAGTTAGTTAGTTGTTTAGGCCATTAAAGCATTTGCATCCCAAATGCCAAATGTAAGCATATTTTAGCATTAATGCCCAAAATCCCCACTCCACTAGAACTTGTAAAATCTAACTATTGCAAAAAATTTTGCAATTGTGCTACAATGCGATTCTAAATGTAGAATCACACTGTAGCTCAATTGTAAAACCAAAAACATTATTTTATTCTCTCAATTGTCTCCCTGACTCTCCACTCTCTCAAGTTTGTCTCCCACTGAACCTCTCTTCGCACACAATTTGAGCTCTCTCATTGCATCTCTTTCTCTCTCTCGCCATCACTGCGAATGCAAAGCTTCTTGTCTTCTCCATGGATCATGGCTCCGTCACAGTTCGTGGGTGCATCAAGTCCGACATGGGTCATGGGTCTTGGCTCTCTCAAGTCCGGTGTGGGTTGTGGGTCTCTCAAGTCCGGTGTGGGTTTGATGAGTTTGTGGGTCTCTCAAGTCTGGTTGCATTGGTTGCTGATAAGGGTAATCTTGCAATATTGATACTTGAACACAGTTAGGCAACATGTGACGATATTAACAAACCCGTCAGCTTTACCCATGAAAGAGAACAACAGCATAAAGTCTACACCTTCACCTCGAAACTGACGACGGCACCTTGAGCGACGAAGCTAGAAGCCAAAGGGAAGAAGCTGAAGGGGGTACACCTCTGATGGGTCTAACGTGGCTTGCCTTGGTCCCCATGCACGCATAATTTCCCCCAGCTCTAGCACTCTAGAGTTGTGAAAAAGCTCTTTGACTTAACCTTCGGAGGGTTTTTGGTTGGTACCACACCGGTACTCTCCTAGGGTTTTCTTTTTTGTTGTTGTCTCCCAAGTCTTGTTTCGAGCACGTAAGTGTAGTGCGGCTTACTGATGATTTTTGGCATCATCAGCAAAACAGAGACTCGCACGATACCAGGACCTCATGGCCAAGCACTACAACTCTTGGGTCAAACACAGAGACTTAAAGATTGGAGACCTCGTCTTGAGGAAGGTGATGGGTGCTGCTAGATACCCTGCCTAAGGAAAGCTCGGACCTAACTAGGAAGGACCTTACAGAATCATGTCATGGCAAAGGAAAGATACTTACCATCTAGAGATGATAGATGGGCAAAAGTTGCACCATCCTTGGAACACCGAGCACCTATGGAAGTACTACCAGTAGAGATGATAGCATGGGGAGCAACACTCTTCATTCTCTAGTTTACTTTAGTTAATTTTTGCTACACTCCTCAGTTTACCTTAATTTTTGCTACAATACTTTTTAAGCCCAAAGGGCAAGTCTTTTCTTTTAGAGAACAACTTTTTTACAAATGCATGGTTTATCATAATAAGAGGAGTTTATTTAGAAACAACTAGTATATTTTTCTACAAATGTTAGCAAGTAGATAAAGCTGATGAGTTCATTCCAGGAGGATGAATCATTATTAAGTCCGTAAAAGCGGACAAATCCATTTGCTTGTCCATAAAGTAGACGAGTTTAATAATAAGCCCACAAAGTGGGTGTTCATTGTTAAGTCTATAAAATGGACGAGTTCATTAGCTTGTCCAAGTAGACGAGTTTAATAATAAAACCACAAGGTGGATGAGTTCATTGTTAAGTCCATAAAGTGGATGAGTTTGTTTGCAAAACTATAAAGTGGACGGGTTCACAACATAATCAATAAAGTTGACGAGTTCATCCTGCAGGGCCAAGTTAAGGCAACAAGTCCACAAGTGGACATATTCATGATTTAGCCCACAAATGGACGGATCCATGGTTAAGCCCAAAAGTAGACGAGTTTGTATCATTAGGATAAGAGTCTACAAATAGACAAGCTTATCACACATAAAAAATCTGCAAAGGAACAAATAATTATCCCACAAAGTGGACTAGTCCAATATTAAGTTTATTTGCCTATAAATAAACATCAAAATCACAAAGTTAAAAAGTAGACGGATTCATAAGGGCAAGGGATGAACATACACGCATATGCTAAGAGCGATGGATATAAGATGCCATAAATAAAAGGAAGTCTTTTACAAATAAAAGCCCAAAAACAATGGGCTCTTAATATTGTTTGAAAAATAGACTAAACATACAAAAAACAAGCTAAGCTAAGGGATCTTGAGCGATGGGAGCTGAAGGGTTTTAGCATCCCCTAAGGGGGTCCTGGGCATCTTGAACAGAACCTTCAACGATCTCGAGAATAGTAGACGGGATCAGAGAAGTGATGGGAGCGGCGGTTGCAGGCTGTGCGAGGATAACGCCATCCTTAGGGTCAGGCAAAGACTCAGAAAAATCGTCACTCTCTCCAAGGGCAGTGTCGTCGGTAGGCATAGTCGGCAAAGGCTCGTCCATGGTAATCTTGGAGAAATCCAAAGTTGGGTAGGCAGAATTGACCTGTTTAAGGCAATCCTCGAACCCATTACTGTAGTAATCAGCGCAGGAATCAATAAACAATTACAACGCCTTGAATTCCTCCACGGCGTCAGTTCTAGCCATCTCCACCTACCCCAAAAGAGCTGACAACTCTTTCTCAACTAATGCCTTGGCCTCATACACCTTCACCTTCTAATGGCTCTCCTCTTCCAACTTCTCATTTAGCTCGTTCACCTAATTATTTAGGGTGCGAAGGGCGTCTTTATATTATTCTTGCTCATCCTTGAAATTTGTGTTATGCTTCCTTAAACGGCCAATGACCCCTTCCTTGGCAACGCACTGGTCTTGAAGCTCCTTTACACGCACCAGGGCTTGAAAGAAACACAACTATCAATCAATAAGTAAAAGGTGACAAGAGGAAATTAACCAAGCAAATAAGCTCACCTGGGAAAGGTCGAAGAAAGCCAATGCCCTCAGCTCCTCCGTCCCTTGCTCAGCATAAAGATCCACATCCGTCGGATTTATGATTGACTCTATGATTTCCACAGCGTATTCCTTGTGCGTGAGAAGGCGACAGGATCCCTCAGCAATGGGACCAGTCGATGTCATTAGTCCTTTGCCTGCTCCATGGCTAGGCTTAGAAGGTGACTTCTTCTTGGGATGCGTGTCCCCAGGGGTGACAACGGGTTTTTTAAGAGGACGGTTGTCCTTCCTGTCATCTTTCCTCTTAGCCACCCCCTTTACAATGGCCTTAGGGACTGACGAGGACGCCCCCTCTTTTAACTTAGCCTTCCTCTCTTCTTCTTTCTTACGAGCGGCAGCTGCCTTCACCTTCTGCCTAGCTGCTTCCATTTCTGTAAAGACAAAGATGATGGGTGTTACAAGAAGTATACGAGTACAAAAACAACAGGAGAAATTAAGAAATACTTACGCCGACGAGAATAGGCGTTTAGCTTATGGGCTATCGGCATCGGTTCCGAACCTCCGCAGTAAAGGTGTAAAGTATCAAGTATAGAGTGTAATGAGGTCTCAACACTTTCACTCCCACAACAGGATCTCTGTTACCTAATGGATAAAGGCTTCTTGCTCATTTGAAATATGAGGACGAACACTAGCTGAAGATAAGAAAAATAAACGACGTTAGAAGCTTGAAAAAAAAAATGACAGACGAGATTAACCTGAATCCTTGACAATACCCCAAGTATTGTCAAAACCATGGGCCATTGTCTCCCACTCATCAGGATGGCACACCCAATCCGTCCCTTTGACAAAAAAGTTATATGCCCTTCCAATTCCTATTAGAATCAGGCATATTTGACACCAGCTTTAACGCTTTTTTTCTATGCAGCAAAATGATATATTCCTTGGGACGAGACTATATGTTGGGGTTTATAGCACCAAAAGAACTCGTCCAACGTAAGCTGACGGTTCCCACCACTTAGACGGCCCTACAAAATCTCGGCTCCTATAAAAATCCTACAAGCATTCAGAGTGATTTGGCTGACGGTTAAACCAAAAAAATTAGCCAGCTGATGGTGTAAAGCAGTTAGTGGCAACCTTAATCTTGCTGCGAATGCCGCATCGTACATGCCGACATCTGCAGTCTTCCTTAAGTAGCACTTCTCACATTTCCCAACGAATTGGGATATAGTCAGAGATCTGGTAGCAATCCCTCAAATTCTTTAAAATATTGTTCGTCATCTTTGGTAGAAAATCATTGACAGTCCACAGTCTAGGGAGAATGAATGGACGAGTAAAACCATCTCTGGGACTTCTTGAACTTCCAACTTCCAGAGTTCTCTCGACGACATAATCTTTGTCCCCATCCTTCTCTTCTCCCTCATCCTCTTCTTCCTCATTACCTTTAACCTCTCCCTTAATTTCAACTTCTCCCTCATCTATCTCCTCATCCTCATCTCCTTCTCCTACATAACTTTCCACGTCCTTGACAGGAGAATGGGCTGACGTTTCTCTCTCCAACGACTAGGAATGGCCCTCCTCAAGCTCTTGACTTGTTTGGAAGACCTCGTCATAGCTCACTCATTCGCGGACTGACAACTGCTCACTAATCGCTTCTCTAGACATTTTTACCTACAAGCGACAGAGGCATTCTAAGTACCTAAGTTGACAGCCTCTCTAAAAAATACACAAACAATTAAAACAAACAAAATGAAAGACTGAAGAAAGGAGAAGATGACTCACTAAGTAGATGGCTTTTGGAAGGATGACAGTCTCAACAAGGGAATGTTGACATGGCAATAAAGCGACAGGAGTAGAGTTCTTGAAGTAACAAGCTCTATCTATGAAGAATCAACGATGAAATGGGAGAAAATGAGGGAGAAACTGAGATATATATATAGAATGAAAATTGCACGGAAGACGAAGCAACACCCTCGTCCAGAACTGGACCCAATCCATTTATGACGCGTGTCCAGGCAGTTAATAAGGGCTACTCAAGGATTCACCCATAAATGCTCTCCCTTTTTCAATAAAAATAATAAATAATAGTGGCAAAAGCCGTAAAAATAATAAATAATAGTGGCAAAAGCCGCAATTCAAACTCCATAACCCGTCAGCGAAAGCTGACGAAATCATGGAGTAGGGGGCAACTGATAAGGGTAATTTTGCAGTATTGATACTTGAACACCATGAGGCAAAAAGTGATATTATTAACAAACCCGTCAGCTTTACCCATGAAAGAGAATGACAGTGATTGGGTATAACATTTTGCTATTGGTTTGATTTGATTTTGGGATGGATTTTTTTTATGGGTTCATGGTGGTGGAGTTGGGGGTTGCCATGGTTGCTGGAGTCAGGGATTTCTGTGGTTTGGTTTGATTTTGATTTTGTAGGTTGCCATAATTTTGATTTTTTTTTGTGCTTGAAGATAACTTTGGTTTTCAACTAATAAAAATCAGTTTGGGTAGGTTCTTCATGGTGGTGGTGGTAGCAGGTGGTTGCAGAGGTGATTTGGGTTTTGAGTTTTTGTTTTTATTTGGGTTTTAGGATATATTATTTTATTAGGTGGATATATTATTTTAATGTGTAGAATAGGAAAATAAAAGTTGGGATGTTGGGTGTGTTGTAAAATTGTATGATATAAATGATAAAGTAGGTTTTTGAGATGGTAAAATAGGATAGGATGAAATTCTCGGATACAAATGCTCTTATAGCTGTTAGTTTCAGTTTTGATCTTATCTTTGTGTATACAAACAGAGATTGTATTCTTCTTTGCTAAGTTAATAAGATTTTTCATTCACAAATCTTTGATAGAACGAACTAAATTAATAACTAATTATAACAACCCAACTTATCTGCAACTAATCTGAAAATGAACTAAACTAATGCTAATCTGATAGAAGATGAGCAAGAGTTACCGTTCTGAGCAGGAAATAGTTGCTGCTATGAGCTGAGCAGCTGCTGAGTATGTCTGCTATCGGTAAGCTCCACTTTGGTGGTGCTCTAGTAGTGCCTTTAATTTGTTCGATTGGCTGAGGGTTTAATTAATGTGGGCAAATCAATTATTTGGCGGGACATCAATGCATGTTAAATTTTTTGATTAACTAGTCCTAACAGGGTCAAAACCAAGATTTCGATTAGGGGCCCGAAGTATGAACAAAAAATAAATTCATGAAAATTCAAAATAACATCAATTTAGTATAACAAACTATGAGCAAACGAAAACACAAAAAATGATTGTTTCTTAATACATTTTAATATATTTATTTTTACTAAGATTAATTATGGTTGCTAAGTAAAAAAGAATACAAGAAAATAAAAAATCCAAAGTGATGACCTTAATAAATTTAACTAAATGAATCTGATGACGACCTTAGTAAATTTTTGGTAAATGTTTAGGATTACTTATTACGAAATTTTTTTTTTCTCTCTTTTTTTTTTAGGAGGGGCTAATGATGTTATTAGGGGGGAGGGGGCAACTTCAACTTATTGGGCCAAATTCTAAAGTAGAAGGGTGTTTTTTTTTTTTTTTTTTTTTTTTTTTTTTTTTTTTTTGAAAGCCCAGGGGCCATCAGCCCTTAAACTCCATCCCTGAGTTCTAGCACGTAGGAATGCATGATAATACATTTAACCTATCTTGGGAAAGTATATTATAATAACCTGTCTTCAGATATGACATAAAATAGAGGAATTTCTGCCTTTCAACGTGAAACCAGAGATGAATAACTTTTATTGAGAAGATTTTCCGAAGGTGAACAGAAAGCAGGAGGAAACTGCAGTAGCATAACATGCATGAATGACGCAGGCATCTCACTGCTATGAGCTTTTGTGAAGAGTAATAGATCTAAATCGGAATGCTTACCCTATACCTTGACATAAAAGTACGTACTTTATTCTTTCCCTTGCAACTTCTAGGAGCACCATATGATCATATTCCTTTTTTAATTAATTATGGCTAAACAAAGTACTTATAGTTTAAACTACAAATGAAAGCCCCAAACTCTACAACAAGTAGTGCACTCAAAAATATTATATGCACGCTAACCTAGTGATTATCTATTCAGATCCAACAACTTATATTTCAAGAGTGCAAGACGTACAAATTAGCTAACCAATGTAGTTTGCACTATATTTAATATATCAGTTATACAAGAGTTAGTCTCTTTTATAGTGGTACTTTGAACTTGGTGAAAGATTGTAATTAAAGAATGTGTGTTTAGCAGTTAGTTTGTTTTTCAAAAAAAAAAAAAAAATTAGTTACACATCCTCTTGCCAATTAAAATTAGTGTAAAGTTGTGATTTACAACTATATTTTATGTTAGCTTTATTCCATGACAAAAAGTGTTGTAATTTGCTTTAATTTTATTATCTGTATTTTGTGTGATTTTATTGTATTGAGTTTAATATCAAGTTGGTAAAGACTCAAGCTAAAGTGAAGAATCAGTGGATTCCGCGAGAAGCTCGCGAGAAGCTAACCCACGAAAGAGCCATGTGAGAAGCACATGACTGAGAGCTAAAGAGTCGTGCCAGACTGTCATTTTCACGAGTATCTCGTAGGCAAGGCCTTCCCTCGAGGTAGTTGCGCAACATTCTGCCTGGAGGATTTTTAAGAGTGTTTTTCTTACCTTTCACCCATACTATATATATCTTCATTACCAACAAATGTAAAGGAGGTCATTCAAAGAGAAAAACTCTAGATATGTTTTCTACAACATACACACCCATCTTTTTGAGAGAGAGCTACTTATCCTTAGTGACAAATCATTGTAATCTCTTCTCCATCCCTCTCCTATTGTCATACTTTGAGAAGAGATTTGTACTCAAACACAACCCACACCTATTCAGAGTGTAGGGAGTGTTTTGGAGTTTGGAAAGTTTTGGGGATTTGCCAAAAGAAGTCGGTGAGGTTTGGTGGATGCAATCAGACGTATTGCGAGATCGGGAATGCTAGACAAGACACGGTTCTGAGAAGCTTTGTTGGAGTAGAAGTTTAGAAGGCTTAAGTACATCGAGTAGATTAGGCTTGGAGGGTCTCTTGCTAACTCATGTATCCCAACTGATTGTCTAGTGGATCAATTACTGCTCGGAGGGTAGCGAAGAGGTTTTTCGCCGAGTTCTTCAATTTCTTCTTCGATAACACATCGGCGTGTTATCTTGTATTTGCATATTTCTTCCCTACTCTTTTACATTCCATTTTACTGTTGTGTTACTTTGTTTATAGATAAAAGTAGCTTGTTTGGTTATCCGCTCGCTTTTACACTATTCCACATTTAGTATTAAATTAGTGTAAAATCAAACAAGTCGTAACTTTAATTTGAGGGTCTAAACGGCTCTTGTGTTTTCAACATATTTTCGAGCTTTCAATAAGCTTAAACCAGTGATAATGAAATAGAGGAATGTAACTCAGATTTCTAAAAGAACTTATGAAGTAAGTGATTCCCTCAAGTGGCTTTATGCTTTGATGCAACTTCCCCGAAATTATTTTCACGCGGTAGCATGATCGATGGAACATAAGAGAAAATACACTAATGAACGTTTCAAAATGCCTTAGGGATCGAATCTATCTCTTGCTTTTGAGAAAACTTTAAATTTTTTGTTTTGGAATGTTAGGAAACTACCTGCATAATGTCGCCTGCCTGAAATGTTCCCATATTTTTTTTTTCTTTGCACTTTAATTGATTCTTTCGTTTTCATTAGGTTATGTAACTATATTGTGAAGGACGCGCTTAGAAATCTTATTGCTTTTTGTAATCGTACTCTAATTTTTAAATAACTCCAACTTACATAGTTCGATTTCTCTTAAGCACCGGAGGCTTGAAGCTCAATAAATTTGACTTAATAATGTTTTCCTTGGTTTCGCTAGAAAATTTTACTAGATTGTAAATAACCCTCCAGCTGATTTCGCATGTTGCAGGATTCTTCCTAGTATGAAATATATGAAAACAGTTAATAATCTTCTTAAAATAAGAATTTTTCTTTTTTTGAAATACCATTAGTTTTGTAATTGGGAGTCCGAAGTGCACTCTTTTTTCTACTGCAAAAGCTCAAACTTATATTCTCTATCCTAAGCACATGTTATATTTCAATGTATTCATTAACATGAAACATAATCCTAATTGTTGTTTTAAAATGGTAAAGGTAGTGTTCATATTTTCAAATTATATTTCCTGTTAACCGAATCCTTTGACTTGGACTAAAGTTTGATTTCAAAAAATATGAGGGAAGTTCACATGTATTCTTTTAATTCCGTAGGACGTTAATGGTATTTTAAACTTTTGTTTATTATGCTATAAACGTTAAGAGGATGGATTTCCTCTTAGATTCTTAGATTAGACGTGCAAGATAAATTTTTGTTCTTTTAAAAATTTGGGTCACATTAATTATATTATTCTAGCACCACCAGTACGTACTAGCTTCTCAACAACTTTAGAATGAAAGTCCTTTATAGAAAGCTGCAAAAGGAGAGGCATTATTCTTTCTTTGGTTTATGGTAGTATGACATGGGAAAACAAGGTTCAAGACATTATTATTTATGTTAGTTAATTCTCTTATTACATGCTACGCCATTAATCACTTCTACATTTTTAGTGTCAAGAGTTTTATAGCTTAATTAATTGGTTGGCATCTCAAGTATATCCAAGACATCTAGGGTTCAACAATAATTACTACTACAACAACAACAACAAGTTCATTCTAAGATTCCAAGTGTAAGTAATCCAAGAATCTAAACTGCAAGAGGTCGTAATTCACATGTTGGGAGAATCAAGAAATCCAAATTGCAAATATGCTTTGGAAGATAGATGTTGCAGAGGAAAAAATGGCTGCTCTCTCTAGATTAGCATATTCTTAAGTATCTTCTCAGTTATTATGCAAAGTCTATTATGGAGAGCGCAGAAACATAAAAAGTCACATAAAGATCACTGGAATCAACACCGACCTAAAGTAGCCACAAGTTCTTTTATCAACCTATCCAACCCACGATTTTGAAGATGAGAGGGAATATGTTACAGATCAACATTTTTGGCAATTGATAGTAACTAGATGATGTCCCACATGATGCACAGACTACTTTACAATTTCATTTGAAATTATATATATATATATATATATTAAGACTTACATATAATACTTATTTTATTGTATAATATTTATGTTTGTCTACAATATTGTTAAATACTTTGAAACTTGATTTTTTTTAATTCATATTTTATTTTAAAAAAACTTATATAACACTATAAGACTATATAACATATTATAATATTTATTGTTAAAAGTAAATTTTATTTTTTAAATTGATTAAATGGTTTTGAAATCTATAAAAAGAATTTAAAGCATAAAATACTTTTATATCCTAAAATTACATAAATTTAAGCAACTTTTCAAACACTTCCTCATCCACTCTATTCTTACAACCAAATATGGAGGCCTTAATCACATATACCTAATTCATTATCTCAATGAAATTAAGAAAATCATTTGTAAGTATCATATAAAGAGAACATGATTAAACAAAGAGAGAAATTGACTAAAAACACATTCATTATTAAAATTTAATTTTATTTTTTCCTTTATATATAAATTTGCTTTTACATTCTATCCGTTTCACTTTTTTCAACCTTTCATATACTTTTATCCTAACTCTTCCATCTTAATTTTCTTATAAATTTCTTTTTAATTCATTTCCGCCTCTCTCCTATATTCCTTCCAAGTTGTTCATGGCAAAAAGGTCAATACTCTCTCTCTCTCTCTCCAATTTTGTTTTTTTTTGGTGAATTTTTTGATTGTTTCAACTACTTTTTTTTTTTTTTTTTTTTTTTTTTTCTGTTAATGGATTTTTGATTTAATTGTCACATCACATTTGTTTCTCTTTTTGGCAAATTTGTATAAACTTTTATGCATATTTATTAGGTATTTTGTTATTCCAATTCCAGATCACTTTTTATTTCTTTATCCTATTGGTTTTAATTGATTTAGGTTAATAATTAGTTTTTCTTTTCAAGTTAGAATTTGATTTTTTTAGTGATCCATTTAGATGTTAAACTATGAGACTTTATTAAGTTTGTTTGTTTGTTTTTTTTTTTTTTTTTTTCACTTTTATCCTTTTGGGTAAGCAAAATTGTAGTTTTTGAAGAGAACGTGCTCTCAATAGTTTTATTAGAAGTATTCTATAGTGTCACTTATTTAGATAAAAGCAAAGTTTAGTCAAATGAAAATAATTGGATGAGTGACATATTTTCGCTTTTGTAATTGTTTTATTATTATTATTATTATTATTATATAGAAACTTAATTATGAGATTTTACTAATAATTGTTTATTTGATAATCTTTTTGGGTGGAAAAAATTGCCGTTTCTACAGAGAAAATAATCTTAATAGATTATCAACAATAAATTGTTTTTATAATTTGTCAAATTAATCATTGTTAAGTGACGATTGATATGGCATTTTGTTTGTTTGTAAAGTATCTTCATATGGATATGTTTTGATTCGGTATATTTTTATGGATGTATTGAGATAAACATTGTATTCAAAAAGAGAGATCATGATCATACTTTGTATACTTCAAGAGAGATAGACTGATTTGGGATTAAGGATAACATTAAAATAGAAGGCTACAAGTTGAAATTTTGAACAGTGGGAAAAATATTTTTCTCATTCTTTTCTAACTATCATGATTGGAAAAACTTAATCCACACTATATTCTATCACTAGCAAATTGACTCATAATATGAGTTGATGAAAATTTTAATATTGAAAGAAAGAAAAAAATATACATAATTTTTCATTTATAGATAACACAAAAGCATTACTTAAAAAATATTAATAAAGTAGTATAACATTGTTTGATTTGAAAAAAAAAAAAAAAAAAAAAAAAGATCCTTGCCCTTTGTTTACCAAACCCTTTATTGGTTTGGTAAATGATTATATGAAGAAAATTTCTTAATTAATAGTTCAATACATCTAAAATAAAATTCTCTTATAAGGAAAACGCTTTGTTACAAATGATTAGTCATAATTATATAATTTTATGAATATTTTAGAAAATAAATTATATATTATATTTCATTACAAAATAATTAGATATTCTTACTCATCGCACAGGGTTGTGACTAGTATATATATAAAAGCAGAGACCTTATGCGGGAGATCATGAGGTTCTGTCATGTGGTGCATTTTATGAATAGAATTGAAATATTCTTAAACCACATCAGAGATAAGAACAAATTTAAAAATAGAGACTCTTTATTTCATTCGGTTTAATGTTTCAAGACTACTTTTTATTACATTTTTTATTCAATGTTTTAAGACTACTATTTGTTTCATATTTTGAAATCATTGCATGATAGTCTTATTATCAATACTACAATCTACATTCCATTCAATATATACAACCAAACAATCATTTATCCACTAATCTCTCATTCGATTGCGCAGTTCATTCTTTATATATTTTATTGCTAAAAACGTTTTTCTGTCATTGCAATAGCGACAGGAAGGGTCAAAACTAACTTCGCAAGCAAATAAACTAATGAATCGTGATGACGTCATAATTAATTTAAGATTTTTTAAAGATAAATAAATACATTAATTAGTAAAAGTAGAAAAATGGACTAAAATAGTCAAAATAAATATTGAGATTTATCTTTCAAGTGTATTTTTTATATCATAACTTTCATAAGAAAAATAAGAAATACTAAATTATAAGCAAACATAAATTAAATATCAAGTTTCTTAATCAAGGAGTTGATAACATCATGGAAATTGTTTTAATTTAGAGAAGAGATGAAATATATATATATATATACACACACCCACATACTTATATAACATTTTTGTGCTAGACTATATTTAAATTAATCTCAAGTTATGCCCAGCAGCCCAAGTCCATTATATGGTTAACTATTTATTAAATTTCAAAAAAAAAAAAAAATCGTAAAATCCAGAAGAGTGGCAGACTTGCCCATTAAAAAATTAATTAAATCCCCCTCAAAAAAATAATAATTAAATAATAAATACTAATACAAGGCCCAAGTAAATGGTTGACAGCCAATCATCTGGTACAAGTAAAAGAAGAAAGTGTTGACACTTTATACTTTGACAGCCAAAAATTTCCTGACTTGTGGAAGACCATGATAGAAAAAATAAAAAGTTCGTCTTCATCATAGCCAAACAAGCAAAGATTAGTAGAGACTTCAAAAAGAGCAAATATGCAGAAACGGCAAAAAAAAAAAAAAAAAAATGAATGAAAGAGAGAGAAAGAAGAAGAAGAAGAAGAAGAAATGGAGATGCAAGCTCATGGTCTGCTAGCATCTCACTGTGGTTGAGAAGCTTCAACAATGGCTATACGGGTAAATTTTTTATTTTTTTTTTTAATTTGAGCGTGTTCCTGATTATGCTTGAGGGTGTTCCTAATTTTTTTTAAGGGTAAACAAATAAAAAAAATTTAAATTATTATACAAATTCTTTTTTTCAGGTCAAGGTGTTCCTGAATGTGGTGCTGCCACTGTCCAATCTCAAATACACTCAGAAAAAAAAAAAAATGATGTCATTTGCCTTCAACCTTCTAACGACACCTCCTACATAACTCTAATATTGAAATACTATTTGTATCTAGTCTGTATGAGTAGGTTATGACCAAGGAAGGGAGTTTAAGTTTTTATTCAGTGATGGTAGCTTACAGTTTTGATTTTAAAGTCGGACGTTATAAATTTTGTGAATGTTGTGATTCGCTTTGAGTCTTTGGGTGTTTCAGATTTTGGTTTGGTAAAGTTATGAATGTATTTTGTTTTATAACTAAAGAAAAACAAACATTCTAATTGATTATTTATGAAGTTAGCTATTTATATATATATATATATATATATATATATATTGTGTTAGAACTCATACTTCATAGGTTTCTTTGTACGTTTTTTACTGTTATTTTGTGCGGTATGAACCATAGTGATAAAAACAAAAATCGATGATGATTTCAAAGTATTTTTCACTTAAAAAAAAATTATAAGGAAGTTCAACTAAAGACAATTNAGTGAGAGATGGCAGCGTTGATGATGACAAAGATCTCTTATTAGTGTCATCGACAAAAGTTGGTAGTGGTGACAGGTGGCAGTGGGAATTTGTTGTGTTTTATTTATTTATTTATTTTTTTTAATATTTATTTTAAGCAACTAAAATAAGAAATGCAAAAAAAATAGAATTTAATTAAATAAATGGATATGCGGCAAGTGAAACATAGAGTGTTATAAAAAAAAAACTTTAAAAGGGATTAAAAAAAAAAAAAACCTTAAAAGGGTGGAATGTGCACGAGTGTGGGGACATGATGTTTAACATTGAGGAGATACGGCAAGCAAGTCTTCGACATGGCTTTCAACCATTGACTATGCTCGCTTGATCATGTTTAATTTTACTCTATTTTTAAAAGATTTTAAGACTATATATTCGTCATTTTCCATGTCATTACCTAATTAATGATTTATCCTAATGGAACATGTATCTGAAAGTGTATTTTTATGAATTATGAATCTGTGGGGTTGGAATAATTGTGGACACAGTTATAACTGGAGTGTTCACCAAATCATGCAAACTGCACAAATTATAAAAACCGCATCAAAACTACACGCAAAATGACATAATCGCATCACGTCGCAAGTATATCATCAACGCTGCCATCTCTCACTCTCTCTCTCTCTCTCTCTCTCTCTCTCTCTCTCTCTATATATATATATATATATATCATCTTTGTATCATTGGCTCATTGCATGGTAAACAAAAGCTACAGGTTTCACCAAGAAAGGTGTATATATAAATAAAGTAAGATAAACACTTGGGGAATTTTATTAGAAGATAAGATTGAAATCTGATACTCTCCAGATTTTCTTATTGTACATCAAAGATGTAATGCCATTTCCTCTGGTTTGGTAACATATCAGCTTAAATTAATTTATTAAATACTAGTAGTCTCAAAAAAAGAAAGGGGAGAGAAATGACTTGGCATTCGCCACAAATTTATGAACTAAATTTGAAATAAAACCTTATTGCAGAGACATAGAGATAGAACTATATACAAACATCTTCAACACGAAAATTCATTCTTTCTCTAAGTTTTAAGTAGTCCCCACTTTCTTAGACACGCCCGCAACTCGAAACCTCTAGCACTTGATCTCTCTATTGGTCACAAATGAAATGGGAATGAGTTTTTCCAGCACTTCACAAACAGATGAATAAAGTAAGAAATAGATTTACGGATGCACCAATCTTTAGTTTGGGATGTAAATCCCAAACAATGTAGTCAGCTCAGGCATTCAAAACTCCAGAGGATTGTTCAACTCCGAAGTTGACGGTTGTTTCACCTGTCATGAAAATTGTAGACATTATTGAAGAATGAATTAAAAATAATCACATATATATTATATTGTTTGGCTACATGCATGGTAAGTAAGAAAAGCTTTTTGGCTAGGCACTTACTCACTGGGATTTTGTGAACAAAAAAACAAGCACCAATAACAATGTAGCATAGGAAAAGAACAATTCCCTTCATGTAATGTGAAGTTCCATCCTGAATAATGACAAATGATGAGTTTTTGTAATTAATCATTGAAAACCGATCATCAGCAATATCTAACATAACAAAAGACATCGATAGAATCTAGTATAAATTAAGAACCTGTAAAGTGAAGGCCGTGACAATTATTGTGAATGCAAGACAACCAGTTTCCAGGAGACTAAAATCAAGATCCATGTCAATGCCCATTGTCCAAGCAACAACAACACTCAGAGGAACCTGAAATTCATAGATTAATATTAGATATTCCTTGTTAATTAATTAGGTGAAGGTTTTTTTTTTTTTTTTTTTTTTTTTTTCAAGGTTTAATTTGGCATAATTTGAGGTTTTTTTTTTTTTTTGGATTTTCAAGGTTTAATTTGGCATAATTTGAGGTTTTAAAGGATGATTAATACATGTAACATAACCACGTGGAATGTTGATTCAACGTCATGATCATGGGAAATTTCACTAATACCACTATTACCCTTCTTAAGAAGTCAATGGGTAAACTCTTCCATAATATGTTCATTGAAAGGAAAAATAATAATAATACATAATATTTCAAATGCATGTAGTATAATACTCATACCATATCGGTCCTACCTCTGTGAGGCCCACATATTAAGATTGTAACGTTGCATGCATCACTAATCAATGATAACAAATGGCTTCCACTTCTATGAGGCCTTTATGGGTGTAAAATTGTGTGCATTCAAAATACTAAATATTGTCTCCATATAAAGGGTTTCTAATTTGATGGACCTAATGTTTTGGATGTATATAGTATTATACCAATAATATGTGAGTAGTGTGATGTTGCGTGTATCCAAAACAATAGATATCATTTCCATAAAAAAAGAATTTTAATTCAATAGACTTCTTTTAAGGAAAATATTTTCTATATGAGAGTTATATTTAGAAATTCATAAAAGTCGTGGGTATGTATCATTATTGTTAGAAACCTAAGAATATATTGGGAAAGATAAATAATTCTTATAAATTCTACTATTGAATTTCTCATCTCAAAATACAGGAATTTATATTCTTAGCAATCTTATCTAATTCTTAATAAAAGCAAACATGAACACAATTATATTTCTTCTTTTTTTTTAACTTAAAATTTCACCAACCAAATGCAACGTAAATTTCCATTTCGCTTGTGTGTATTTGTGTTTATTTCTCAACAAAAAAAAAATGCTACTTAAATGTTTTGACTTTTGAGCTAATTTAATCTTACCACAAACATGGAAATTTGAGATGCAGACCCCAAAGCTACACCCAGAGAGATATCCTGCATGATACGCAGAATTCTATAGAGTTAAATCTACATTCATTCAAGGTATACATAATACCCAGAATTTAATTTATACACAAAATAAATAAATCATATGTCATACCAACTTGTTCTTGAACGCAAATATGATTGATCCAGCATGTTCTGCTGCATTTCCAACTATTGGTAGCAAAATTATGCTGATGAAGCTAACAGAAATTCCCAAGAATCTGATGCAGCCTAATTGAGAGAGACTTTTATGTAAGAGTATGCACTATGCCATAGAACGCAATTAAGGTTTTACACCAAAAAGGTTTGCATTGATACCTCTATTGTTCCACAACATACTCAGATAGCACAGCTATGATAATTGTCATGCCAACTAGCCAAGTAAATGCACCCCAAAATCCTATCACTGCCTTTTCGTCTTCCTCGTCATCCTGGAAATAATTGCACCAAAATAAGTTTTAGTCATTGGGTTTTATACCGACTCTCTGAAGATAAAAGAAATGGTCTAACAACCCAATTACATTTTCCCAACGCCAAAATCAAGGCATGTGTATTTTACCTACTGTTGGTAATTTTTCACTATTGTTCTCCTGTCATTTAGTATAGATGTGAAAAAAAAAAAAAAAAAAAGGGTAGAATATGAGTAAAAGAAATTTCTGAAAATATTAGAAATTTTTCACAAACGTAATATAGAAAATTGAATAGTATTTGTGGGGTGGAAAAATAAAAAGGAAAAGCGAATAATCTTTTTTTTTTTTCATCAGTTAAAATAATAGTAAAATGATTAAATTCAATATTCTAACAATTTAAAACTTCAAAATAATTGGTAATTTATTAGAATATCAAAATAGATGGTTTTGAGTTGGAATCTTTCTTCACTCTACCTCCCGGTAATTTACAATTAAGTACTTGGTATAAAGCCTTATTTTCATTTCTGGTCCACTCCGCTATTAAAGCGCAACTGCAATTAAGCTTCCCATGCATGCAATATAAGCAGAAGGAATTTAGACAATGAACTTAAAACTTTCTTCTTCTTTTTTTTTAAATAGTTAGAAATCTCTACTCTATTACCCGAATCTCTCTCTCTCTCTCGCGCGCGCGGTGCCATCAAATTAATTGGGTCTTTTGCAACCTAAAACATTGTTCACCGGTATAACCTTGTTTGTTTTTATAATCACCTCTTGTGAATCAAACAATTCCCGGTGGGTTTTTAACTGGAAGAAGATATATGCAACATATGCTATAAGCATCACAATGCTGCTTGCTCTTGACAACTGGAGGGTATACACAGCTGTGGAAGTTTCAATTCCTGAGGCATATCTGAACATCAATGGTAGCAAGTGGCATAGCAATCCCAGCAACAGAAGGAGCGAGTTCACATCCGCCTGTTTCTGTTAAACCAAATAAAATAGAATAAAAATCACATAAAACCCACCTTCCTAATTTCTAAATTAAAGAGGCTAAATTGGATTTGATGTCTTACTCTGTCATATCTTTGTTCCTTTTTAATGTTGGCCAAGCCTCCACATAGGAGAGAGGTCCCAAGTACAAGAAGAAGGTTTGAAAGGATGGAACCCAGAAGAGAGTACTTCACAACATGTATTTTGTTTTGGCGAAGAGCAAATAATGCAATTATCAGCTCCGTTGCATTACCACATGTTGCATTCAGAAGCCCTCCAACTACACGTCGATCCAACACTCAATATTTCAATTCCTTTGATGAATGTGGAATTTTTATTTTTGAAATACCAGATGACGAATAATGAATGAGTTCTAGGAATTGGATTCAAATAATACCTGTCGGACCCGTGAAGTATGCAATTTGCCTGATTGTTACATAGAAAAAAAATGTATAACAATGTTACATAATTGTCTTTTATTTGTTCCAAATGTTTTTAATCACATAATTAAAATGCCAACTTACTCAGTCAGGAAGCTGACTCGTTCAGCAAGCGGTGCGAGTCCAAGTAAGCTCAAAGCAAAAATCCAAGGCTACGTGTCATAAATAGAATATCGATAAAAAAAAAAGTGTCAAGTAAATAGCATATCACAATGTATGTATCTTAAGATCTCGATTTTGTGTGTAAACAAAATACACAGATACTATAAGTTATATATGAGTCACGTTTATCTTAAAAGCATGCATTTATCCACTAAAAGATCCAGAAATATTGACACTTACTCTTCCAAAGTTATAAAAGTCTGCAACGATTGCTAGTGGAATAGCTGGGAAGAGCACAGCAAGCTTGGTGCCAAGAATAACCTCTTGCAAATTGGCCAAGAATTGTCTAATCATTTTGAACCGAACTTTGGATACAAGCACTGGATCCGATTTCTTGCGCAAAATTGAGGATGACACATTTTGTGGTGTCCGACCCTTGGAGAGGCCCTTGTTCATTAAGCTCTTAGAGTCCCCATTCTCCACGTTGTTCATGGCCTCATGATATGAATCCATGCCCATGGTATCATGATGTGAATCCATTGTATGTCAAGCTCTAATTGTGATAAAGATACCTTAGCAAACAAAAACAATGACTTGGAAAGAACCCCTGAAAGTACTCTCTCTCTCTCTCTCTCTTTGAGGTATTACACTACTGGATCTTATACAGGACAAGCTTATTGCAGATTTAAAGAGTCGAGGCAGAGTGTGTAATTAGTGTACGCAGCTTCCAGGAATTTTCGCATGTCCTTGTCCTCGTCTTGCATGAGTCTCTCCACGTACTTAAACCTCAAACTTACGCATAGGTGTTGCTGCTGCGCTGTCGAAAGGTGGCAAAAGAATAGTAGTTATACGTTGTGTTATAAGGCCCATAGACAAGAGCGATTAAAAAAAAAAAAATTAAATAAATAACTTTTTATTATTAGTTCCACTTTCACACTCTCCGACACAAAATCCACATGTTTATACTGAATATTCACATTTTATGCAAAATATGAAAGAGTGTGAACATGTACTTAAACGTAAAACAATCAAAACCCATAAAAAATAAAAATAAAAAATTCTCTGTATAGCCCAACCTTATCCAAAATGCAACATGTTGATTGTTGAAGTTTATAAGTTTGGTTTATCTTTTAAGTCAGTTTACAAATAGTCATTTTTAGTATTTAGTACCCTTTAGGATACACTTAAAAGCAAGTTTATTGTTTATTTTTCTACTATTTGCGGGTCATATGTGAATCATCTACTTAGTGTGCGTTTGGGTAGAAATTATTTCTACCCATGTTTGCGTTTCTGGCGTTTCAATGGTTTCACGCCTTTTTTTTTTTTTTTTTTCAATTGAGAAGCACGTGAACACAGACCTGCCAGTGGGTCTCGTGCACTATACATGGGACCCACCACCTCGTTGACAACCAAAATTTGCACTGGAATGGCACTGTTCAGTGGGTCCCGTGCACTGTTCATGAGACCCACAAACCTCTTTTTCAACAACTTTTTCATTAAAAATGGGTCTTACGGCACTATTCATATATTTAGAAATTATTTTGCTACAGTATTTTCAGTTTTCAGCAAAATAAGCTATATCCAAATAGAACCTTATTATATTTAACTTATGCTTATTTTTATCATTATCTACGAGTTTTACATGAGCCACCTACTTATTTTTATTTAACTTTACTTTTTATCTATAGTATTTTCAACAAAAAGTTAAATAAGATTTTCCAAATGAACACTTAATGTCAGGTTGGTATGAAGTAACAAGTTATTAAAATAAGCGTAGTTGAAATAGGAATGTTAAGATGGATAAATTAAAATATTAAAAAAAAAAAAGGATACAAATAAGTTTATTTAAAAATATCTATGATTTTTATCATAAAAGAATGAGCGAGAATCATTTGAAATGATTTATACGTAAAAAGAGAGCAATTAATGCACAAGTTAAAAAAAAAAAATTTCTTTTTTTCTTTTTTTTTTTTAAGATAAGAATGAGTAATTTGATTCAAGTTAAGAGAACAAAAATATGTAGAGCAAGACCTAAACTAACACTAGTAAAATAGTAAAAATGACATGTTAATTAAAAAATAATAGAGAACATGATTTTGGAGTTTGAGTGGCAGAAAATAATACATATAACTGATCTTAATTAGTTTGTTGAGAATCAATAGTTAATCCAAAATTTGGAGTTAAAATATTTGTTATTATGTTTAACTTGTTGTTTCTCAAAAAAAAAAAATGTATAACTTATTAAGACCATTTTTTTTAACCTTACTTTTATTTAAATACAATTATATTTTTATGCAACTAATTATTTTTAAAATTAAATAAGATAATGAATTTAAACTTATCTTTTAGTCATTCAATAGTCTGGATGCAATGCTTTCTTCTCTCATATGAATGGCGGCTCCCCACAATAAATGTGAGAGAATTGAGCATTATTCCAAAAGTATTAAATAACATTTCGTACATTTTATTGTAATAAATTATAAAATATTATTTAGGATATTGCTATCATTTTCACAAAATTCTAAGACAAATGTTTTTCTTAATTATAGGCTAATCAGTGTAAATTTTTTATTAAAAAATGTTATTGTCGGTACCAAAATCACATACTATATATTACAAATTATATCTCACATGTTATGGTTGCATCCAATAAATGTTTTCTCCTTTTCTCTTTATTTTTTTTTTTTTTTTTGTTTTTTATTTTTACTTCTTATGCCACATGGAAAATATTTTTTTTCCCTTTATTGTGCGCTCTTAAAATTCTTTTTATCCCAGCCAACAAAAGAGCCTAGGTGAAACTTTATTACTACTATCAAAAATTTGAAAATTATAAATTAATTTTGTTATATATTTTAAATCATTGTGATCATATACCATAATTTTTTGTTTTAAAAAACAGCCTTACTTTATAGGCTTGAATCTTAATATTTTTATCAATTACTTTTCGCTCAATTTTAGTCATGATATTTGTGAAATATTTTCACTATTTTACATTTAAATTTTATCTAACTCTTATCTCACAAGCACACTACTTTCGCAATATGATTCTTAAACTTCTATATTGCTCCCTACACATGTCATGCATGAAGACGCAAATATCATGATTGATGATGCCGAAAATCTCACCAGTGAGTTGCACGACGCTTGTACGCTCAAAACAACACCTGCACAACAAAAAGGAAAAGACCTCACAGAGAGCACCGGTGTGGTGCCGGCCAAATACCCTCCGAAGGTCAAGTTAGAACTTCTTTCAACTCTAGAGTGCTAGAGAGGGGTTAATTATGCGTACCTCGGCTTATGAGGGTATTGGGGTTTTTATAGCAGTAGAGGGTGGACCTTTCTTCCTTGGAGTAGAAGTCTTTTCCTTATAGGAATCCTTATGCGCGTAGATTGCGGAATCCTTTCCTTATAGGACTCTGATACTGAGCGTGGAATACAAGCAATTTCCCTAAAACCCATGCGTGGTGACCAAGTCATGGTTTTCATAGAACCGTCGGCCTTAAAACCGTCAGCTTGCACTTTCCCTTTCAGCTGAGTTGGCGTCAGCTTCTCGCTACGTTCAGTAGCCTAGGGGCTCCAAATTGCCGTCAGTTAGACTTGGGGACTTCAGCCCGTCGGTTTTGTCTTGATCTAGTCAGCATGCATTCCTTCATGCTTAGCCTACAGCATTCGTCATAACGGACCCGTCAGCCAGAGCAGAAGCTGACGGGTTAGGCTCATGGTACCTGCTATAATTCTTCCATATCAATGATATACAAATTGATTGGTGTAAGAACTAAGAACGGGTCATAATCATCATACCCACTGGTGCTTTTGACGTGCAAACGATGCCATAACTTTATAGCACATGTATATAGCAATCGATCCATGTCATGATATATGGTAAGAAATTTTGTATTTTTAAAAAATAAAAATAAAAATAAAAAGGAAGAAAAAGAGTCTCCATGAGAAAAAATTATATGTTGTACCCGGCATAGTGTGTGGGGCCTGCCTATGTGTGAGTGACCCGGCATATATGCCAGGTATACCATATACCAGCTCTTCCATGAGGCATATGACATTGTTCAAAAAAGTTAAAACTAGTTTGCACTTGCTTTGAAGGTAAATAATTTGACAAGGAAAATGCCTGACCCTTACAAATGATCAACTGCACGCGATTCGACGTCAATTGACACAATAATTTTTACAGTAATTTTTTTACTAATTCTTATTTGAACTTATTACTAACATTACATAGTTTTAAAATTTTATGTCTAAACTTATTATTCAGTGTCAACTCTAATACTTATTCAACAGTAGTAGGGGTATCATTTTAAGGTTTTTTTCTTTTCTTTTTTTGGGCTGAATAGTTTAGGGTATGTTAAAAGAATGCTACTCTGGTTGTAATGTGTGTGTTTATATATATATATATATATATATAGGGTTGCTGATTGCTTATAAAATAGTGAGAGAATTTTCATCATTCGATTAAAAATTTAAAGAAGATTAGAATGAATTGTAATTTTTTTGTGAACAATGCGTGTTCAATGTTCAAGTAATCAAAGGAATGGCAGAAAATCCATAAAACTAAAAAAGTGAATACACGCAGCTCCCTCAATGAAGTTTCTGGTATTTTAATTTTTGGGGGAGAAGTCTGTGGAAGTTTTCCATTGTTTAGAGAGTGAAGTTCCAATTAATGGTTGAACATATTAAGCGGTGAGTGCTGACACCATGGATTAGAGTTATCATCTTGTCATTTTTCCCATTAAAGCTGTTTGCTCCCTGTAAACATTCATGGCCCACGACAAAAATGTGCCGCATGGCGCCTGGGAGTCTGAGACGACTGGGGCCTTTGTGCATGCATGAGATGTCAATTGTGGTCTTGTTTGATCATATTTAACACGACCTGCATGCAAAATGATGCAAACAAGGCATGATATTTTGGGATTTTTATTTAGGGTAGATGAGTTGTGTCAAACATAAAAATTCGTTTTGATATGATTAATAAGTTAGGGTTAATTCTATGTTGACTTGTTTAACTTGTAATCAATCTAAAATGATCTGACTTATGTAAATGTCATTTTTGCTCAATATAGATTCGTATTTTACCTATAAAATTGAGTTATTAAAAGAATTTTAAATTTTATGTTAAAAAATTCATTCTTTTGGATATTTTTTAAATGAGTTGGAATAGGTTGCATCCATGTTAACTCAATACATGTTTATTAAACAAGTTGAAATTAATTGTGTACTATCAATCCAACAGTACATTAAGCAGGCTGCATGAGTCTTGTTGTATCAATCCAATTAATAAGTAAATCGTGTTAAGATTGAAAAGTTTTGACATGATTATTAAATTGGTTGGGTTGAAATTGATGTCAAATATTTCTCTTTTTTTTTTATGAGAAAAAATATTTTTCTCTTGATATGACCCCGAATACAACCCATTAACACGTTACCTCCAATATTATATGGATAAAAGGGCTGGAGTTTAATCAACCTTAGCCTTCAAGTTAAGCAATGGGGGTCCTTCTCAAAAAAGTTAAGCAATGGGGGTTGTGCACTTTTTATGATCAAAACTAATCTAACAAAAAGAGGAAAAAGGATAAGTAACCTTCTTATGAAAGAGTTCGATAAAATTGTTATTGAAAGTTTGAACTATTTCCTAAGTATTCCACGATTGCATTAATCCTTCAGAATTCTTATTGTATACGTGCATATTCAGACAACACTGACGCATATATTCACAAGCTTATTGCCGACTACTAGAAATTAGTCTCAGCTCGTTTGCAATGATTATATTGCTAATATTGAATATGAAATGATGAAACCTCCTTAATTTAGAGATCACAATCAAATGACTGAAATAATTCAATATATATACTAATACTTAACATAGGCAAATTCCCCTGTTTCATCCCAAGAAAAATTCTGCAGGAAAAAAAAAAAATTATATATATATTTCTTTGTGGAAATTTATATCCCCTAAATATAAACTTGGGAAACAAAAAATTTCAACACCCCCACCCTTCTAAAAAAATAATAAGAAGAAAAATCCATTGTAATGAGGGATAAACTTGAAGCAACGCCTTATACCGTACGTCCGTACCAAAAAGTTAGAACTTTGAACTTTCGTGGAAATTTTCAAGGCACCCTAGCTCGGGTAGAATCTAACGGTTGTATATTTTCAGATTAATGAGAAGAAAAAAAAAATAGACAAACTGCCATATTAATTAACTGATTGGGTTTGAAAGTTGAGAGAGAAAAGAAGGTTGGACGAAGTTTCCTCACACTCTCTTGTACTTGCAGTCCAAAATGGTTGACCCGTGAATCATACTCATCTAATTAAACAGACCCGATCCGAATGTATACATTATATGCTGCCATATTACAACACTTGCTACGAAAGTAGGAATGAAGGATCGATGCATATATCTCACAATGTTAATTGGGTACACTAGTTTTTCACTTCCGACCACGACTTGTGAATTTTATGATACTTCTCACAATGTTCCACAAACGATACAGTCTTGCCATGTTTGGTTTTATATGTTGTGTGGTTGAGCCAAATTAAGATCATGTATACGGTATACGAATCTTTGTACTAAAGTAAAACATTTCTATGCAAACAAGGATCTTGAAATTAACTAGCTAAATTGTTGATAGAGAGTTGTTGTTGCCTATGGATAATCTTCAACATTGTTTCAGCTAGTTTCTCTCACCTACTATGTGGCTATTGAAGATACAAGTCGTACTATTTTTTTAATGAGTTATGTAACTTATTTAAAAAATACAATTTGTTAGCCTTATAAATCATCATATAACTTGATGATATTCAATTTGGACTTTAACTTTGTTCTTCAAATTGTGATTTTGATGGTTAATTCATTGCCATAGGAATGTCACAAACACTACAAAACGCTTTTTTTTTTTTTTATAAAAAAAAAAAAAAAAAAAAAAAAGTAGTTGAAACAATCAAAAAATTCACCAAAAAAGAAACAAAATTGGAGAGAGAGAGACAGAGAGAGTATTGACCTTTTTGCCATGAACAACTTGGAAGGAATATAGGAGAGAGGCGGAAATGAATTAAAAAGAAATTTATAAGAAAATTAAGATGGAAGAGTTAGGATAAAAGTATATGAAAGGTTGAAAAAAGTGAAACGGTAGAATGTAAAAAGTTATAAAGCAAAATTTTAAAAATATATAAAGGAAATCAAATAAAAAATTTAAGAAGATAATAATTGGAGGAGATGAAAAATTGAACTAAAAAGACAATGATTAAAGAAGATGAAATGTTGAATAAAGTAAAAATTGCAAAAACTAAAAAAATAAGAAAGGATGCTAACGATGTGGCACAAAAAAAGCTTTATATATATATATATATTGTCAACAGAATTTAGGAATAGAAAATAAATAAGAAAAAAAAATGACCAATGACATGGCAAATGAGATGGCACAATATAGTATAGCAACAGTAAATGTTATACTTTAGATTTTAGATATATAATATATAAATATAGATTCATTGATGAGATAATTACTTATGTCGAAGCTATTATCATTAAAGATGAGGCATATTACAAGCCTACTGTGCTACACGATAAAGACAAAGTGGGTAATGCAAACAATGGACTCCTTATGGAACTTGCCTTCGTGGTTGAACATATTCTTCTAGCTAGGTGGCAATCATGCCTTGCCACTAGTGGATTCCCACTGGAGAGGTTTGTGGGCAATATAAATTTTACAATGAAAAAAAGGTTGTCAAGACTATAAAATTCAACACTGAAATTTACAATGAAAAAGGGCTGGCAAGACTCTAAAATTCAATACAGAATTGTCTATTACGGGGTGCTTATTTCACATGTTGTGCGAAACTAACAATTTAATTTCTGTTCTAGCAAAGAGAACATCATGTGTCATTTCTTCAAACTTCTGTGATATTATCAAGCTATGGGCATGTGATTAATTATTTTGGAGCTTTTGGTGTGTTTGACAGTCAAGATGCCTTGGAGTATTGGTGTAGTGGCCTATCACCTCTTATGAAGAATACAATCAAACCTTGGGGGCAAGGTTTTTTGAAGGGGAGGGAAATGTTAGTAATTACTAGAGGCACATAGATAATAATTGTTGTAAGAGTCCTTTTAATGAATGCTTTTATGGCATTTGTTAATAAACCTTTTTAAGAAATTTTTAATACCACTTTAATAGGAAATATAAAAAGTTGTCAAAATTTTTTTTTTCTTTTTTCATAAAAAGTTTCAAATAATATTCCTTAAACCAATGCCTTTAGGGCATTTGTTAACTTTTCCTTTGTTGTAATGTTGCATTTAGTTAGTTAGTTACAATTCTAAGCATGATAATTATATTTAATACTTGTTGAAATTATTAATGCACATGGAGAGCTGGACTTCGTCTGAATCGACAAGTGAGAGCGAGGAAGTCAACGACAGCATAGCGAGGACGAAGGTGGTAGCACGGTATAGTGAGGATGAAGGTGGTGGCATAGTGAGAATGAAGGTGGCGGCACGGTGATGAGTTCGGCCGGACCCAGGGAGAGGAGGTCAGCAATGATATATGGGAGCTAGTGAGAGATGGAATTAGAGAGAGTGGGTGAATAGCAGGTTTTGAAAAGAAGAAGAAATAAGCTTAGGGTTAGATAAGCATAGGTTTTAACGATTTTTTTTATTTTTTTTTTATTTTAATTTTAAGCTGGCAGGATCTTTTGCAGCGCTTTCCAAGAGCCATAATAGCTACATTATTATTATTATTATTATTATTATTATTATTTGCAGGACCTATGGTTGAGTTTTGTAAACACGAGTATAGGTCCTCTTTTTTAAATATATATATATATATATATATATTCGGTTGGACCTATAGCCACTCTTTAAAAACGTGACTATAGTTTAGGATTTTAAGCCGCATTTCTTAAAAATGTAGCTTTAGGTAGGCTATGGCTGCGGTTTTTAAACGCGGCTATAGGTCCTCTTTAAAAAAAAAATAAAAAATCAATTGGACCTATAGCCACGCTTTAAAAACGCAACTATAGATCAGGATTTCAAGTCATGTTTCTTAAAAATGCAACTTTAGGTTGGCTATGGCAGCGTTTTTAAAACGTGGCTATCGGTCCTCTTTAAAAAATAAAATAAAATAAAAAATTCGGTTGGACCTATAGCCATGCTATAAGAACTTGACTATAGGTCAAGATTCTAAGCCGCGTTCCTTAAAAATGCGGTTTTTGGTTGGCTATGGCCAAGTTTTTTAAACGCGGCTATAGGTCCTCTTTTTTAATAAAAAAAAAAAAAAAAAATCCGCAAGACCTATAGCCATGCTTTAAAACCGCGGCTATAGGCCCTATCCAAAAAAACATGGCTATAAACACCTAAACTGAAAATGCAGCTATATGTTAATAGTTTAAGCTACTTTTTTTGTAAACATGGCTAAAAAAACGCGGCTATAGCCCTCGTTTTTTGTAGTGAGGATAATGTCATGTGGGTCAATAGATTAGTTTTATGATTCTATAAATACCTAATTGTAATCACGTTTCCATTCATTGAATAATATTGCAAATTGTTTCCTTAATACATTTTGTCTCTTTTAATCTCTCTAATGGAGGTTGATTGCCTCAAATCTAATCAAACCCCATATAATTCTCATACATCCCACTACAATTATTATCCATCCCCTTTAGGAACTAGTGGTTCCTTACATGGCTGGTGTACGATACTTAAGAAGTTAGAAAGATAATTTTCTTAACTCAAACTTGTATTAAGTTAATTAATTAACTCAATCAAACTCATTAATAAGTTAAATCTTTTGAAAATTAACAAACCAAGCATGAATATAAAATTTTCATTTAGTGTTAAGCTTGAGCTTATCTTTAACTTAATAATAAAGTGAATAATCAAACTTCATTAAGTACCTTGCTCGCTCAATCCCAAGTGTAGGAGATCGTAACAATATAATTCTCAGAGTACCGAGGTCAAACCACAAGGAGTAGGGTAAATTTAAAGATAATATAATTAAAAAAAAAATTGGGTAAAGAAGAAAAATACTTTTGCTTGGTAATCATTAACAAGAATAATAATAAAACAAAATAAAAAACCAATTTAAATCAATAATGTAAATGCCAAGACATCGGGTTGTTTTCCTATATTAATATGAAATTCTTTGTGATCTAAGAAAATATGTATTTCATAATTGATTGTTCTTAAATAATTAAAAACCTATGATTCAGTTGAACTGAGACAATTCAAGAAAGTATGATAATCTAGATTAATAATGCGGTTATAATAGTTTTCAGAAAAACTCTTTCACTTTAAAATCTGATTTCTATTTCAAACTATTAGAAATTTATTTAAACAATAAGAAGAACATGATTGAACCTATTGAAAGCATGGAAGAACTAATCCATAAAAAAATAAAAAATAAAAAATAAAAAATCTAACTAATCAATCAAATATGTCGTTGTCTAAAATCTTAGAAATAATCACATTGAATATTCATACCGTATAGAAGAAACATAACCCGTAGCCCTAACAAAGAGTTTAGGCTGCCATTAGAGAAAATAAAATACAAGTTTTTTCCCTCTAAATTCTTTCTCCACCGCCTCTCTTCAAAAGCCTAAAGTGTCCAAAGAAAAATAAAAAATTTTACTATTTAATTTTCATCCAAATTTATAGCAGTAAATTGTGAGTTAATTTTGGCTTTCAAAAATTATGAATTATGAAAAACTCAAAACTGGAGAGTTGTAGATAATTAAGTCACGGTTCCAGCCCATCCAGTTTTGAGTCAATTGGATTTTTGATGAGAGATATATGCCCAAAATACTGATCAGTGCTCAAATCTAATTTTTCCTTTCCAGATTCTGCTTCTTTGATTTTTTTTTTCCCCCCTTATTTAAACCTTCCAAACATGGTAAACAACCTAAGCACTCCAGTTGCACCTCCTTAGACATTAAACTTGGTCCTTTAGCTCCTCTTTAATTCTAGTACTTTCACCTCCATTCTTTCACAAACTCTTGTAAACTCATTTTTTTCACATAATATCCTAAAAGTAGAAAATTACACACAATGAATGACATCTTATTCAAGATATTATGTAAAGATAAATAATAGTGATTAATGAAAATCATAACTCAATTATACAAATTAAGCATAGTAATAAGGAGATAACATTCACATAAATATATAACAAGTATACATTTTAAGGTGTTATCACACCTTTATACTCATCTAGATTAGGCATGCTTACAACCCTAGTAATAGCATATGTCAAGAGTTTTTTTTTTTTAGAAGAATATGTCAATAGTCTTGTAGTCTAATTGGCAGGGTAGTCTTACCTCACTTTATTGAAAAGATCAACTTGCTAACTTAAACTCACAATCTGTTACTTTTAGGGTGAAGGCACTTGTTACCGCATGCACAATTGTTATAATTTATACTTATAAATTATAATACTCAATAAAATACTACCAATGCTTTTTCTACCTAAAAAACAGTTTACATGTGTGAGTTCAGACAAAAGGAAAAGGAAAAAAAGAATCAATGTTGTTGCGTAGGAAAGCTTTACACGCAAAACTGGGCTCATAACAACTTGATGGGAAAGGAATACCTCAATTTTCTATGGTTAAAGAAATAGGTTTCCTATATTGACTTAAGTGGTAAAGATGCAAGGGTTCCAAATTTCAATTAGCTCAATTAATAAAGTCTATTGCCATTGAATAAGACAATTGAGGTTTAATCATCTCTGCACAAAAAATAAATTAGTGTCTTGACCTGATAACAAAGAGTAAGCATCATAAAGCAGACGTCATAAGTTTGAAATAATATCATATCTAAAAATAAGCAATTTCCTAAAATCCATTACTTCTTCAATTAAATCCAATGTCATCACAATTATTACAAATCCTATCCAAAATAACAACAATGCAATCACATCAACTTTTTCTCTTCTTTGTGGTGTTAGACTAATAATGTTTTCAAAATTTTTTGTTTAATTCAACTAAGAAAGTAACGAATTTTGGGTATTTGTTCATTTTCCAAACATAATGAGAAAATTGATTGGTTTCAAAGATGAAGGTGAAATTTTTGAACTACGAATGCCAGATATAAAGGTGGGAAAGTGCTCCCCACTCCCCTAATAAAAAAAAAAGAGGTAAAAAATAAAGAATGAATTAGAATAACTATTATTGATTCAAATGGTATCAATTAATAAACAAAAATATGGTTGGAAGTTTATTTATTTATTTATTTATTTTCTTTTTGGTCAGAATGTGCTTGGAAGTTCAGTTGTGTTTCATACTGCTTTTCAAAAATATAAGTGATTCCAAGTGTAACGCATAAAGTCTTTTGAATACTAGTGGAGGGTGATGTATAAATCATTGAAAAAAAAAGATTCAAAGATTTTCAACTTATGCCGTTTATTCTTGGTTTTTGGTATAGGCGGGATTGAATCCAGGTCTCTTATTCGGTAACAATAGACTTTACTAATTAAATTAACTGAAACCCACATATAAATCACAAACTTAATCTTTACATTCCTTCTATAGTAATTAGTAAGCATAATGTCTTTCAATGTTGTTAGCATCCTATCATTCTCTGTGGTTTATTTATTTCAAGTGAGACAAAAAGATAAAAGCTAATTTATTTTCAAAATTTTAATTTTGATGCTAATTTAGTAAAATGTGAGACAAAAAACAAAAAGCTGGAAAATCTTGGACAAACTTGCTTGAGGAAGGCAATATCGCATAATCCATTATGGTCAAGTCTATGAGTGTCTTGCACTCTAAGAAATGGAATTTTGGTGGTGCTTCTCCCCCTCACCCATGTTTCTTTGGAGAAGTTACAAAGAAATGGCTTTAGTACAAGTTGTTCTTATTATAACCAACAAGAAAGGCCTTTTTTTTTTTTTTTTTCTCTCTCTCTAAATGTCTGTGTGTGTGTGTATATATTTTTAAGAGTTCAATAGTTAGGGGAGAATAGATTTGAACCACGGTCATCTCTGTTGGAAACACATGAATGTGTCAATTAAACTACAAGGCTCTTGTCATCTATATTTGCTACTAGGGTTGTAAGCATGCCTAATCTAGATGAGCATAAAGGTGCTTAATTAAGTTTATGAGCTTGAGCTTAAGAGGTTGAACTAACTGATGAAAAAGCTCTTTTGAAAAATGTCTATATATACTTTTTTCTAATAATTTGATAATTAGAGAAGAGGATATTTGAAATCTGAACATCTTTGCTAGAAACACAGGAATGCATGTGNAAAAAAAAAAAAAAAAAAAAAAAAAGCTAGGATTCATCCATACATAAATGAGGTATTTTTAGATTGAAATATAATATACATACATACGTACATACATACTTACTTACATATATATATAATATTTTTGTACAAATATAGTACACAAAATGTTTAATACATGTTTTTTTTTTAACTTTTAATTATAAAAAATATATATTTTACAAAATAATTTTGTTTAATAATACATAATTTTGTTAAAAAAAAAAAGTATGTATATATAATATATGGTATGATATGCATATTTCCCTGACTATAATTTCAATTCCATGTATTGCAAATGTTATAACCTTTGATGTACAAATAATGACAAAAAATGTCATATCCAAACTCCAATGCACAAAACTCTTACTTTGTGGAGTTTGTTAGATGTCATGGTGGGTAGTCTTACCTCACTTTATTGAAAAGATCAACTTGCTAACTTAAACTCACAATCTGTTACTTTTAGGGTGAAGGCACTTGTTACCGCATGCACAATTGTTATAATTTATACTTATAAATTATAATACTCAATAAAATACTACCAATGCTTTTTCTACCTAAAAAACAGTTTACATGTGTGAGTTCAGACAAGGAAAGGAAAAGGAAAGAATCAATGTTGTTGCGTAGGAAAGCTTTACACGCAAAACTGGGCTCATAACAACTTGATGGGAAAGGAATACCTCAATTTTCTATGGTTAAAGAAATAGGTTTCCTATATTGACTTAAGTGGTAAAGATGCAAGGGTTCCAAATTTCAATTAGCTCAATTAATAAAGTCTATTGCCATTGAATAAGACAATTGAGGTTTAATCATCTCTGCACAAAAAATAAATTAGTGTCTTGACCTGATAACAAAGAGTAAGCATCATAAAGCAGACGTCATAAGTTTGAAATAATATCATATCTAAAAATAAGCAATTTCCTAAAATCCATTACTTCTTCAATTAAATCCAATGTCATCACAATTATTACAAATCCTATCCAAAATAACAACAATGCAATCACATCAACTTTTTCTCTTCTTTGTGGTGTTAGACTAATAATGTTTTCAAAATTTTTTGTTTAATTCAACTAAGAAAGTAACGAATTTTGGGTATTTGTTCATTTTCCAAACATAATGAGAAAATTGATTGGTTTCAAAGATGAAGGTGAAATTTTTGAACTACGAATGCCAGATATAAAGGTGGGAAAGTGCTCCCCACTCCCCTAATAAAAAAAAAAGAGGTAAAAAATAAAGAATGAATTAGAATAACTATTATTGATTCAAATGGTATCAATTAATAAACAAAAATATGGTTGGAAGTTTATTTATTTATTTATTTATTTTCTTTTTGGTCAGAATGTGCTTGGAAGTTCAGTTGTGTTTCATACTGCTTTTCAAAAATATAAGTGATTCCAAGTGTAACGCATAAAGTCTTTTGAATACTAGTGGAGGGTGATGTATAAATCATTGAAAAAAAAAGATTCAAAGATTTTCAACTTATGCCGTTTATTCTTGGTTTTTGGTATAGGCGGGATTGAATCCAGGTCTCTTATTCGGTAACAATAGACTTTACTAATTAAATTAACTGAAACCCACATATAAATCACAAACTTAATCTTTACATTCCTTCTATAGTAATTAGTAAGCATAATGTCTTTCAATGTTGTTAGCATCCTATCATTCTCTGTGGTTTATTTATTTCAAGTGAGACAAAAAGATAAAAGCTAATTTATTTTCAAAATTTTAATTTTGATGCTAATTTAGTAAAATGTGAGACAAAAAACAAAAAGCTGGAAAATCTTGGACAAACTTGCTTGAGGAAGGCAATATCGCATAATCCATTATGGTCAAGTCTATGAGTGTCTTGCACTCTAAGAAATGGAATTTTGGTGGTGCTTCTCCCCCTCACCCATGTTTCTTTGGAGAAGTTACAAAGAAATGGCTTTAGTACAAGTTGTTCTTATTATAACCAACAAGAAAGGCCTTTTTTTTTTTTTTTTTCTTTGTTTTTTTTTTTTTTTTTTTTTTTTTTTTTTCTCTTTTGGAGAATCAAATCCTAGCTAGTCCTTTCGACTTTACATAAAGAGAAGCACCAATAATTTTTCTTTTTCATTTTTTTCCTATTCCTTTTATAAATCATATTTTAGATCTACCATACTAACTTGGACTTGACCCATAAAATTCTTTAGTTTGAAGCAAATCTATGTTTTCTACCTTTTTCTTGTCATAAAATTCTTGACCCATAAAACTCATTCTTGAAATTTCTCATTGAAAAGGATGATAATAAAAACCACCCTGCGACACCTGATGAAAAAATTATATGTATTCCCAAAGATCAAAGTAATGGAGGATAACAAGTAACATAAGTTTTTCTCAAAAAAATAAAAATAAAAATAATGAAACTTCTATTAAATTTTATGAAATTTATATAATAAAATTTAACTAAAATAGTCTTTTAAATTTACTAAAAAAAATTTATAATCTATAAAATAAATTATATCTATAATTTTTGTTTGATGTTGTAGGGTCTAGTCACACTGTTAATACAACAGTGTACGCCTCACCTCACCAGCACTAATTTTTCTCCTTTTTAATTTTTCTTTCTTTTTAAGCCACTAAAATTCAAAAGTAAAAGTTGGACAAAAATTTTAAAATAGTAAAAAATTCATTTGAGTTAAAAATTAAAGGAGAAAAGCACATTTTAGTCCCTACATTTTCAAGCGATTCCCATTTTAGTACCTACATTTTATTTTTACCGCTTTTAGTTCCTATTCTGAAAAATGCTTCTCATTTTGGTCCCTGCCGTTACTCATTTAACAGAATTATTCTACGTGGCAAACGGTCGAACAGTAAATGATGACGTGTTCATTAAAATAATATTAAAAAAATTATTTACATTTTTAAAAATGCCACATCAACAATTTAATTTTAAGAAAAAGCCACGTCAGATAAAAATAATATAAAAATTTCTAATCTAATTATTTAAAAAAAAAGAAATTAGTTAAATTAATTTTTTTCTTTTTTTGGAAGAACACGAAGAACTCAAAACTATGTGTTCTTCATTTTCTTTGATGAGTTATACATCATCTTTAAGAAAAGATCCAAGAGCTTCCTTTGCAGACCCATGTTGAGCTAGCCCCAAAATCATTGCACTCCATGTCCAAACATTTTTCTCTTGCACTCTATCAAACACCAACCACGCATAATCTATATCTCTAGATTTTGCATACATGTTCACAACGGCAGTACCCAATTCAAAATTCAAAACCATCCCTCTCACAATAACTAGGGAATGAACCCATCTCCCTAAGCTCAAGTTTCCAAGCTCAGCACATGCAGAAAGCATAACCACCATAGTGGTCTCATCCGGCTCAAAACCAAAATCCCTCATCTTCAAAAAATAACACATCCTATCATCAAACCACATGTTCTCAACACAAGTAGTTATTACAGCATTCCAAGAAACAACCGTTCTCATAGACATTTCATCAAACACCCTACACGCATCCGGAATCCTCTTACAACACCCATAAGCACTGATCAAACTGTTTTGAACATACACATCAAAGTCCAAACCACACTTCACAACCTCCCCATGAACCTACCTCCCTTCCTTAACCGCAGTAACCGCCGCGCATGCCTTGAAAAGGAATGGAAACGTGAGTTTATTGGGTCTAATTCCTCGCCTTTGCATTCCAAGAAATACCCATATCGCCTCTTTCGGAGAATCACTCGAGGCATATCCCCTGATGACAATGTTCCACGGCAAAGGCGTTGAATCATCGAAACCATAGAGAATCGACCGATCTGGGATAGAGAGACAATGATCTGTGAGTTAGAGAGAGTTTGAGCCATTTGGGTTTGAGTTTGAGCGAATCGTGAGAGAGAGAGTAGGTCGTTTCAGAGAAAGAAAAGAAGAGAACCACCGCTGGTTGTGGTGGTGGCAGTACTGGCGATGAGTAGAGGAGGCCAGCCATGGAGGTTGAAAGAATTGTGAGAGTTTTGGAAGAAAGAGGAAGGTTTGAGATTTAGAAGGCAGGGGAACCGGTTTGAAGGTTTTCTTTTGAGCGTGTGAAAATTTTTTGGGTTTGTATGCTAAGAAAATACATGAAAAAAGAAAAAGAAAAAGAAAAGAAAGACAAAGAAAAGGGAAGAAAATAAGGATTAATTTGCTAAGATTATGAGTCAATCTTTTGGGGAAGAACGCAAAGAACACAAAGAAAATGAAGAACACATAGTTTTGAGTTCTTCATGTTCTTCCAAAAAAAGAAAAAAATTAATTTAACTAATTTCTTTTCTTTTTTTTTAAAAAATAATTAGGTTAGAAATTTTTATATTATTTTTATGTGACGTGGTTTGTAAGAAAAAATTAAATTGCCGATGTGGCATTTTTAAAAATGTAAATAATTTTTTTAATATTATTTTAATGAACACGTCAGCATTCACTGTTAGACCGTTTGCCATGTAAGATAATTCTGTTAAATGAGTAACGGCAGGGACCAAAACGGGAAGCGTTTTTCAGAAAATAGACTAAAAGAGGTAAAAATAAAATGAAGGGAATAAAATGGGAATCGTCTAAAAATGTAGGGACTAAAAAGTAATTTTCGCCAAAATTAAAATAAAAAAATAATTTTAATAAAGTGAGATGAGACAAGAAATGAAATTAGAATTTGATAAAAATAAAGGTGAAAAATGGTAGAATAATAAAATAGAAATTAAAACCATAAATAAAAGTAAAATCAAAATCAAATGAGAGAGAGAGAGAGAGAGAGATTGGGGAAATGCTCATCCTTTAATTTGTTCATCATTTGCGGACACACGAGTAAAATTTTATGCATCATAATTAAGGAATGAAATAGGAAGTCTACACCTTGGTTAATTTTTTTTTCCTTTCTTTCTTAAACATTGGTTAATTTATCAATATGAAATGTGTAATACTAAGTACTAACTAGTAACTACATCTATCTTTCCCTAAAAAAAAAAAAAAGTAACTACATCCATCTCAAAAAATATATAATAATAATAATAATAAAAGGCAGGAAATGCTGATCAAACTTTAGTGTTCATTACAACCTTCTACGTACCATGGGCATAGATACCTTCAACTCTAAGCCAAAATACTTGTGCTGAGACTTGAATTTAACCATCTTTTCTCAGCAACTAACCTTCTACGTTAAAAGACTTGCTTGTAGGGTCAACAAGTCAAGTCTGATTCTAATAAATGGTCCAAGAGTCAAAGTCCAAGGCATTAACCAACTATATGAAAATATAATTTAATACATTTTTATAAATAAATAATAATAATAAAGAAACATTTAATACTTGTTAGGGCAAAACCATGTAATTAATAACATCGTTTCCATTATCTATGGGGCAAAAAACGTCAAAAGCCTACGGTTTCTTGGTTTAAAAAAAAATAATAATAATAATAAAAATAAAAATAAAAACCACGTCGTTTCTTTATTTTGTTGTAAGGAAAAAAAAAATCTGATTTAATGTCGTGATAGGTGTTGCAAAGCTAACTTGAGGGATTAATTTCTGTTTATATAAAACAATATAAGAGGATAGATTTTCACCTCATTCATCTGAAATAACAAATTATGGGATTAAGCTAATAAAGAGAAAATGATGCCATATATATTTGTTTGTGTGAGAAAAGAAATATTAATTAGTGTCTTGACTTAATGATATAATAAGTAATCATCATGAAAGGGATGCTATAAGTTAAAATTATATTGTATTTGTGAAAAAAAAAAAAAAAAAAAAATATCTTTCAACAATTTTTTTTTTTTAGAAAGGTTATATCTTCAGCAATAATTCAAATATAAAAAGTAATGATCCTCTATCAAAGTAATGAGGTAGCACCTATATATATATATATATATATATAGTTCTATCAAAATATTATATACCAAAATAGTGGACTGGTAGAAAAGGCAGGCTTAACATATATTATATTTATAGTGGGTGTAAAAATGAACAACTCGGAATTAATAAAAAAAAAAATTATTTGTTTCTCAAAAAAGTCAAAAGTTATTCGAAGGTATATTAGGAAATTTTCTCTTTCAAAAAAAAAAAAAAAAAAAAAAAAATTCAAATAATAGGACTTTGTAACTTAGTAGTACTGCCAGTCCTCTATAGGAAACAATTAGGGTTAATTATTTTTCCTCCATTGTTGTAACTAATAAATTATAAAAAATAAATAAATGTTCCAATTTGAAAAACAAATATTGTGAAAGTTTTCATTCATTTTTAAAAAATATTTTTTAGCAATGTATTAGAGCTGCTCTAGTGCTTTGCTAGAGTTGCATAAGAGAAAAAAATGCACTATTATGCTCTTTTTTTCTCTTCTCATTTGTATAATGTAATTATGAAAAAATAAAATCTAAATAACTAGCAAAAAGGAAAAAAAAGAAAAAAAATAAAGTAGTTTGTTACAATATCTCCATATAAGTACAGGTTCACTTTTCTCAACAAAAAAAAGTATAGGTTCACCTTTTTGCTTTTTTTCTTTTTCGATTGAGAAGAAGTAAAGGTGCACTTGATTCTCAGAAGAAAAAAAAAAAAAAAAAGACGTAAAGTAAAGTTAAGTAAAGTTTACTCAAATTTGATCGTAATAATTAATTATTTTTTTTTAGAAAATAATTGTAATAATTAACTTCTTTTTTTTTTTTTTTTTGGTTGAGAAAGTTGTATTTATTTATTTATTTGAGAAACAGAGAAAGTTGTATTAATTAACTTGAAAGCATTCAATACACATAATAAAATATATTTTAAGGCATGCACCGATTGCGAATGATCATATGAGTCATCCAAAAGTAGCACAACCATGAATTATTAAAAAAAAAAGGAAAAAAAAAGTGCAACTGTACTAGCTAGTCACACTTTTTTATGATTGGCTAAGAAGAAAGGCGTGAATACTGCAATTACTAATTTACTTCTAAAGAGAATTATAAAACACTCAATCAATTAGGATTCAATTTTAGAAATAAATTCATGCATTATACCAAGTCATCGAATAATCCTGTAAATTATAATGAAAATTCTAAATAGTCTTCAACGTGTAGTGGAATCTACATTTCAATTACTAAGAAGCTACTGTGAACCTGTAACATTCTTTCTCCCACTATCTACCTATCTAAAAAATAAAATTAAAAAAAAAAAAACTGAAAAAGAAGTCGCAGAGAAACTTCTCTTCTTGATCATAACAAGTACTATATGTACAAAGGAAATTGTTGCAAGTTATACACATTCTCCATTAGCTCTTAACATCATCCTGCCTCTCCTTTGCAAACAACCCTAAACTCATTTTCACAAAATATACATAAATAAATAAACTCTCCTTGTGCTGTTTAGTCTTCGTGTTCACACACACACTCTCTCTTATCTCTCTATTTGTTTCCATTCCATAGTCATGTCTACGATTAGGTTTCGAAAGCCTAGCGAGATAGCTATATGTGATGAAGGACAAGAAGACTGGTGGTCCGTCTCCAAGACCCACAAGCGCAGATGGAGAACGGCCTTCACGGCCATATCTTTCACCAGGCTCCTTTTTTCTTTGACCAAGAAAGTCCTTGACAAGGATGGCTCTCTCTTGCGCACCCTTTCCTACGTTGCCATTGACGTGCAGCGTATCAACGAAGACTCCCCACTGGATAGCAAAGCCATTACATTGCTTACTGTCGATCCAACAAAGCTTCGTGACACGGTAAGGGACAAAAACTTTGAGTCTTTAAGTGAGTTTGGGGGGGTAAAAGAACTTGCTTTAATTCTTGAAACCGATGTAAAAAACGGTATTAATGGTAGTGAGGCTGATCTCACTCATAGACAGAATGTTTTTGGTGCCAACAAATACCATAAACCACCACCAAAAAGGTTTATAAGATTTGTGTTAGATGCATTAAAAGATACAACTATTATAATATTACTGGCATGTGCTGTACTCTCTCTTGGCTTCGGTATCAAGCAACATGGCTGGAAAGATGGGTGGTATGATGGCGGGAGTATCATTCTTGCTGTCTTTTTGGTTGTTACTGTGTCTGCAGTGAGTGACTTCAAACAATCAAAACAATTTCAGAAGCTTTCAACAAAGAGGAGTGATATAACAGTGCAAGTTGTGAGAGATGGGAGGCGCCAACCTATATCCATATTTGACGTTGTTGTGGGTGATATTGTGTGCTTGAAGATTGGTGATCAGATTCCCTCTGATGGGTTATTCTTGGAAGGGCATTCCTTGAAGGTGGATGAGTCTAGCATGACTGGTGAAAGTGACCAAATTGAGATCAATCAAAGGAATCCATTTATGTTATCAGGCACGAAGGTCACAGATGGGTTTGGTTTCATGCTTGTCACTTCTGTGGGCATGAACACAGCGTGGGGCGAGATGATGAGTTCAATAAACAGTGATTTGAATAAGGAGACGCCATTACAAGCACGCCTCAACAAGCTAACTTCTTATATTGGTAAGATTGGACTGCTGGTGGCTGCACTTGTTCTTCTTGTTATGTTGATCCGGTATTTCACAGGGAACACTAGAGATGACAAGGGAAACAAGGAATTCAATGGCAGCAAGACAAAGTTTGATGATGTGATGAATGTAGTAGTGAGCATTGTATCTGCTGCTGTCACTATCATTGTGGTGGCTATTCCAGAGGGCTTGCCATTGGCTGTTACTCTAACTCTGGCTTATTCTATGAAATGCATGATGGATGATCATGCTTTGGTCCGAAAACTATCTTCTTGTGAGACAATGGGCTCCGCTACAATAATCTGCACAGACAAAACAGGCACTCTTACACTAAATGAAATGAAAGTTACAGAGTTTTGGGTTGGAAAGGAAGCAGTGAAAGCTGGCACTTTTGCGGGTTTGGCAGGTAATATTCTCAAACTACTACATCAAGCAGTTAGCATAAACACAACTGCTACAGTTTACAAACCACATTCTACATCAGTTCCAGAGATTTCTGGTAGCCCAACTGAGAAAGCAATTCTTTCTTGGGCTGTATTAAATTTGGATATGAGTATTGATGAAGTAAAGCAGAATTATCACACAATCCATGTAGAGGCCTTCAATTCAGAGAAAAAGAGAAGTGGGGTTTTGGTGAAGAGGAACAATGAGAAAATTATTCATACTCATTGGAAGGGAGCTGCTGAAATGATACTGGCCATGTGTTCATCTTATTATGATAGAGAAGGGGTGCTGAAAGTAATGGATGAGGAAGAAAGGTTGCAGCTTGAGACTATTATTAAGAATATGGCACAAAAAAGCCTGAGATGCATTGCCTTTGCCTACAAAGAAGTTGAAGAAGAAAGTGGACAAGCTCCTGAGAAGCTTGAAGAAAATAGGCTAACATTATTAGGGTTTGTTGGCTTGAAGGATCCATGTCGGCCAGGAGTCAGTGCAGCTGTGGAATCTTGCAGAGCTGCTGGAGTGAATATCAAAATGATCACTGGTGACAATGTGCATACAGCAATGGCTATAGCTCTTGAATGCAAGATTCTCAATCCTCATGAGGATTTAGATAATGAAGCAGTAGTTGAAGGGGTTCAATTTAGAAATTACTCACCTAAAGAGAGAATGGAAAAGATTGATAAAATCATTGTAATGGCTAGGTCATCTCCTTTTGACAAGCTTCTTATGGTACAGTGCTTGAAAAAGAAAGGCCATGTGGTTGCAGTCACAGGTGATGGAACCAATGATGCACCTGCACTAAAGGAAGCAGACATTGGGCTTTCCATGGGGATCCAAGGAACTGAAGTGGCAAAAGAGAGCTCAGATATAGTAATCTTGGATGACAATTTTACCTCTGTGGTAACAGTATTGAGGTGGGGAAGATGTGTATACACAAACATTCAAAAGTTTATTCAGTTTCAACTCACAGTGAATGTTGCTGCCCTTGTTATCAACTTTGTTGCAGCTGTTTCTTCTGGTAAGGTGCCTTTGACTGCAGTCCAACTATTATGGGTGAATCTGATAATGGATACATTGGGAGCTTTAGCCTTGGCTACTGAGAAACCCACTAATGATCTTATGGCAAACCTACCTATTGGTCGATCTAAGCCACTTATAACCAAAATAATGTGGCGGAACCTCATGGCACAGGCTGTGTATCAGGTAACCATCTTATTGGTTTTACAATTTAAGGGAAAATCCATCTTTGGTGTAAAGGAGAGCATTAAGAGCACCCTCATTTTCAATACATTTGTCCTCTGCCAAGTCTTCAATGAATTTAACACAAGAAAACTGGAGAAGAAGAATATATTCAAAGGGATTCTTAAGAACAAGCTGTTTATAGCAATTGTTGGGATCACCATAGTTCTTCAACTAGTGATGGTGGAGTTTCTAAAGAGATTTGCCAATACTGAGAGACTGGATTGGGGGCAATGGGGTGTTTGCATTGGACTTGCAAGTTTGTCATGGCCAATTGGTTGGCTTGTAAAGTGCATCCCAGTTTCAAGTAAGCAGTTGGGAAACCAAAGAGCTTCTATGTAAATATTCAATTGAATATCTAGCTATTACCTCATCATGTCATGGATAAAATTTTCTTGAATAGTTTATAGAAGATAAAAAAATATTAGTTCAACTTGTCTATGGAGGTTTGCTATTATTTTCAGTTTAATATTCATATTTCTCTCAAGTTGATATAAGGTAAATGCTTAAGATGTAACCAGTAACTTCCTTATGGAGGAAGACTGAAAAGGTCATTTCCAAGGTTGCAATATAAGTAAATACCTAGTTCTCTTTTTGCATTAGCAGAATTTTGTATGTGGTTTCTTAAACTAGGATATATTTTGATGCAACCTATTAACCCATATACAAGTAAATAAAAAGACCCAGTATGTGGCCAGCTAGGTAGGTAGACAGGAGTGGGGGGGAAAAGGAATGAAAGAAGAATAATATTAAGGAAGTGATTCCAGAAAAATGTATTCACAAGTCATTTGTAAAAGTTACAGTGACATATTAGGCATTCTCCTGAATAATTTAAAATAAATAAATAAAATGAAAGAAACTTCCTTTTAGTAGTTACACACATATACAAGCAAAAAAATTGTATTGATATCAAAGAGCAGTTAATGATATCAAATAGTAAGGAAAGTGCACAGCCTAAAATTAAGATGACAATGATGTGCATTGTTCTACTAAGGGAAGTGATGAGACTAATCTTCTGAGAAGATCATTCAAGATGAAGATATTTAAGTTTGGCATTGCTCTAATAAAAAAGATCCCATATAATGAATCATTTACACTCCTCACTGTAAAAAGATAAAGGGTAAGCATTTCAAAACTGTTATGAATTATTCTTTCTAGGCAAGATGGTCTCAGATCTCAAAACCATGCATATAAAGGAAGATATAGAAATTGATTCTACAAAGATGGCCCCCAACGCCCTGCTCTAATTCTGGGCACTTTAACCTCATGAAAAATTTACACTTTGACATGTTTTGATTAAAAACCTAAAGAATAAAAAACAAGTTCTGGGTCTGATTAAAGGAAATTTTAAGTCAATTTATTGTATTTAACTTGAATAAGTTCATCATTATGTGTAACATATATACACAAGCATTTGCAAACTTTCATAGTTATAGCATTGCAAGCCAATAAAAAAGAGTCTCCCTAGATTTGGCAAAAGCAAAATATCTCCTAACGTAATTCGAATGGGGCTAACTAGATGTGAATCGGTGCAATAGCCAATAGCAAGGGCTATCGCATGGTGCGATAGCACTTTTAATGTGAGAGAGAAAAAGTTAAAAAGATACAAATTTAAATTTCTGATCTAAGTATTGAGATTAATAGTGAACTTTTTAACTTTCAATCCCTTGTGGTAGTGTGTATGTATATATATACCTTCATTTTATTCTCCCCTTTTTTTGGGTCTCTGGATGAAATTCAAAAATTAGGAAAAACTAAAAAAAGATACACATTTGCAATTTTACCTAAGCCATGCATCTAATCATACGAAGATATTAACAAAAACTGCTTGATAATGTGAAATAGGATACTCAACACCATCAAAAGTAATTACACATCTTGTGTATTCCAATTAGTCCTTTTGTTTTAACTTTAATAAATCATTTTAGACACAAAAATCAGTCCGACTCATTGTATATGTATAATCATTATGGAAAGGGGAAAAAATAATAAACCAAATTTATATACACAGGAATACTATTAGGGTAATGTGAATTTATGAAATGACAAAGTTTAGCTACAAAATGTTGTAGTCAAAAGTAATTACACATCTTGTGTATTCCAATTAGTCCTTTGTTTTAACTTTTAATAAATTATGTTATACACAAAAATCAGTCAAACTCATTGTATATGTATAATCATTATGGAAAGGGGAAAAAATAGTAAACCAGATTTATATACATAGGAATACTATTATGTTAATGTGAATTTATGAAATGACAAAATTTAGCTACAAAATGTTGTAGTCAAAAGCTACAACCTTACTCAATAAAATAAACATTATTACATATTTTGAAAATCTAACTACTGAATTGCATGTTCTTTATGCTCTTCATAAACATGTCAAATTTTGCGTCAATCAGATATTATTTACTATATGATTTATAAGCTTATATTTTATGCATAATTATAAACTACAAAAACTTGCAATTTAAACAATTTATTGATGACATAACTATTGATCTTCAATGAGTGAGATTACTACAAAGTTATTGTTGAACTATCATTTGATACCCTATTTAACCTCCATTTTTAACCTCCGCATAGATGGGACCCACGATATGGCCTAAAGATTCTCTGTCTACTTGTCTAGACAAATGGTCTAGACAAATGGAAGGGCCTATTTTTTTTTTTTTTTTTTTAAAAAAAATTAGTTATGGAAAAAAAAAAAAAAGTTAATCAAGTAACTCATAAACAACCTTAAACTTGTTCGACAAGAAAATGAATCAAGGTTGAACATGTAATATTGTTTGGTGACAAGCTCAAGCTTGACTTGTGTTCAAAATAAAATAAATTAACAAGTCTGAATTTTTAATTTTGACTTAGCTCAGTTTATTTACAGCCATACTACTGAGCCCACTATGGCCTCGTGGACCCCTGTGGTAGTGTGTGCGTGTCAGTGTGTGTATATGTACCTTTAAATTTTTATTTTGTGATTTTTTTGATCTATGGCTGAAATTCAAAAGTAAGAAAACTAAGACAAAATACACTTGCAATTTTACCCAGGGCATTCATCCAATCATACAAAAATCATAACAAAAACTGCTTGATAATGTGATATAGGACCTCAACACCATCAAAAGTGGTTACTCACCTTGTGTATCCCAATATTTAGTCCTTCTTTTAAAATTTTAATAAATTATTTTATTGACAATAATCAGTCAGACTAAAGATTGAAGCTCCACATATGATATGGCCTAAAGATTCTCTGATTACTTGTCTAGAGATTTGGAAGGGCCTGTTATTATTTTATTATTATTTTAAGTCTTTTTAACCTTTGAATTATTTTATAGTTATAATAGGATAGTGGCTTCCTCATCAAAATTCCAGATTCTAGGAAAACCTTCAAACATACTGAATTAGCTTTTGGGAAAGGAACTATGATGCCATCCTCTTTTGCTTGGTTGTGTCAGCAATTTCCCTTTATCATGTGTGTTTATTATGTACGTTGTATATGTTTAAAAATAAAATAAATATGTTAACATATTTCAATATATATTTGAAATTATGGGGAAAAAAATACATCAACATATACATTCCATGCAATGCATATTTCCTACAAAAGCAATGCCAAGCCTGATAAAAACCTGCAATTCAATGGGTTTTTGAACCTCCAAGAACAACAAAAACAACAAGGATAATAATACAGTTTCAAGTGCCAGTACTAAAAAGGAACAGAATTCAAAACCTAGAAATCTACATACGGTTATATCTTATATGACAAATTTAAAGAGCAAATCTTCACCTTATTTTACCTTATGCTTTACACAGAGGATCAAATGACAACTATGTGGAGCTTCAAAAGGGAGGTTGAATGAACTCTATGAGGAAAAGAGCAGATTCATGATTACCTTGAAGAACATCATGTCTAATATGAATTTAGATGATGAAGCAGAAATGGGCATATTAAATTCAGAAATTGCTTCCCTGAAGAGCAGAGCAAAAAGATTAATTCCTTGCCTTGACTTTTGTTCTTGAAATTAGAGAAAAGAAAAAGATGACTTCCATTCTTCCTTTTTGGCAAGATTCTTCAGCAAGCTCAATTTATTTGCTGACTTCTCAGCAACTTGTCCAGCAAGCTCATTTAATGAGCTAAGCAAAAGAATGGGCTGGACCCACGTGGTGCAATGCACTTGACAAATCTAAGGATTTAGGCTGCGTTTGGTTAGAATTAAAAATTAAAATTATTTTATTATTTAACTTATTTTTTATATTATTTATGAATTTTATTATATTTTTTGACACTATTTTTAAGTTTCACTATACTATTTTAACTAACTTTTACTTTTATTTATAGTATTTTTAGCAATAATTTTTCAATTTTAGTAAAATAAGTGATATTCAAATACAGAGTAGCTAAGAAGAGTTCATTTATAGCTATTAGATGACAAACCTACATATGTCTTAAGTTTTTGAAGATGTGTGTACAGTGTACTATGCCAGCAAAAAAATCATTGAAAAGTTGTCCATTTTCATCTCATAGTCAATGTCCAATTTATTTTGATGAAGGCCAACCTAGAGCAGTTGAGAGAGACACTCATAATGGATTTCTTTGTAATCCTCCATTGCCACTCAGCAACCTTCCAAACGTGGCTAGAGTCAGAAGTTATTTTGTATCTAATGTTAATTTTTCAAACATATATCACTACAAGAAAATTTTCATTTACCCCAAGAGGTAGCATAACGTGTTAGGGACCACCAGTGTTGGTAAAAGAATCAAGTGCATACACTTCTTGGATCTTAGACAAAAAGAGCAAGAGCACACCTAATCGAAGTAAAACACACACTTTTCAAATATTATATAAATAACCTCTAATAAAAATATTAATAGCAATAATATATAAAAAAATAAAAAACCAAAATAGTATTATATTTTCCTATGAGCTAATTTAGATAGTACAATTGTACAAAGTTTGTAAGTTCAAATTTTATAGAAACTAGTTATAGAAAGTTTATACGTAACATTTTATATAATGGTCTTGTGCTTATGAAAATCAACTACTATAGTTATGATTAAAGGAAGTATATGGTTCAATAAAAAAATTCCAAAAGGTAAAGGCCAAAAAGCACAAGAATAGTAAATTATTCTTCATATCTTTTGATATATAGACTTGTGTGTGTGTGTGTGTGTGTAATACAGCACCTTAAGAATAGTATTTTTCTAACAAGTCAATGGTCCATGACTCCGAGTCATTTCCTTTTTTGAGAAATTAATTTAGTGATTCATATATATTTTTTTAGAATAATAATAAATAAATAAATATCATGCCTTCGCACTTCTTCAAAAAGCATTAGAAAAGTGTGCCTGAGGCATGCTATATTAAATGACTTTTCTTCGACCAAATGAAGCGCTTAGACCTTAGGGCTTTGAACTTTGAGCTCTTAAGCACACTTTTTTAACAACACTGGAGACTACTCCTCATGAAGCAGCAGTTAACAGTTCGAATTTCTTCTTCCCATTCTCCTTGAGATCATAATGCACTTATCATTAAATTTAAGGGGCCAAGAATTAAATATATTCCTTTAAAAAAGTAGTTTAAATTTGGTTCCTCCAGTTATAAGTCTTGTCAATGGGGTTCCTCCAAACTAATTCTCATGACTACCTACATGTCCATGCAAAGGTGCTTTTTGCCATTGTCATGTTGACAAATCCCATTAACAAGGCTTATATCTAGTGACCATTTCATCAACCCTAAAGTTTAGAGGAGGTTTTACCTTCGACATACAAGAAGGTTAAGAATACCACTATTATCAACAGCTTTGACCATCCACAAGTTTTCGTTAGCTTAATTGAAAAAAAAAAAAAAAAGATGCCAGAAAAAGGTAACATATATAAAGGAATACTAAGAAACATACCNCCAAAAGGTTGTGCATTGATCTTAGCCACATTCAAGTAAAAAATCATGTGAAAAGAGCTTAAAGTACTAAAAGGTAATGTAGCTTAAATCATTATAATGATGGTAAGCAGTTAAAACTCAGAACCTGCATGCATAATCCTATAAATATACATAATACAAGTCATAAGAAAAATTTTATTTAAAAAAAAAACAAAAAAAAAAAACACTAAATCTTTAGGAGTAGGATACCCCAACAACGTAGACATGAGAATAATAGCATTCATCAAAGAAAAAGATTCACCTAAACAACTAATAGAGAAAAATGTGATGTTTACACTTTCTTCTGGATAAACTCATGAGATGGAAAAATAAAAGAATTTGCACATGATGGGGCCTCTAACAACTTAGGTGCCAACGGACCACAATGCTACAAGCTGCGTAAGGAATGTAGCAACACATGAAGCACCGGCTGCCCAATCTTGGCTTCGAAGCATGTATGATGCAGAGCTCCAGTGATCATCTTCAAACCTGTTCTGCAATCAAACCATTGCCTTCCTTGGACTTGGGCAAACAGGTTTTAGTAAATACTACTGTCAATGTGTTAATGTTTTTTTTATTCCCCTGGAATTTCAAGAAAAATAGATGTTGAACAACACTTCTTTGTCCTTATTTTTCCCTTTTTCTTTTGGGATCAAGGTTTATAAAAGTACAAAATTAGTTTGATAAGTAGCTGAATGACTAAGGACAAGAAAAGAATACTGAAAAAATTGTTATGAAGCCAAAATTTTGATATGAGGAAGGGCCCTGACTTAGAGTTTATTGACACTACCTACATTGTGGCACTTTTTCTTTCTTTCTTTGCATTTTATGAATAAAAGATGAGTAAAATTACTTCATAGCCTATTTTCGTTCAGGATCAAGGTATAAAGTATCTGGATGACTCAAGAACAAGAAAAAAGTAAGGTGTACACAATGTTTAGACAAAAAGTGACTTTAAGCAAATAATATTTGCTTTAAGCCACTTTTTGTCTCAAAGCAAATAAACCAGCCAAATGCACATTGGATCAAATGAAGGCCCGTACCAAGCGTCTTGCATTGGCACTCATCCTGGGCTAAACATCACAAACAAGAAATAACCAGCAAAGCAAAAAGTAAACCTAAGGTAGGTTCTCTTTCCTTGATTCATAACAAAATTCAACCATCACATTGTTCATAAAATTAACTATGCCCCTACCAAAGCTCCCTCATAAGATAATTGGCCTATGACACTGATTAATTATCTATCTCACTTTGTTTTGATAGGTAAATACAAATCACGTACCCAGTCAGGATTAAACCCATGTCCTCACTTCACTATCTACCCCTTGTTTATGGGAGGTAGGAAATGTCATGTGGCCCACAAACCAATGAGGCACTGACCATGTTGATTGTAAATCTTAACAGAACATATAAACCATGAATAGCTTAGGGAGGGATTTAACATTTTTCATTTTCTCCCAAGTAACAACAAAGTTGGGGTTCAAGCGATAGTCTAGTAGTATCCACACCCTTTGTGATGTCTAATATCTGGGGTTCGAACTTCGAACCACTATTCACCTAAAGAAAAAAGATGACAACAATGTTCTAAACATACAAAAATATGGGTAATCCAAAGGCTGCTAATATTTCTAGTTACCTATACCATGTACCTAAATCTTGTAGTTTGCATATAATCCGTTTCCTAAAAAAGTCTCAGTTGGATGTTCATGATCTTATGTTCCCAATTCATGGGGAAAAAAAAGGTTGTTAGCGTTTTGAACTGTTTCAAATGAAGGGTGTTACAAGTCTGCACATGGGTCCATTACACAGGAAGATGAAAAGTCAGGTTCAATGTGTTTATACGGTGATTTGAAATTAGTGGTCCTTTCTTATGAATTTCTCTTTGCAACAGAAACATAGAGTTTAGCGACATTGTTTTCTAAAGAAATGCATATAAGCAGATTCATAATTTTTATTCACAACGATGAGTATAGAGAAAGGAATTTGAACTTGGCTAACCTGGAGGTTGAGTAAATTATCCAGGATTCCAAGTGTATTGCTCTCTCCTCTCACATAATTTGGAATTCCACTAATTAAATTTCATAATAAGACCTGTCATTTATGTGAGATGAGACACTATTGTTCATGAAGTACTCAATAATTTTGCTTAATAGCGTATTTGGATGTAGGGGAGAAGAGTAAAGGGGATGGGGGTGTTTATTTAACCTTTTTTTGAACTCTTTTAAAGAAGGGGAAAGGGTTGGAGGGAAACCTCTTCTTCTTCTTCCCCTTTTTTTATTTTTATTTTTATTTTTTATAACAAAAATAGGGTCTCTCTGCACTAGTTTAAAGAGAAACCCTTCAAACTTCTCATATATGTTTATATTGATTGTGAATTTTGAAAATCTAACTGTTGGATTGCATGTTTATATTATATTCTTCATGCTTGCAAAATTTCAAGAACATCAAAGATTAATTGCTATGTCATCAAACAAATGTTAAAATTTCATGTTCTTGTGATATAAAATTTTTATAAAAAATAAGTTTATTGGTCAAATAATAAATAATATCCAATTTAAACGAAATTTGATATACATGTTAAGAATATAAGGAACATAAAATTCAACAATAAGATTTTAAAAATTTACACCCAAAAAAGAAATATATGAAAATTTTAAAGAGTTTCTTTGTAAACTAATTTGGAAAGAAACTTTGTTCTATATGTGGCCCTCGCAGCTGAAACTCATCCAAATGATTATTGGTATTATGAGTATTAGGATTAGGATTCCACTTATATTATTAGATTGCTTTATTGATTATATATGAGAAGAAAAATATATGATTTTTATGTCAAACAATAAGGTAATTTTCAAAGAAAATTTTGATTTTTTTTTTCCATTAGCGATTATATTTTGTTACCAAATTGAATATTTCATGTTTAATTACCAAGGTAGTAATAATTAACTCAAGGCTTCGGAAGTTTTCATAGCTTAAACGACTGTTAAGCGCATTTTAGAGCACTTGATTAGTACTTTAGTTTGTACTTTCACTACTTTGTGTACCATTTTTGTGTTCTTGGTGGGAATGCAAATTCTCCTCACAAATCGTACTGCCAGAAGCTCAAATTAGTGCAATTTTTTTTATTATTACATAACCCAACTCTAATCTAAATATGATAATATAGTTGTGCTGCTCCGTTTGTTTAATTGTAAAATGTATTTTGTGGAAAATATTTTCAGCATTTTACCGTATTTCTTTAATTGTAAAATTTGGTTAAACTTGAAAATATTTTCAATTAACTATAAAATATTTTGTAAAACTTATAAAACTTGGTAAAACATTCTACAAAAACACACGGTAGCTTTATCCCCCTCCATATAGTGGCTATGTTAATGGTCCGTGGCTAGGTTAATAGTCCAGTAGCTGATGCCACTGGTTTCGGTGGTTTGTTCTTGATTTTACATGTTACATCAAACACCTAAAAATATTTTTACATTGAAATAAATAGAGCATAAATTATATAATCTAGTAGTTAGGATTGCACAATGGAATATTTTATAAATTATAATATTTTGTTATGGACCTTATAGTTTAATTGAAAGAATAATAGTAGAGAGTATTTGCTCGATTTTAAAGTTTAGAGAGGAATGAAACTACCCCAAACATAAAGGGGCCTAATTTCTACTTTTACTATAGGTGAAAAAAATTCTTCTTCTTTAAAAAAAGCCCGAGAAAACTGTTTGTAAAATGGCTCTCCAAATTTTACTAAACTAAAAAGAAAGTCTAGGAACATTACAAAATATTACAAACAATCTCTTTATTTTCAACTATGGTGGATCTGATATTTTATTTTATTTTAACTTATAAGAAACTTACACCTTAATATTTGTGAAAATATTGTAATAATAACAAAATATCATTTTATCAACAACAAAACAAAAAAACAAAATGTCACGAACTTTTCATAATACAATACATTTATTTTTAGTTGTGGTGAATTCCGGTCTGATATTTTATTATTTTATTTTATTTTGATCTATAAGGAATTGACACATATATCACAACATTTTCACAATATCTTTATGTTAGTTGTGATTGATCCCGGTCTCATATTTTACTATTTTAATTTATTTTATTTTGACTAATAAAAAATTGACACCTCAATAATTTTTAAAATATTATGACAATTTGTTGTATCAATATAACAACACCTAAACCAAAATAGGCATAAAAAATTAAAATAAATAAAATAAAAAAGCCAGCTCACCAAATTCACCAAAACCAAAGCTACATTTTTATTTTTTTTTTATTTTTAAGAAAGAAACCAAAGCCACTTTAGAAAGTAGCAAGCTTCCAAAACTTGACTACACTAAAAGTTACTGTTCCTTATGGCCCAAAAGAAATAGAAATAGATAATAGAAAGAAAAAAAAAATGTTGGCAAGACTATAAAATTCTAATCAGAATTTCACAATGAAAAAAAGGCTGGCAAGACTATAAAATTCAACACAGAAGGCTATGTTGATAATTATCTCTGTCTTTTGTTTTCAAAAACCTGTTCTTGAGAATAAAAATAAAAAACGGTTTTATTGTGTTTCCAAAATTAAAAACAAAAGTGAGCATTTTTTGTGCCTATTAACTTTTTTCTTTTGGGGTAATTTTGGACTATTAACTAAGTGATGAACCAATATATATCGTTTTTTAGGCTAATCTATAACTTTTTATTAATAGAACGTAAATATATGTGTCTAATATAAACAATCCCATGCCAGCATAGCAGGTACATGTATTTGTTGCCAGACTTAAAACAACCTCATGACTAAAGTCTAAACATAGTCATTGTATCTTACAAACATAAGACCAAAACCTAAACATGAAATCTCATTTAACTCTAGCCTTGGGTCGTTTCTTCATATATCACTGGTCATTGATGTTCATTGCTCAAGTTTGTCATGTCAGGTAATTTTGCATGTTAGGTTGTTAAAATTGTATAGTTAAATGATTAAATTTACCATATCCTAATAACTTAAACTTTTAGAATAATTGGTAATTTAACATAGTTTAAGCTATTGGGATATGGTAAATTTAATCATTTAATCACACAATTCTTCCCCTCAAATGTGGGCCAAAACTACATTTTAATAGGTGGAGCCTAACATATGGAAATTTAAATGATATCAAAGCATGATATCCTGAGTTCGATCCTTATCTTTTCTACTCTACTTCCCATTTAAATTCCCACATGTTGGGTCTTAACTATTAAAAGGTAGTTTCGGCTCGCACGTGAGAGAGAGTGTTAGAATCGTGTGGTTAAATAATTAAATTTACCATATTTCAATGGGTTAAACTTTTTGAAGAATCAGTAATTTAACATAGGCTGTGAACTAAAGAGGATTTCATGGATGATGGGAGGAATGTAGAGGGAGGGAGGAGAGAGCGGTGGGTTTGGGTTTGGCTGCAAGTTTTAGCCTTTGTTATTGTGCTTCTTCTTTTTTTTTTTCTTCCTCCTCTTTTTTTTTTCTTTTTTTTTTTTCAGCCAAGACTTAAAGCCTAGACTTCATTAAGTTCACTTGGTTTCTTCATGTTTTCATAATTGAAAACAGGTCATTAGCTGTTCTCAGTTTCCTCTGAAAATTAAGATTTAGAAACTGTTTTTGTTTTTATCTATTTTAAGTTACCAAACAAGTTTTTTGTATAGAAAATAGAAAATAGATTTTGAAAAAGAAAATTAAAAAAAAAAAAAACAACAGTTGCCAAAACTTGACTAAACTAAAAGTTACTATTCCTAATAGCCTGTTGGTTCTTTTTATATAGGTGAATAGAAAAAAAGTTGGCAAGACTATAAAATTCAACACTGTATTTTTAAATGAAAAAAAGGCTGGCAAGACTATAAAACTTGGTTTCTCCGTGTTTTAATAATTGAAAACAGGTCATTAGTTGTTCTCAGTTTCTTTTGAAAATTAAGATTTAGAAACTGTTTTTGTTTTTTGTCTATTTTAAGTTACCAAAAAAATTTTTTGGTTTAGAAAATAGAAAATGGTTTTTAAAATTTTTTTAAAAAAAAAAAAAAAAAAACAGTTGCCAAAACTTGACTATAATACCACTTTAATGGGAAATATAAAAACTTGTCATTTTTTTTTTCTATTTCATAAAATAAGTTTCTAAAAGTTGTTACCTTAATGCATTTCGTCTCTCTCAATCTCTTTAATGGAGGGTAATTGCTTCAAATTCAATCAAATCTCATATATTCTCATACATTTTTCTACAATTCTCATCTATCTCCTTTAGGAAGTAGTGGTTCTTAACATGGTTAGTGTATGAAACTAAAGAAGATAATTTTCTTAAATCAGACTTGTATAACTTGCTTAATTAATTAACTCAGCGTAACCCATTAACAAGTTAAAAATATTTTGAAAATTAACGANAAAAAAGAGAAACCCCACCTAAAAAAAAAAAAAAAAGAATACACTTTTAAAAAGGCCTTTTGCTTAAGAATAACTGGACAACCCATTATTTTGTAACTTCTCCGAAGAAAGAGGGGTGGAGTGAGGAGCTAGCAACACGAAATTCCTTTTCTAAGAGTGCAAGACACTCATAGACTTGATCCCGGAATGGATTCTACGATATTGCCTTCCTCAAGCAAGTTTGTTCAAGAGTTTCCAGCTTTTTTTTTTTTTTTTCTTTTTCTGTCTCACATTTTACAAAATCAGCATCAAAATTAAAAATTTGAAACTAAATTAGCTTTTATCCTTTTTTTCTCACTTTAAACAAAAAAAAAAAAACTGCTAATCGAAAATGATGAATGCCAACATTGAAAGACATTATGCTTACTATAGAAGGAATGTAAAGATTAAGTTTGCGATTTATACATCACCATCCACTAGTAGTTGAAAGACATTATGGGTTACACTTAGAATCATTGAAAGTTTTTATATTTGAAAAGCAGTATGAATTATGAAACACAACTGAATTTCCAAGCACGTTCTGACCAAAAAGTTATTATTTTATTATTATTATTATTATTTTATGAGAACTATAGAAAATTGAGATATTCCTTTCTCATCAAGATTTTAGGAGCCAATTGTTGCTTTTAAAGATTTTCTATGCAACAGCATTGATTCTTTCCCTTTTCCTTTTTCTTTTGTCTGAAACACACACATGGAAACTTTGTTTTTTTTTTTTTTTTGGTAGAAAAAGCAATTGTAGTATTTTATTGAGTATTATAAGTGTAAATGATAACTATTGTGCATAATAACAAGTGCCTCCATCCCAAAATTAATAGGTTGCAAGTTTGAGTTAGAGAGCTCCTCTTTTTAATAAATTGGGTTGAGTTGCCCATCAAGACGTCTTTCAAACCCCACAAAAGTAATGGTAGTGTGCACTAGATACAACATTTGTTGTCCCTATTTGTACACCAATGGGTATAATATTTGAAATACATGGAAATTTTTGTTATAGTTAGTGAAATATGCATATCACACGGTATATTATATATACATCACTATTTTAAAAACCGGACCGGACCGGCCGGTCTGACTAGCTCAACCGAGAATCGAGAGCTAGTCCAGTCCAGTTAAAAGCCCCAAAACCAATCAATAACTGGAAAATCGGCCAAAAACCGAGGTTGAATCTAAAATTAAAAAAAACGGTTTGATGCCCGGTTCGGTTTTTAAAACCATGGTATACATACATTCTAAAACTAAATTATGTACAGTATTAAACAAAAGTATTTCGAAATATATATATATTCTATAATTTAAAGTAATAAAAAAACATGTATTAAACGTTTTGTGTATTATATTTGTACAAAAATACCATATGTATGTATGTTTATTATATTTCAATCTAAAAATACATGTATGTATGGATGAATCCTAGGTTGCTTTTCTTTTCTTTCTTCTTCTTTTTTTCTTTTGGAGAATCTAATCCTAGCTAGTCCTTCGACTTTGCATAAAGAGAAACACCAATAGTTTTTCTTTTTCTTTTTTATTTTGCTTTCTCTTTTATAAATCATATTTTTGATCTACCACACTAACTTGGACTTGACCCATAAAATTCTATAGTTTGAAGCGGATCTATGTTTTCTACCTTTTCCATGTTTGAAGCTAATAAGCTATTATTTTGATAGTTTTAAAATAATGGCTTAGAAAATTTTAAGCTTCAAAAGCTTAAGAGTCACAAACAAAATAAGTTGATTCTTAAATAATAATAAAATAGAAGTTTTTTTATTTAACAATTTTTTTTTTTTTTAGTTGATAATTCAATAGTTACGACTTACAACAAAAGAGAGGATATTTCAACCTTGAGAATGTCTTAAAAACACTAGGACTATCAAAATAAGTTGATTCTTAAATAATAATAAAAATAGAAGTTTTTTTTATTTAACATTTTTTTTAGTTGATAATTCAACATTTACACCTAATGAGAGGATATTTGAACCTTGAGAATGTCTTAAAAACATTAGAAGTGCCAACTAATTAAGCTATAAAACTCTTGGTAAGGTGTTCAAAAAAAAAAAAAAACTCTTGGTAAGAATAGAAAAGGTGAACAAAAAGTTAAAAGCTTTAATTTAATTTTATATATGTTATAAAGTATTGATATACATTAAATATACTTGCAATATCTCCATATAGGTAAAGGTTCACTTTTTTCTTTTTTTTGCTTGAGCAAGAAGTAAGGTTCCCCTGATTCCGAAGGGAAAAAAAGAAGTAAAGTTCACTCAAATTTGATCTTAGTAATTATTATTATTATTTTTTAGAAAGGTTTGTATTAATTAATTTGAAAGCATTCAATAATCAATATACTTATAATAAATATTTTTTTAAGGCATGCACCGATTGCGAATGACCAAATAAGTAGTACAAACAATTATTAAAAAGAAAAAAGAAAAAGAAAAAATAGTACAACCGTATAATCACCATAAAAATAATACAACCACAAACCAAATTATTATTTTTTAAATGCTGTCAAAAAAGAAAAAAAATTATGAAAAGATCAGCCTCACCACCATTGATACCATTTTTTACATCAGTTTCAAGAATTAAAGCAAGTTCTTGAACTCCTCCAAACTCACTTAGAGACTCAAAGTTTTATCCCTTACCATGTCACGAAGCTTTGTTGGATCAACAGTAAGTAATGTAACAGCTTTGTTGACAAGTGGGGAGTCCTCGTTGATACGCTGCACGTCAATGGCAACGTAGGAAAGGGTGCGCAAGAGAGAGCCATCCTTGTCGAGGACTTTCTTGGACAAGAAAAAAAGGAGCCTGGTGAAAGATATGGCCGTGAAAGCCATTCTCCATCTCCGCTTGTGGGTCTTGGAGGCAGACACCAGTTTTCTTGTGTTTCATCACATATATCTATCTCGCTAGGCTTTCGAAACCTCAACGTAGACATGACAATGGAGCCTAATGGAGAGAAAAGACAGTGTTTGAACTGGAAGACTAAAAAACACAGAGAGTTTCTTTGTTTATTTAGTTATTTTGTGAAAACACAAAGAGAGTTTAGGGTTTTTGCAGAGAGAGGCAGAGTAATGCTAAACGCTAATGGAGAATATGCAATGCTTGTAACAATTTCATTTGTGTATGTATAGTACTTGTTACGACAAGTTTCTCAGAATCATCATTTTAGAGATATTGGGGAAAAAAAAGAACGGGTTCATGGTAGCTTCTTAGTAATTGAAACAGAGGTTTCACTATTTGTTGACTGATATTTAGAAATTTTGTCAAAATTTACAAAATTGCCTAAGTTAACTCTTTGCAATGTAATTTCCTTAATAATTGGGATAAAAAGTGGTAATTAGGATTTATTTATTTAATAATTTTACCTTTTTTATTCTAAAAAAAAAAAAAACCTTTACACTTTTGTAATGCATGAATTTATTTCTAAAATATGTAGAGTCCTCATTGATTGAGACTTTTGTAATTCTCTTTAGTAGTAATTGTAGTAGTCACGCCTTCGACGGAATTCCTTTCTTTGCCAATCATTTAAGAAAAGTGTCAAGTTACAGTTGTACTATTTTTTTTCTTTTTTGACAGCATTTAAAAAATAATAATTTGGTTTGTGGTTGTATTATTTTTATGGTGATTATACGGTTGTACTATTTTTTCTTTTTCTTTTTTCTTTTTAATAATTGTTTGTACTACTTATTTGGTCATTCGCAATCGGTGCATGCCTTAAAAAAATATTTATTATAAGTATATTGATTATTGAATGCTTTCAAATTAATTAATACAAACCTTTCTAAAAAATAATAATAATAATTACTAAGATCAAATTTGAGTGAACTTTACTTCTTTTTTTCCCTTCGGAATCAGGGGAACCTTACTTCTTGCTCAAGCAAAAAAAAGAAAAAAGTGAACCTTTACCTATATGGAGATATTGCAAGTATATTTAATGTATATCAATACTTTATAACATATATAAAATTAAATTAAAGCTTTTAACTTTTTGTTCACCTTTTCTATTCTTACCAAGAGTTTTTTTTTTTTTTTGAACACCTTACCAAGAGTTTTATAGCTTAATTAGTTGGCACTTCTAATGTTTTTAAGACATTCTCAAGGTTCAAATATCCTCTCATTAGGTGTAAATGTTGAATTATCAACTAAAAAAAATGTTAAATAAAAAAAACTTCTATTTTTATTATTATTTAAGAATCAACTTATTTTGATAGTCCTAGTGTTTTTAAGACATTCTCAAGGTTGAAATATCCTCTCTTTTGTTGTAAGTCGTAACTATTGAATTATCAACTAAAAAAAAAAAAAATTGTTAAATAAAAAAACTTCTATTTTATTATTATTTAAGAATCAACTTATTTTGTTTGTGACTCTTAAGCTTTTGAAGCTTAAAATTTTCTAAGCCATTATTTTAAAACTATCAAAATAATAGCTTATTAGCTTCAAACATGGAAAAGGTAGAAAACATAGATCCGCTTCAAACTATAGAATTTTATGGGTCAAGTCCAAGTTAGTGTGGTAGATCAAAAATATGATTTATAAAAGAGAAAGCAAAATAAAAAAGAA
>NW_027069614.1:160624-173877 GCF_002906115.3 Quercus suber
CGCGTCCCCGTCGCGTCGCCTTCGCTCGATCTCGCCTTCGATCGCCTTCGATCCGAGCTCCGATCCACACCAAGCACGTCGCTTCGTCGAGCTCTTCGCTCGATCTCGCCTTCGATCGCCGGCGATCGCCTTCGATCCGAGCTCCGATCCACACCAAGCACCGCGTCGCCTTCGCTCGATCTCGCCTCCGCTCGAGCTCGCCCTGCCCGCGATCTCGCCTCCGCTCGAGCTCGCCTCTGCCGGCGACCCACGAACCCAAAGCCCAAAGTGTTCAACCCAGACCCAGACTTTTGTTTGTTTAAAGTTTGATTTGTTGTTGTGTCGCCTTCGATCGCCGGAATTTTTTTTGTTGTTGTTGTTGTCGCCGAGCCGGAATTTGTTGTTGTGATTGCCGAAATTTTTTGTTATTGTTGTCGTTGGTGTTGTTGTTGTCGCCAGAGCCGGAATTTGTTTGTTATTGCCGGAATTTTTTTTGTTGTTGTTCTTGGTGTTGTTGTTGTTGCCGGAAAATGTGAAAAATTTTCCGGAAAATAGCATTTTCCTAACACATCCAAACACATGAAAATATTTTCCACAATAATTTTCATAATTCACCCAAACACTTCAAAATATTTTCCTTTTTCGGAAAATAGCATTTCCGGAAAATACATATTTTCCGGAAAACATTTTACACGAAACAAACACAGCCTAACTCCCCAAATATTAGGAGCTTAACTTAATGGCTTAGCTAAATCTTGTTGTATATAAACCACTCTATGGGCATTAATGTAATGTATGCAAGAATTCTTTGGAATTGAAAAGAAGTTTCTACGTTCTTCTCTCTCTCTCTCTCTCTCTCTCTCTCTCCTTCCTTAACTTTCTTGCACTTTCTCTCATTTTCTCAGACTTTCTTTTCCTTGTGATTGTTCATATACACTTGTTCTCTCTGTGATCTTTACAGAAGCTTAGTTCTCTGTTATTGAATCTTTCATCATGGTATCAGAGCACGCAACTACTGCTGCGAATCAATCTTCAACAATGGCAGCTTCAAGCTCAACAATGGCTTCGTCCTCATCTACTTCTTCCAATGAATCTGGTAAATCAGCCTCTCTTACTTCTGTCTAATATGTCAAATATGATGACAGTGAAGTTAGATAATGCCAATATATATTGGAAGCATTAGATTACCATGGTTCTTGAAACTTATTCTTTGTATGAATTGCTTGAAGAACCTCAACTAATTCCTAAGAAATTTCTTAAGGATCTGTCTGGATCATATACTACAATTGTGAATCCAGATTTATTGATTTGGAAATCAAAGGAAAAAAGCTTTGCTTACCTTTATAAGTTCAACTTTGTCTCCATCTGTACTAGCACTTACTGTTGGATGTGCTTCTGCTGTTGAAGTATGGAAGGTGCTTGAAAATAGGTTTCCTCAGTGTCAAGGTCTCACATCATGAATCTCAAGAGTGAGCTTCATAATTTGAGGAAAGGAAATGATATTGTTGATGTTTATCTTCAGAAAATCAAAGTTGTTAGGGATAAATTGCTTGCTGTTAGAGTAATTGTTGATGATGAAGAATTACTCCACATTGCAATTAAGGGACTTCCTAAAGAGTATAATGCATTCCGATCTGCAATCAGAACTAGGAGCACTCAGCTTGGGTTTGATGAACTTTCTACTATGCTAAATGCAGAAGAAGAGTCTCTCAATGAAGTATTAGATGTTAAAGACTCAATCTTTGCCTAATCAGAAATCTAATGGCAATGGCTATAATCAAAATCAGAATAGAGGAAGAGGCAGGGGAAACTTCAATAATAGAGGAGGCAGAGGATCAAAGGTCAATCTCAACAATTCAGTCCATTCAGTCATTTCCAACAAGGTCAATCCAGTTCTGGTGGTGCAAAATCAGACAGGCCTATTTGTCGAATTTGTGGAAAACTTGGTCATTTGGCTGTGGACTGCTATCATAGGATGGACTATGCCTATCAAGGCAAGCATCCACATGCAAAGCTTGCAGCAATGGCTATTGCCTCAAATGCCTGCTTCACTCTAGATCAACATTGGCTTACTGACAGTGTAGCCACTGATCATGTGACTGCTAGTCTCAACTTCCCTAAGCCATACACCACTATCATATTACTGTTGGTAATGGTTAGACATTACCTATTACATATATAGGTACAACCCTTATTCCCTCTTCTTCTTCTGGTCTTCAGCTTCATAATGTACTTAGAGTTCCATCCATTGCCTCTAATCTTGCATCTGTTCAAAAACTATGTCATGACAATAACTGCTGGTGCTATTTTAATGAAAATATTCCTTCAATCCAGGCCCTGGACCCGTGGAAAATTCTCTACCAGGGCAGGAGTGAAGGTGGTGTTTACCCCATCTATCCTCATCATGGTTCTCAACTTTTCTTGTCACCTAAGGCCTACAATACCACTTCTAGATCATCTGTTTTTAATAAGACTCTTTGGCATAAGAGACTTGATCATCCTAATGATCAAGCTCTCCATTACTTATTTCCTAATGTCAGAACTGTACAGAATAATAATGTTGAGGATCACACTTGTCCTCACTGCTTGTTTGGTAAAATGCACAATCGTTCATTTCCACATTCTAATTTTAAAGCTTCTTCTCCCTCTGAACTTGTGCATTTTGACATGTGGGGTCCTGCACCTGTTGTTTCTGTCAATGGTTATAAGTATTACATTTTATTTGTTGATCATTACTCTAGGTTTAGTTGGCTTTATATGCTTAAATCCAAATCTGAAGCTTTTACTAAATTTGTTCATTTCAATGCTATGGTTGCCAATCAATTCTCCTTGAAAATCAAGACCTTTAGGTCTGATGGAGGAGGAGAATTTACTTCTAATGAGTTTGAAGCTTATCTATCCAACCATGGTATTGCTAATCATATATCCTTTCCTTGTACACCTCAACAAAATGGGGTTGTAGAGAGGAAACATAGGCATATCATAGAGACTGCCATTACTCTTTTATCTCAGGCTTCTTTATCATACTCCTTTTGGACTTTTGTAGTGCAGACTGCTATTTCTTTGATTAATGTGCTTCCCACCTCTGTTCTTGATTGGCAATCTCCTTGGTCTACCCTTAGGCCTTTACTCCACCTCACCTGACCTGTCTCAATTTAAAGTCTTTGGTTGTGCTTGTTATCCCAATCTTAGACCTTACACTAATCACAAGCTTGAACCTAGGACTAGGGAATGTATCTTCATTAGATATCCTACTCATTCTAAAGGCCATCTTTGTCTTGATCCTCACACAAAACATGTTTACACAGTTCCAGTTTCAGGCCTGTGAAGAAGAAGAAGATTATATGTGAAGAAAATGCACCATTTCATTTTACATAATATTAGGTAATCAAACACACCGTTTTCACTTATGTGTTGACTCTCTCAGCCTTTAGGTGCTTTAATGAAACAGTGCGCATCACTCTAATCTGTGTCAATTGGCAGTTTAGTCTTGGTGCAAAACTCAGTTAGAGTAGCGTAACTAATTCAGCTAGTGCAGTGTAACTAACTCCCCAAATATCAGGAGCTTAACTTAATGGCTTAGCTTAATCTTGTTGTATATAAACCACTATGTGGGCATTAATGTAATGTATGCAAGAATTCTTTGGAATTGAAAAGAAGTTTCTACATTCTTCTCTCTTGTTCCTTAAACTTGCACTTTCTCTCATTTTCTCAGACTTCTCTCCCTTGTGATTGTTCATATACACTTGTTCTCTCTGTGATCTTTACAGAAGCTTAGTTCTCTGTTATTGAATCTTTCATCACCACCCCCCCCCTTCTTTTTTCTTCATGAATTGGGAACTTTAAGATCATGAGCTCTCAACTGAGACTTTTTGAGGAACAAATTACATGCAGAACACAAGATTTAGGTGGATGATATAGGTAGTCAGCAACATTATCAAGCTTTGGAATACCCATGTTCTGTATGTTCAAAACATTGTTGTTATGCCTAGAGGTTTGTAGCTTAACCAGTACATCGTGTTTCTAACGAAGACATTTAGAATTTAAATTCTCCCTTCCTAACTAATGAATAATTAAAAAAAAAAAAAAAAAAACTTTGTTATCTTTTTTTTTTTTTATATATAGTGAAGAGATAAGTAGGGTTTGAATCCTTGATTTTGGGTACATAAAGGACACCAATAATGCTAGGCAATCACTCGAACCCCAACTTAGTCAATATCTTAAGAGAAAAAGAGAAATGTTAAATTACTCCCTAATTGTGATTTATATGTCTGTTAAAATTAACAATCAACATGGTCATTGGTTTGTGGGCCACATAGAATTTCCTGCCTCCCTTAAACAAGGGATACATGATGAAGATGTGGGTTTAATCCTGAATGGATATGTGATTTGTATTTACCTATCAAAACAAAGTGAGATAGATTTAATCAGCATTATAGGCCAATTCTCCAAAGAGAGAGCATTAGCTGGATATAGTTAATTTTTTGAACAATTTGATGGTTGAATTCTATTTATGAAGCAAGGGATGGGGAACCTACCATAAGTTTGCTTTGTGCTTTGCTGGTTACTTATTTATTGTGATGTTTGGCTAGGGATGAGTAATGCAAAATGCTTTGTATGGGCCTTTATTCAATCCAATGTGTGTTTGGCTAGCTTATTTGCTTTCACACAAAAAGTAACTTTAAACAAATAAGTTGACTTATTAAGAAAAGATAACTTATTTGCTTAAATTACATTTTGTCTCACATTTAAGCAAACAAACTTAGCCAAACTTTATGTACGCTTTTCTTTTTTTCTTGTTCTTGAGTCATCCAGTTGCTTTTATACCTTGATCCTATATGAAAATAGGCTATGAAGTAATGTTACTCATCTTTATTCATAAAATGCAAAGAAAAAATGAAAAAGTGCTACAATGTAGTTAGTGTCAATAAACTCTTAGTCTGGGCCCTTCTTCATATCAGAATTTTGGCTTCACAACAATTTTGCTAGTATTCTTTTCTTGTCCTCTACTTATCAAACTAATTGTGTACTTTTGTAAACCTTGATCCCAAAGAAAAAAGGGAAAAAAAGGACAAAGAAGTATGTTGAACATCTATTCTTCTTGAAATTCCATGGAAAACAAAAACTAACAAATTGACAGTACTAGTTACTAAAAACTTGTTTGCCTAAGTCCATGTAAGACAATGGTTTGATTGCTGGCCTGGTTTGAAGATGATTGTTGGAGCTCTGCATCATAAATGCTTTGAAGCCAAGGATGAGTAGCAGGTTCTCCATGTGTTGCTATATTCCTTATTCAGCTTGTTGCATTGAGGTCTGTTGCTACCTAAATTGTTAGAGGCCTTTTCTAAAATTAAAAAAAAAAAAAAAAATTGATAGAGATTGCTTCATGTGCAAATTCTTTTATTTTTCCATCTGGTGAGTTTATCTGGAAGAAAGTGTAATCATCACATTTTTCTCTATTGTTTGTTTAGGTGAATCTTTTTCTTTGATGAAAGCTATTATTCTCATGTCTACGTTGTTAGGGTATTCCACTCCTAAAGAATTAATTTTTTTTTTAAGGTTTGTATTATGTTTATTTGCTTGATTAAGCATGCAGGTTCTGTGTTTTAACTGCTTTCTTGTGGCTCAGATTGATGCACAACCTTTTGGATTAATATTCATGGAAGGCTACAAAAAGTTGTTTGAATTGTCCTGTCCCAAACTAGTCCTCGGGAAATCAAGATCATCAGTCACAGATTGTTTCTAGGAAAGCAGATTTCTTAGTGAAATATGGAAAATGAGCATCAAGCTCTCATAATATGTATTCAGTATAATTTTCTTTTTATTCTTAGAACAATACATCTGTGGAATATGAAATATTGGAGTCTGGCTATAATATGTTTTGTTTTCTTTACAAAAACATCAATACTTCTTTGAGTTAGCGTTTGTTGTGACCCTTTATGAAGATTGGATTCTAATGTAGCTAGAATGGTTCCTAGCAGTCCAGACTTGCATTCTCAAATCACAGTGTCTAATAGTTTTGTTACATAACCACATAGTGAACGCCCACATATTTTAAAACACATGAAAAGAATCAAGACATATACTTCAATTCATGAACCTAAGATGTAGGTCTTAGCTATTTTGATTCAGTTCTCAAAAGAACCTAAAATTTGAGAACCATCAGGAAATTATGAAGGACGAAGTGGCAAAAAACTGAACCTTTTATTCTAGTATCCTATTTTGTTATTAACTATGCTTAAGAAATATTCATAACTGCTAGCAGGAAATGCAATGCTCCTAATAAGCGAATTCTTTGGACAAAGCTTCAATACCAATACAAGCCTTCCATTACCCTTATTTCAGCAACTCAGTGTTGGCAGAGGTATGTTTCTTATTCCTTTATATATGTTAGTATGTTACCTTTTTTCTGGCTTTTTTTTTTTCAATTAAGCTAACAAAAACTTGTGGATAGTCAAAAGCTATTGATAGTGGTTTTCTTAAACTTATTGAATGACGAAGATAAAACCTCCTCTAAACTTTATAGTTGATGAAATGGTCACCAAATACAATGGGGTTTGTCAACATGACAATGGCAAAAAGGTAGCTTTGCATGGACATGTAAAAAGTCATGAGAATTATTTTAGAGGAATCCCATTGAATTGTCTATATAACTGGAGGAACCAAATTATAACTACTTTTTTTGAAGAATATGTGCTTGGACCGGATCGGACGTCTGAACTTGCTGCTGTGCTTGGAGCTTGGAGCTTGGACCGGATCGGAGTACTGCTGTGTGAGAGAGAGCTTGGAGATGTGTTGCTGTGTAAGAGAGAGCTTGGAGAGTTGAGAGAGTTTTTTTCCGGAAATTGATTGAAGGTAAAATGGAAGGTGAAATGCATTTCCACCGGTTGAGGGCTTATTTTCGGTCAAAGGGTAAATTGATTTCCGTTGACCAAATTTTCCTAGGCAGCCAAACACATCAATTTTACGGAAATTGATTTCCGGAAGTAGTTTGAAGTTGAAACAAACACAGCCTTAGTTACACTGCACTAGCTGAATTAGTTACGCTGCTCTAACCGAGTTTCGCACCAAGACTGAACTGCCAATTGACACAGATTAGGATGATGCGCACCGTTTCATTAAAGCACCTGAAGGCTGAGAGAGAGTCAAGACATAAGTGAAAACGGTGCGTTTGATTACCCAATATTATCTAAAATGAAACGATGCGTTTTCTTCACAAGCCTGGAACTGTGTGCAACAGGAGGGATGTTTGTTAACGGTGCGTTTGATTACCCAATATTAGCTACGCTGCTCTAAATGAAGGGTGCTACAAGTTACAAGTTTGGACATGGGTCCATTACACAGGAAGATGAAAATTCATTTTCAATGTGTTTATGCAGTGACTTGAAAGTAGTGGGCCTTTCTTATAAATTTCTCTTTGCAACAGAAACACAGAATTTAGCGAACTTGTTTTCTATAGAAATGCAAATAAGAAGATTTCTATTTTTCATTCACAAGGATGAATATAGAGAAAGGAATTTGAACATGGCTAACCTTAATGCCTTGTGCTCCCAATATAAAATGTCATGATAAAACATATCATTTTTGTGAGATGAGATACTATTGTCTATTGCTCCCAAAGTACCAAATAATTTTGTTTAACAGTGTATTTTTTGCAGGGGAGGAGAGTAAAGGGAATGGGGTGTTTTTTAAACTTTAAAATTTTAAATAATCTTGTTTTAATGGGAGATAGGGAGGGGGGGGTGTGTTTTTCATGGAGGGAGACCTTATTTTTTATTTCCCGAATTTGGAGTATTTAAAACAATTAAATTGCTTTTCACATTACACATGAAAAGGAAAATCTATCATTTTTCTTATTAAACAATAAGGTCATGGAAATAATATAATTTTATTTTTCACAATTAGTGATTATATTTTGTTACCAAATAAAATATTGGGGTTTTCTAAAAATAAAATAAAATAAAATGTGGGTTATATTAATAGGTGCTCTTAAAATAATTGTTGATAAATCATTTTTTAAAAGTTTAAATACCACTTTTTATGGAAAATATAAAAAACTGTCAAAACAATTATTTGCTTTTTTCTTTCCTGATAAAAAATTTTCTACAAATATATCATAAATCAATGTTCTTAGGATATCCGTTAATTTTTTTCCATAAAATATTTTAGATACTGACTCATTTTACAGTAATTTGGCACAAAATTTGGAAACTTATTATAGATCACATGCTTAGAAAACCCATGACAAATAATGACAAATGGTCACTAATTTAAGGTGCAATTTTAGTTTATTACGATAGCAACTATAATCTAGAGCTCATAATATGAATAAAAAAAATGGAACAAATGATTTGTGAGTGGTGGGTCAATTACATGATTGTACAACAATGAATACCTCATATTCGAGTAATGTTAAAAGTACTGGTGTAAATTATTATAGATGGGGTTGTTTCTTGTTTGATCAAAGATAAGGCAATGAATTTTTAATCGGTCTCAACATTTAATTAGAAGTGGTGATAATTACACACTATGTAAGTGGCACAAAGCTGAAATCGTGTTTTAAAAACATGATTTTAGTTGGAGTATGTACAAGTACAACGGTATGTGACTTAGCATGTGAAACAATAATTAGCATTAGCATTTAGTTATTGACATTTACTAAGCATCATGCCATCATCTAGTTGAACAAGTTCACAAAATCTATTACTTATATAAAAAGGGCAAGGATCTCTATTTACGTACAATGTCTTTGGTTTGATCAATTTGGTGAGGCAAAAACTCACAATTTCATGTTAGCTTTGTAATTTGTTTGAGCTAGCCCTTTTTTTCCCTTCTCTTTCTTTCTTCCATTTAGTACACTAGTTTGGTTTGATCTCATTTTATGTTTTCTATTGTTTAATACATAAAGTCATATTAATTACACACACTCTTTCATACAAACTTACACGTTGAAACCATGACTTCAAGTCACGGTCTTTTAGTGCATTTTGCGCGCGTGTATAAATTTGTGTGAAAGAGTGTGTGTAATAATATTTATCCTAATATTTATATATGCTAATAAAGTGTTGTTATACTAATACAATAAATAAAAGGTATCCTAGATTTTCCAAAAATGCCCCCTCCCCCCTCTATTTAATGTTAAAATTTTAAAATATTGAGTAAATTTTAGGTGATGGCCCCCTTCATTAAAAAAAAAAAAAGTATAAATGCTTTTTAATTTATTGTTATCTCTTTTATTTTTCCTTTTAATATTGACTTTTTTGTCATAAATAAGTCATTAATTTTATAAGCATTTAAAGTATAAGTTAATAAAAAGGAGTAAGTTCCAGTTAACTCAACTAGTAAACTCTCTGATGATTGTATAAGAGATCTGGAGTTCAATCCCCGCCTATACCAAAAACTGATTGGTGTCTTAATCTGATGATAAAGAGCTATCATCAGGAGCGAACGTCATAGGTTAAAACTCTTTAAAAAAAAGTTAATAAAAAGGGTAAAATCTAAGTTTTGAAATATCATAGTGTAAAATCCAAACACCCCAAACTTCAGGAGGTAAAATCTAAATTCTGAAACTTCAGGGTATAAAATCCAATCACCCCCAAAACTTTAGGGGTATAATTTGCAATTTACCTTAGTAAAAATATATAAGTAAATCTCTTTAGTCTTTACCAAAAGATTTTTGTTGTTTTCTAAAAATAAAGTCATACACATTTACATAGAGAGTTAAAACTACTAGAATGTAATGATACATTTGATTTGGCCCCCTTGAGAAAATTTTCTAGTTCCACAACTGCTTGGACATTTATGTTGGACTTGTGTTGTTCGATAAGCTATAAAAAGCTGGCTGGAGGAGAGGGGCAGCCAGAATTTTTTTTTTCTCCTTCCAATATGTAATTTTCCGGAATTATAAGATGAATAATTAAAATTTTAAAATACAACAAACGTTATAGCATATTTTTGCCAACATAAATTTATGGGTTGGAACTTGGAATTCAAATTATGGATCTTGCAGGATTTTTGCATTTTTAGTACAGTAATTAACTAATAACTAAACAAAATTGCATGATTTTTGATATGTCACAATCTGAATGATCCCTAGTGATTAACCCTAATTAATTAATTTAGCCAAGTAATTAATTAATCAATTAATCATGCAATTTTATGGAAGCACAAACAAATCACCAACAACTAAATATGCAGCGGAAAATAAATAACACGGTGATTTGTTTACGAATGGGAAAACCCTAACGGCAAAAACCCCACCGGGTGATTTTCAGGTCACCACTCCCGAAACTCCACTATTATCAAATCAAGCGGTTACAAGTAAAGGAATCCCAAGTACCTTACCAACCTACAGTTGAACCCTTACCCCAATACCCAATTGGACTTGATCTGTAGCGACAGTTCCCTCCTTTGATGCACGACTCCCAAGTACGTGACTAACCAATGCGCAGATCCAAGTACGCGGCTTCAGAACACCAACTTAGGAAGAATGGTTGGCTGCAAAGTTCTTCAGTTCATCCTTTATGATGAATAGTAGGAAGATGCTTGGTTACAAAACCCTACGGTGCAAATACACAGCAACTTCTTGATGGAAGATGAACTAGGTCAAGAACTTCGTCTTTTGATCACAATTTGCTTGAACAGAGATTGCTCTATGCTAATGCAACTTGTGTCACACTTGACGGCTCTTAAAATAATCTTTTATATGTTTAGGGTTAGAAGAAAAGAAAGCCCAAAAACATATTCACGGATCCCAAGAAAATCAATTAGAAATCTGAAATTTTAAATCTCGACAGATAGCAGGTGTCGAGGTAGCTATCGAGAAGGTGTCGAGCTTTAAAAACTTTGCACTTCAGCTTGCTTTTTCTTGGACAGACCTGATGACTTCAACACTTGACCTTGAAACATTGTTTCTTGAAGTATTAAAAACACCTAGAACTACCCAATTACAAGTAGAGTGTGTTTTGTCAAAGGATTAGCCAATTTACATAAATAAGTGACATATGTTCTTAATCAAGTTAAAACATATATGTCCTAACAATCTCCCCCTTTGGCAATCCGTGACAAAACACAACAAACAAATGAGCATATGAGAGAAGTCATAAATCACTCAACTCATATTCACTTGTTTGAATACAATAAAATCTATCCTAACACAAACTCTTGAAAAACTTTGCAAGAAGAGAGTTTATGGCAAGTAGACTTTGACAATCTGTATTTCTGAAACACTTTAAACAAAACTCATCAAGGCATCTTGTGTGAAACAGAAATAAATAGATTGCATACAAGTATGAAGAACAGTGTATAAAGATAGAAAGAAACAAACATGAAGAAGAGAGGTGAAAGAAACATACATCAACATATATAAGAGATAAGATAAGTACAATGTATGTAAAATGGTCAAAGGACCTCATATACAAGACCAATGTATTAAGATATAAGAAAGAATACATATATAGCCTCACTACATCCCTCAAAAAATGACAACACTCCCCTATCAAAAATGCCTATACTAACTCTCCCCCTAAGATGACTACTCTCATAGCCCAAACTACTCTCCCTTTTTGTCACGAGTGACAAAGGGTAGAGTGTCATGTAGACATCTCATCGGCAGAGCTAGCATCCTCATCATCATCATCATCATCATCCTCAGAATCTGAAGCTGCTGGAGTAGGTGGTGAAGGAGTAGCCTCTGGAGCAAATCCACCCATGGTCGCCTGCCGTCGTGCAATACGACCAACACGAACATTCACTTGATACAACTCAGCAGAGAGTGTATCAAGACGAGCGTCCATGCGCTGCAGCTGCGCCATAATATCTCCAAGGGATACGTCCTCGAAGAGGAAGAAGGAGCAATGTAGATGGAGCTGATCTGGATGGAGCCGAACGGGAGGGAGGAGTGGCACCCGGCTGTCTCGACCTGAACTGCGCTCACTACGTTTTACGGTAGCGGCATCTATGGCAGATATGTGTGTGAAGTGGTCAGACACAGGAAAGGGAATGGAAAAATGGCGTAGGATCCGCGTGATAGCAGAAGGAAAGATGAGCTTATCACGGGACGCCGAATCAAGATAAACATCTATGATAGACCGGATGAAGTGAGAAGGAAAGTCTATGGTAAGATGCTCTAGCAGGGATAGCAAAAATCGAGCACGAGGCTCTGTGATAGAGTTATAGTGAGAAAGAGGATGGAGAACAAAAGTCATCATCATGTTAATAAATCTAGGACCTTTAGCAAAAGGCCTACATGATGTGAACTGATGCTCACCCCAATCAGCAGGGCGCTCACAAAAAGCGAAAATGAGCTCATCTTTGGACACAGTCCTCAGACGCTCACAAGAGGGGTAATCAGGAAACTCTATCCTAGGTACCCGAAGCACATCCGCAACAAGCTGCAGTGTAACAGGGATGCGCTACTCGAACGCGAGTGAAGAAGTGAGGTATGAAAGATCAATCCCGTGCATGTTGGAGTAGAACTCCTGTATCAGCATGAGAGGGCAAGGACCGGGATGTCATACAGTGACCCCATCCCCTACTGTGAATGACAGAGGGAAGGTCAGTATCGGCGAAGTCCGCCAGAATAACTTGGCGTTCCGAATGAACACCTCGTTTAGAAAAGTTCTCCGAAAATGCCTTATGGGCATCTCCATCACGGAACCGAAGGTTAAAGGGAGCAGTATCAGAAGAAGTAGAAGCTCCAGAACGCAGAGGGTTCCGAGCAGGAGTGGATTTACGTTTGGGTGCCATAGACACTACTAACGTAAAAGAAGAGAGAGAGAGAGAGAGAGACACTCAGAAATTTCCCAAAACAGTTCAAAAATGACAAATATTTTGAATAAAAAGTACGTATGCATGGGAATGCATGATCATGTGATATGCAAAACAAAAATTTCATCATGGGCTCAGCCCAATCCAATCCTACCAGCACACAGCATATAGCACACATCTAAATGTATGTAAATATCATTATAATGCACATCAAATGCATGTATGACATTTAACAACATTTAAGTGAAAACCCAACCCAAAATTTCAAGAAAAACTCAACAATTTTGAAAAACCCAAACTTTTATGAAAAATCCCAAAAACTAGGTTTTAAAACATGCAATGCATGAAAAAGGAAGAGAAAAGTGAACTTACCAAGCGATTTGAGCAAGAAATGATCAAGATCCAAGAGGGTTAGAGGATTTGAGATGAAGAGGAAAGGGAGATGAACAGACACGGAGAGATCGAGTGAGAAATGAAGAAATCACGACAGATCCTTAAATAGGCAC